>NC_090271.1:89016000-89333000 GCF_040414725.1 Anabrus simplex
TGTGTGGTTTGTAGATATCCTTCTTTACCTTTAGCTAATTCCAGTCACCTTTAGAATGTCAAGAAACCTGGAGCAACCAATATGATGAAATACCTTCTCCAGTTTGACAGATGCCTTACTCGTGGACTTGCTTTTCTTTATTGGATGTTCTAAGGTTAGAGTAGAATCTGCTCTAAAAATCCGTTGAAAAGGATAGGACTTGATTGGAAGGACAGGCAGTTCGTACTAAATTTATATACTGTAGAATGAAAAACATTAAATTTTGAAATCAATGGAACCAAACGAAATGCCAACATAAGAAGATGATTTGTCCACTCATTCTCTTTATCTCTTCAATATATTTATCGCAGAAGTCATGAGTGAGATAATAATAGGGGGTAAAAATTAATGATAAACAAGTACATTCTTAAAATTAGCTGATGATATTCCCATACTGGCAGAAACAGGCAGATAATGCTCAACATACCAGCAGAATCTTCAGGCAAATGGAATCTCCAAAGTAAAGTAAAGAAAATTAAAATCATGATATTACGTAAATCCAGACAAACGCCCAAAAGTGACAAATGAAATGACTGTGTTACCTTGGAACGCTAATCACGAATAACAACAACCAGAGTCTTTCAGAAGACAGGAAAAATATAGGAATGGCAAAGAAAGCCTTCCTAGATAAAAAGGAGCTGCGGGTTGACAAATATATAGATGTTTTAACTCGAAAGGCCTTTGCGAAAACCTTTAGAGAAGACGAAGATAAAAATTCAGAGGCAGTTGAAATGTGTATCTGTGAAATGAAGAGTGATACCGTAGTCATTTAGAAGAGAAGCAAATTCACTGAAATCAAAAATACGAAAATTGAAATTTATTGGTCGCATTCAGTGATACGACGAGTTCCTTTGAAACTGACGGTGAAAGAGGAAGTGATGGACCCAGGGAGTCTTACTTCACGAACTTTCTTCTGAGAATGAACTGTAAGGCGGGCTCGAGATACACACCTCTAGATGCGGCGACAAGTTCAGATTCATATCGCCTTGGCATTCATTTGTTCTAAAATTTTCTATGCATGTATTAAAGGAAAACACTGGTAATGGTTACTTTTCTACTGGGTGGTACAACTAGAAAACTAACCCCTCTTAACACTAATTGGAAAAAAATGGAACAGTTCTGACATTTTGGAAGAACAATGGTTTCGGCAAAAGAATGGGAAGGATCACGAATGGCGTGCAAATGAGAGACTCCTCAGGCTTCACAAATCTTATACCGGAGGGGTCGGAAGAGAACAAAAATTATCCAAGAGAGGCTGGATAGTAAATATTAAAGTGAGGAGCTTGGCACAAGTACAAGCAATACCATACTAAGTTAGGAACCACGTGGATAGAGTATGAAACGGGTCCCAAAGTGATTCCCCATCTACAAGCGACTCAATCACAGCCTACCTAGTAGAAAATCTCCAACAAGCTCAAACATTTCGGAGGCCAATGAGCATAACCAAGCTCGTTTTTCCAAATAAAGTAAAGTAAAGTAAAGTAAAGTAAAGTAAAATAAAATAAATAAATTAATTAATTAATATTAACCATTCAATCATTCAGCAAGGGTCTGAATTTAAGACTGGGCATTGTCTGAAATGTTTTTAAAGAATTTGGAAATTCGTCGAATATTTTCCTTCATAAACTATTCCAGTCCCTTATTTATCGTCCTATAAATTAATAATGGCTCCAATTTGTCCTCTTGAATTCCAACTTTATCTTCATACGCTCTTGTTCATAAAAAACAGAACAACTTGAAAGATTACAGTAGAGACAGGAAGTTCATATTCACAGGACATGTTCATTAGTATGTTCTACAGAAACGATTAGCATTTCAGTCACCGAGGTTCAGCATGTGCCCAGTTGCCTAGTAGGCATTGGGTCCTCCATGGGCACTTATAACTTGTTCCATGCGTGATGGCATCGAGGCGTGTAAGGCGCGAATGGCGTCCTGGGGTATAGACATCCATGCTGCATTTACCTGGTTCCACAGTTCATCTTTGGTGGTTGGCATTGGGTCACAGCGCCGCACCCGTCGTTTCACCATATCGCATATATTTTCGATTGGCGACAAGTCCGGTGATCGGGCGGGCCAGGGCAACAGTCTGACATTCTGTGCCAAGAAGAAGAAACATGTAGTCGCGCATTGTCCTGCTGAAATATGGCGTTTGGGGTGTCGTGCAGAAAAGGTACGGCTACGGGTCGCAGGATGTCATTCACGTAGGTCAAACTGATCACAGTGCCCTGGACACGCACCAACTGTGATTTGTGGTTGTACCCAATAGCAGCCCACACCATAAAGCCTTGAGTTGGCACTGTGTGTCTTGTGCGAATATAGTCAAGTGTGATGCCTCTTCCCTGTTTGCGCCGAACCAAAATGCTGCCATCATTTTCAAACGAACAGAACCTGGATTCGTCCGAAAACACCATATGCTGCCATTTCTGTCCCCAGTGATATCGTCCCATACACCATTGTAGTCTAGCATATTTGTGCACATTAGCCAAAGGTAGGCGTAGAAGAGGACGACGCGCCGGTAACCCAAACCGTAATAAACGGAGACGGACTGTCACTCATGATAATGTACGATGTGTTACACTGTTCCACTGTTGCGCCAGAGCCGAGGAGGTCGCAGATCTGTTCTGCAATGCCATTCGGATGAGGTGTTCTGGGTGGTGCGATCAGACCCATCTCGCCGTGTTCTGCGACCTTCTGTGAACCATTTTAAACACACCCGTTGCACTGCCGACAAACTGCGTCCCACACGAGCAGCACTTTCCCGGATGGACGCATCACGTTCCCTCATGCCAATAATGCGCCCTCTTTCAAACTCACTCATTTGATTGTACGGTTCTCGCATATGTCTGCGAGGCATCCTGCACGCCTGCTCAAGTCACACTGTACAGTATATTACCTTCGGTTTATAGCGACAACGAGAGCCCCAGGCACATTTTACCAGTCGGTGGTGGTGAGCTGAGATATCGATGTTGACCTTGAACCCGAGGGCTGACATGGTTCAAATGCTAATCATTTCTTCAGAACATAAAATGCACTTGTCCTGTGAATATGAAATTCCTATCTCTAGTCTTTCAATGTGTTTTGGTTTTTATGAACATGAGTGTATTACGATCTTTCCTACTTTTAAAAGCTCCACTCAAGCTTATTTGTCTACTAATTTCATTCCACGCCATCTCTCCATTGACAGCTCGGAACATACCACTCAGTCGAGCAGCTCGTCTCCTTACTCCCAAGTCTTCCCAGGCCGAAGTTTGCAACATTTTCGTACCAGTACTTTTTTTCGGAATAATCAAGAACAAATCGTGCTGGATCTATTTCTGTTCTCCTATCAAGTAATCCTTGTGTGGGTTCCATGTACTGGAAGTGTATTGCAATTGGAGTCTTAGCAGAGATTTTAAACGCCCTCTCCTTTACATTTTACAACAACCCCTAAATACCCTCATAACCACATGAGAACTACCACGTTAATGTGATACTATTAACTCCTAGGTCCTTACAGTGATCATTATGAGGTACTATCACAGCATCAACACAGTAATTAAAAATGAGAGGACTTTTTCTCTTTGTGAATCTTAGTGTACTACCTGACTTTCCATTCCGTTTACCATCATACCATTGTCTGTTGACCATCCCACAACATTATCTAGGTCTTTTTGTAGCCGCTCTCAGTCCTGTACAAACTCATAGACTCGAACGCGTTGGACTGATCGAGCCGACCGAGCGTGGACTGGAATGAGTTGGAGCCAAGTCGGAGGAAGAGTCGAGTATTGGACACATCAAGCTCAAAATAATGTACCATGATGCTAGGATGCGAGATAAGAGCGCTGTTGCCAATTGTGCGCTTTGTGGTGAAAAAGTGTTTAGATTTCTCGCTTTAATCTTGTTACTGAATATGTATATGATCCGACCATGAACCCGACCATGAACGCGACTTCAACTGTCAAAGGACAGGAATGAAATAACCTCAGCAGCAGCAGCAGCGACTTCAATGTCGCTGGGTATTTAGTGACATGTAGGAGGTTCTCTCTCTCTCTCTCTCTTTCGTATAGTTCTCTCGGTACTGAGGATCGTGATCTCCGAGGAGGCTAAGATCAGTTGGTCAGTTGTTTCCATCTCTTGAGGTCCTTGGGCAGATGTGCTCCATCAATATAACTCAGTTATATTCTTGACGATGTTCGAGACATCGAGTGGGAACTCGTCCACGCTCTCTCTTGCTGGGAACATTTCCAAGAACGATCAATTTTTCTATGCTGACATTCGCACGTCACATAGTGTGTCCGAAGAATTGTAAAACTCTTGGTGTATATATTGATGATAATCTAATTCTGAGGTTGAGTTGGTTTATACTGGAGTCATTGGTGCGAAGTGCTGTTCAAGGTACGCGTAACATCGTTCGCCAACACCATATTTCAAAATAATCGATTTTTTCAGGTCTGTAGCACGAAGAGTCCACCTCTCGGCTCCATAGAGGAAAACTGAAAATGCCAGGCTGTATACTATTCTCATTTTTAGCGATAAGGAGACAGGGCGTTCCTTTCATAAGTGGCACAAATTCGTCATTTCATTTTTGGCCATAGCTGTTCTTCTGTTAACCACAGGAGCCTGAACTGAAGATGACTGAACCAAGGTATAGAGTTTCTGAAACGTTCTCCAATTCTTCTAAGATTAATATTATTATTATTATTTATTATTATCATTAGTAGTAGTAGTAGTAGTAGTAGTACCGGTGGTGGTAGTAGTGGTAGTAGTGGCGATTGCTATTGTTTATACCCTTTGCTCACTGTAAAATGTAAAATATGTTGTACAACTAATTCTATAAAAATATGACGAAAACAGGTTGTGCTGTTCACGGAAAAATTAATTTATAAAATTCGTAGAAGCACAGGATAGCCATCTATGAACTAAATTCTGAACTAAGATGTGTATGTGCTGCCATGAATTGAATTCGAAGCCCATTTATCTTCGCCTTCACATCAGCATGGCTTGTGTTCGGCCGTCTTGTGACACAAATTCGGCGATTGAGTTTTCTGCTTCCCTTCTTGCTTTTCCGTTGTGATATATTGGCATTTTAACCTCATACAAACACTAACAACTTCCTTAGTCCACCCGAAGCCTGCCATTGTTTGTTAATGTTTTGTTGTTTGTTTTGCCAGTGTGTGTTTATGTTTACAAACGAGCTTCACTATCTCTCACGTCGTAGCGCCAGCATCATTGTCATGCCAGCTTCGCTAAATGGTTCGTTTCGCAAAATTAATTTTACAGAATAGAACATGTATTATTTTATGAAAAGTTTTATCAAAAGTTTTATAAAACTTGAATTTGACCAACAACACCAACAGCAAGAGAAATTGTATAAAATTAAATCATTGTACACTAAATTTGAAGGAAAATTTTACCGTGAGCAACAGGCATAATACTATTAATAAAAATGAAATGGTGTTTGTTTGTTGGTTTGTTCCATATAGGCTCGAAACTCCTGGAACGATTGAGATTAAATTTAATACGAATATAGCTTGAAATCCAGAGTCACGCAAGGGATTGTTTTGATTTTGATATATCTCACCGTTTCGGTCTAGTAGGGGATTTTACAGGGGTACGTCCCAAATTTGGGCAACGTTTCTTCTACCTCAACTAAAATAACGGGTAAATGGTTGGCTCTATCGAAACATTTTCTACAAGAAGCATGATATGTATCTTCTTCGTTTTCGAGAAAACTCACTTTTTCGTGTGACCAGCTTCACTCATCAATAGGCTTTACATTTCGCATGCAATTCGTTGTTTGTTTGTTAACAGGCCAGCATCAGCTGAAGATTGAGCGTGCCATTCTGCGGAAAGCATTTGGAGTAGTGATGGGAATATAGATTGTTTTAAACTATCGGTAGACTAGCGATTGTGAAGCGTACTGCGGTAGTAGTGCTAGTAATTAGTAATGAGTCATTTCTTAGTAACTACCGAAATGTGGATTGTTCTATTATACTACAGATTTTTATATCGTGTTTCTTGTGTTGTCCGCCTCGGTGGTGTAGTGGTTAGGGACGTTAGTGTGATTACCTGCCACCCTGGGAGGCCCGGGTTCGATTCCGGCTCTGCCATGAAATTTGAAAAGTGGTACGAGGGCTGGAACGGGGTCCACTCAGCCTCGGGAGGTCAACTGAGTAGAGGTGGGTTCGATTCCCACCTCAGCCATCCTGGAAGTTGTTTTCCGTGGTTTCCCCCTTCTCCTCCAGGCAAATGCTGGGATGGTACCTAACTTAAGGCCACGGCCGCTTCCTTCCCTCTTCCTTGCCTATACCTTCGAAACTTCCCATCCCCCCGCAAGGCCCCTGTTCAGCATAGCAGATGAGGCCGCCTGGGCGAGGTACTGGTCATCCTCCCCAGTTGTATGCCCGACCCAGAGTCTGAAGATCCAGGACACTACCCTTGAGGCGGTGGAGGTGGGATCACTCGCTGAGTCCGAGGGAAAAACCAACCCTGAAAATTAAACCGATTAAGAAAGTAAGTTTCTTTTGTTGGTAGTGATATAAGCGGAAATATTGAGCCTAGTAACAAACGTTACTCAATGTTCAAGTGAAGTGATTGGAAACTGAAATACGTTGATCTATAAAATAAGATAAAATGTCCCGATTAAAGTAATTGTGGCCACTATGTTTCATTTTAAATAAAATGCAGTTTTGTGTCCCTAACCACAAGTAAGATAAAATAACAAATGTTAGGTAATTTCAGACGAAGGTTAGGTTTACACTTTATTGTAATGACACCACATAGTAAAGTAATGTGAATACAGCAAACTAAACTAAAGGAAAAAACTAACTATTTTCCTAGGACCACGTAATAGTGCATATATTAATTTAAAAATAATGTCATTCATTTAAGGTTAATGTTCAATCGTTAGAGGTTCATGGTTAGTATATGGGAAGTATTTATAAAAACTATAACATGATTACCGGTATCTATTCATAAAGTGCACAATAATAAAATTGCATTTATCATTATGAAGCCTCCGTGGCTCAGGCGGCAGCGCGCCAGCCTCTCACCGCTGGATACCGTGGTTCAAATCCCGGTCACTCCATGTGCGATTTGTGCTGGACAAAGCAGAGGCGGGACAGGTTTTTCTCCGGGTACTCCGGTTTTCTCTGTCATTTTTCATTCCAGTGAATCTCTCCCTTGAAATTTCATCTGTCAGTCATTTACCATTGCCCCAGAGGAGTGCGACAGGCTTTGGCAGCCGGCACATCTCCTATCCTCGCCGCTAGATGGAGTTTCATTCAAAAATTCCTGACCCTGTCGAATGACTGGAAACAGGCTGTGGATTTTCATTTCATTTATTATTATACAACTTTGAATCAGATATCTATATTTATCATAAATGACTGACTTCACTCCACAAGGAAAGAGGAGGCCGATTTCAGCACTGACTAGTGGAAACAATTGTAATTTGCGATCCGAATAAATAAAAAACCTAATGCAAACCAAGACCAACTACAATATCTCAGACCTTAACCGACCTATCGAAACTGTCCATAATGGCGGCAGCTGGAGTGCTAGCATGCGTTCGTTTTGATTTGTGTAAGCCGTGTTGTTACCAAATATTTATGGAAATTTGATAGATAGATAGATAAAGCCTTTATTTTCTGTGGCGAAGTTAGGGCTCTTGGCCCTTTCTTACACTTAATCTACATGATATTTATTGATGGTCTTAAGAAGATTATAGATCCTCTTTCAGTGCCGTAAGAAGCTGTTTGTTCTCAAAGAGCCTATTTATTCCAACAATGTCGGTGGTGATTAGGTTAATTTTGATTCTCATGTTATTCTCCGAAAGTACTTTTTATTTTTAGTTACCTATGCAGTATGTTTATAGTTCAATGTGCTGTGTGCCTGGATGTAAGTAAGAGCTCAGTGTTCCCGTTTCCAATAGACCTAGTATTAAGGCAAAATTGGGTTAAGAGCATTCGTAAGGAAAACTTCGAAACGAATCATAGTACTAATAATGTTGTGTGCATTAATGATTTTATCATTTTTGAAATCAAATGTATTCTGAGGGAAGACATACACCTATAGAAGGTGGTTGTACCGGGCGGTACACCTCTACACCGTTTATTTAAAAGTTGCGCCAGTTGAAACTCCTCTTCTGGAGGAAGGTTGAACTTTATCTACTCTATTAATTCTCTACTTTCTCAGAAGATGTCACCACGTGGAAAATTTTGAGTTTTTGAACTGTGTCACTTTTGATGTGTTTTTGTTTCGCTTGAAGTAAGAAGTGTGAACTTCCTCTTCTAGAGGACACTACTGAAGATCAACAATAGTGCACCCTAGTGCGGAGTCAAAGAACTATTTTGTTGGAGAAATTTTTATTTCAAAAGTTTGTGTTTTGTTAAATTTCTTTCTGTTATTGTTTAAGTTGGCTGTATACCCCTCTTTTTCCCCTTGTTTTAGATTTATCCAATCCCGAATTTCTTTTAGTAATTTCTGACCAATCTAGTGTATCTTCCCCCAACTTGTATCTGTTGCAGGGTCCTATCCAATAAAAACATTGTGGGCGGGTGTTTTCATTCCCCTAACGCCTAGAAACTTCCGCGAGAGTATATAAACTGCTGATTTTAGGGTCTCCGGGCCACTTCTGTTCCATCTTTCAGTGTATTAAGTACATAGCAGGAGGCGGGAAGCGCCTCTTTCTTCGGCAGCGGTCAACAATAAGGTAATGGCCGATTAATAAATTCTTTCTTTTCTTGCTCAGCGGTTTAACTTTCGGGGCGGGTTCTAAGCGTTCAACCATGTAACCTTTTCCTAAAATGTAAAAACAACTGGTATCTATTCTATTTTAAAACGACATATCGGGATAGAGAGTGCTTAACCCTCTCGAGCTCCCACTCACATCGTCTTGAGGTGAACTTATTCTCTCAACCTATTCTTCCGTAATGTAATGTAAATTGCTATTAAGTCACCTCTGTAGTATGGGATTAGCCCTTGTAATAACGGCCTAGTGCCAAAGTAGGTTTTAAAATCAAAGTGTATTAGGAGTGCAAGTTCGCCTCCTCTCAAATTGTTTTAGAGGTCATTTAATTAACCTGCTTTTCATTTAATAAACCTCAGTAGATTGGGTATTTTACCCCTGTGTTTATGTCCGTTGAGGACAACTTGAAGGTGGAGTTTGGTGTGGCCTGGGAGAGGCTTAAATTAAAGAGCGTGTGGCTCTTTTGGAAACGGAGTGTTGTATGCCTCGAGAAGGCTTTACTGTGTAATTTGGAGCAAGTGCTCCAGGGTTTGATTGGGGTCTTCTGCCCCGTTGTTAAAATTTGTATATCGGAAAGTTGGGCTAGTTGCTCAAAAATTGTGAACTCAGGGCTCGAAGCCCAAACTCTGTAATCCCTGTAATTGTACATTTCCAATTGTGTTTCGGCTACTAAGTACCTGTTCTTTGTTATTACTTAATTTTGAAAGGAAAATATAACCTGGTTAAATTTTACTTAGTTTCTCTTCCGTAGCTTGAGACCCGTTCACGCCCGCACCTTCTTTCTCCTCTACCTACCACTAAAATACGGTAACAAGTGGTAGCAGAGCGTGGTTGAATGGGTCTCAATTTAGCCCCTTTTGACAGCTAGACATTGTTTTGATCCGAACTCTAACCATTTTCTCAGTTGCTGGAATTTTTTGATTTTTTCCAAATTGTTCTGTCATCATGCCCGGCCCTCGCGATGTTCTCCTTCTTAACTATTTGCGCAAGGAGGAGTTGATCTATGAATTGACTATTAGAAATGTACAATCTGGAGGCACGGTTGCAGTAGACACTAACAAGCTTAGAGAGTCCCTTGATTTGCCCATTTCCATCCCCAATTTGGGAGAGAAAGAAATCGACGACTCTCTTTCCACGATCACGGAGAATATTACTGGGCTAGCTTCTGTAGTTAGTTTTTTTGACGAAAATGATCCGTCTCCTAACCAAATTAAGCGTGTGCAAGGCAGGCTATATCATTTTTCGAATAGGGTTAACGATCTGTTGTCTCTAAAACTGAATGACGTTCAGAGGAAGGAAGCTAGTACGCTCCTGGAAAATATTTCCGAGTTATCTAGTAAGGTCACTCAATTGTTAACTGGGGAAGTTCCTCCCAAATCTGATCAACCCACCATAGTGAATCCAGGTAGTGAGGAAGCGCCTCCCAAGGGAGAAGTTAATAGGATAACCGTTGCTGCTCAAACTATCCCTGCCCCATTGGACAACGAATCTGAACGTCGTGCATCATTGAGTAACATCCGTTCTGAATTGACTTCCTTGCCATTGAAACCTTTACCTACTATGTCACCCGGATTTAGTAGCTTGCCTCATCCATTGGCAATGTTGCTCAGAGGTATATCCAAGTTTTCTGTTAATACCACCAGTGACGTAATTTCATTTTTAAGATTTCTAGTGGAATTTCAGGATCATGCCCTTGTTTTTTCTCTGTCTCCATGTCAAATCTTGCAAATTATCTATCCGTATGCTATTGGTATTCTCTCCGACAAAATAGTAAGAGCCATAGCTGAACAGTCATCCATCGAAGATTTTCATGCACATCTACTTGCTAATTTTATTCCTGCACGCGCAAGGTCATCTCTGATTCAGAAATACTATTATCGAGTACAGAGGTTGGATGAAAACTTGGCTGATTTCATACAAGACATTAAGTTTTATACCAGGGTGTTTGCTCTTCACTTCCCTGAGGATCAAATTGTACAAGCTATTGTGGAAGGCATTTCACCATCTTATAGGTCATACTTGTGTTTTGCGGCGTGCCCGCAAACTTTCTCTGAACTTGAAGCGTTGGCCGTCTCAGCGGAAGGAGTTAGATACGCCGATTCTTTGCGTGTAGCGAAAGAACCCCCGCCTTCCTTTAGTAACACTCGGCCTCCACCTCGCCGACCAGTCACGCCCCGTAAATGTTATGCTTGCGGGTCGCCTGACCATCTGCGCAACAAGTGTCCGCTGATCAAGTCAAGTGGGACGAGGAATGGAGCCGGGTCATCACAAGGCTGTTTTAAATGTGGGGCTTTCTCACATATTGCCAAGAATTGTCCCAACTCAAATAGCACCCCCTCCTGCTCAACTTCTGGTGCAAATTCCACCTATGCCAATAATAAAAAGTGACTAGTGGCTTCGGCTGAGTCGACTAATCCATCTTCCCGAGACTCAGCCCCTAGTAAACAGATTGTAAATGCAGAGAACGATCAGCCTTCAAGTTCATTTTTTGAATGCCCTAAAGAATGTCTTAGGATTGCGGCGGATACCCCCGCACCTGTTCCTTTTCTTAAGATTGAGGTAAATAACGAGCCTATAACAGCTCTCTTAGATTCAGGCAGTGTTTGTTCGATTATTTCGGCTGAATGGTATTCTAAATTGAAATCGGTTTGTAAACTTCCTGACTATGTCTCTTCTCCTGTTCAATACGTTTCGGCTAATTCATCTCCATTAGAAATTCTAGGTTCCTTACATGTCAAAATTCGTGTTTTTAAGTTTACATGGAAAGTTAAATTGTTTGTGGCCAAGCAATTGTCTTGCCCCATTATATTGGGAGCTGACTTTATTTCTCACACTGGTCTTGTGCTCGATCTGCAGTCTAGGTCGTGCACATTCAAATTTGCTTCTAGTTGTAAAATCCCACTATTAAAGTGTAATTCTGTGTCATGTTCTTCTATTTCGCCTACCCAGGATGAGATGTTGTTAGACCTTAGACATCTACCTGAGGAGCAGGCTGATAGTATTCGCAAACTGTGTCAGTCGTTTCCCGAGGTGTTCTCTGATACTCTTGGTGTTACTGACCTTATTGAATACAAAATTGAGGTTACGGATTCGATTCCTGTCCGTTTTCCACCGTATAGGCTATCTCCACCTAAAATGAAGGCTCTGAAGGAAATCATCGATCAGATGTTGAAGGACGGTATTATTAGGCCCTCTAAGTCAGCGTATTCTTCGCCTATTTTTCTAGTACCGAAACCCCAAGGAGGCTTCAGGCCTATCATTGATTACAGGGCTCTCAATCGGAAGGTGGTGTTACAATCTGTGCCCCTTCCCGACCTTCATTCTTGTTTTTCATGGTTTCGTAAGGCCAAGTTCTTCACCATCTTGGACTTAAATCAGGCCTATAATCAAATTCCCCTTGCCGAAGAGTCTAAACACCTTACAGCGTTTGCCACGGACTGGAATTTATACGAATACAACCGCGTGCCTTTCGGGCTCCCCACGGGGGCAGCTGTGCTCACTAGGCTACTAGATAGGGTCTTCTCCGACATCAAATTCGAGTACTTATATCACTACTTAGATGATGTCGTAGTATTTTCAGAGACTTTTGAAGAACACCTAGATCATCTGCGAGAAGTTCTCGATCGCCTTCGTAAGGCTGGATTAACTGTTAAGTTGTCCAAGGTTGCCTTCGCTAAGCCCTCTATGTCTTTCCTAGGGCATATTGTGTCACCCGATGGTGTAGCAGTTGATCATTCTAGAACACAGGCCATCCGTGATTTTAAACCTCCCAAGGACATTAAAGGTATCGCCAGGTTCATTGGTATGGTGAATTTCTTCAGAAAGTTCATTCCTAACTTTGCTAATAGAGCGGCGCCCTTAAACCTTCTTCGTAGGAAAGGCATCAAATTCGAGTGGGGACCTTCTCAACAAGCCGCTTTTGAAGACCTTAAATTAGCTCTTTGTAATGCCCCTGTACTTGCTATGCCTGATTTCTCGAAGAAATTCATCGTCCAAACCGACGCGTCGTCGTCAGCAGTAGCTGCAGTCCTTCTTCAAGAGACTGAACTAGGGAGGCGACCCATCGCCTATGCGTCTAGGACATTGTCGGCTCAAGAAGCCAAGTATTCCATCTATGAGCTCGAAGGTTTGGCAGTCTTATTTGCCTTAGAAAAGTTCCGTCTCTATCTGGAACACGTTAAATTCGACCTGGAGACAGATAATCAAGCCTTAAGCTGGGTCTTAGGTAGGCCGCGTCGTACTGGTCGTATAGCCCGCTGGGCTATTCGTATTTCCGCCTTCCAGTTTGATGTTAGACATATCAGAGGTACCGAAAATGTTGTTGCTGATGGACTCAGCCGTATGTTTCATAACGACGTAGAGACCCACGAACCGGTCGACAGTTCATCACCTTCCGAGTCCATACTATCTGGTGTTAATGCCATCTTAACAGATGCTCCCATGCTTTTTAGGGATATTGAGAAATACCAACGTGAAGATCCGATGCTGGCTCCGATAATGGAAACCCTTTCTTCTGGGGAACATGTTGTCCCTTATGTTCTGAGGAATGGTGTTCTATGTTGCCCTTCGAGGCATGATAAGTTGATGAAAGTTGTTGTTCCAGCGGTTCTTGTACCTATGATCTTCAAGTATTATCATGAGACCCCATTAGGAGGGCATCTTGGAATCTTTAAAACCCGTGAAAAGATTCGTGACATGTTCATATGGAAAGGTATGGACGGTGAAATTCGGGAACTTGTAAAAGCTTGTAAATCTTGTTTGATCAGTAAACCCACCATGTCCACTAAAGTAGGCCTTTTGTCTTCGCATCAAGCGTCGCGCCCCATGGAACGTCTGTATATCGATTATGTAGGACCCTTCCCCCAGTCAAAGGGTAATGCTAACAAATTCATCTTTGTATGTGTAGATGGTTTTACCAGATTTTCTTGGTTATTTCCGACTAAGCTGGCTACCGCTCAGTCCACCATTACCTGTCTAAATTCTATTTTTGCTTCTTTTGGTCCGTGCCAATATATTGTATCTGATAATGCTAAGGCGTTCACATCAAATCTTTTTCGTAAATTCTGTTTTGACTTGTCCATCTCTCATGTAACCACTTCTGCTTATTACCCTCAACCATCTCTGGCTGAACGGGTTAATCGTAATCTCAGGTCCGCACTTATCGCCTATCATCATGAAGATCCTTCTAGGTGGGACACGTCCCTGCATTGGTTAGCTTTTGCTTTGAATTCGGCGGTTCATGAATCTCATAAGTTCACTCCAGCTTCTTTGATGTTCAAGTTTGTTCCCAACACGCCGCTCTCTAATCTCTGGTCTCTGAGTGACATTCTACCCGAGACAATAGATCCGGACAATATTAAAGATCTTTGGAAGAAGGCTAAAGCCAATCTTAAAGTGTCTCATGAAAAGGTTAGGGAAAGGTATGATCGTGGACGGAGACCCACCCCTTTGAAGGTAGGTGACCAGGTTATGGTCAAAAATTTTGTTCCCGCGGGCAAGCTTGCCCCCAGATTTCATGGGCCATGCATCATTCTCGATTTTCTCACACCGGTTACATTGTTACTAAGCAATCCAGCTACCGAGAGGATATTTAGGGTTCACCTGTCCCAGGTGAAACCGGTGTAAATTTAGTTTCAACTTGCTTCATATAATTTGAAAGGATATGAAGGTTATATTTTTTTTTTGAGTTCAACTCTTAAGGCATTCTGCACTACCTATAATATTTTGTTTCAGATGTAAGCATTTTTGTAAAACCTGTCCCGACCCGTTAAACTGCCATTCTGTCCTTTCCACGGCCATTACCACGCTCCCGTCTCCTCTACCTACCACTAAAATACGGTAACAGTGGTGATCTAATTCCAGTGCCGCGCACACTTCCGAAGTTAAAACTAATGATGCCTATCCTAGCATTTACCCTATCAGCCAACGAACCTTACTACAAAGAAAATTAAATCAGTCCCAGAAAGATCCGGAAAATCATGACCAAGATTTATGATTTAGAGACTAAATTAATCTTAAACGGTGGTGCAAGAATGATGTAACTTAATTAATTTTCAACGTTTTACAGTGAACATGCGTAAACTAAACCTAACAACCCATTTCCCGTGAGTTAACGTGAGGATTATGTTCTTTTTTATATATATAAAATACAATTGTGCCATCAATTCTGATGAGTTTTAAGGTGACGAGTGCTTTAGATGATCACGTTTGTCATACAAATATTGCTTGTACCTACTCAACAATACAGGTGGATTTTGGAGGGTTGAAATTTTGTTGGGGAAATTTGTTTGCGTGTTTTACATAATGGGATACGGTTAATGGTGGTGTTACATAGTATTTCATGTAAGGTCAATAATGTACTTTGTTGACATTTATATATCGTATTTGCTGATCGGAGATTCGTATGTGAAATATTTTTATACTCTGTGTTTCAACCTGACGTTGATACAATAATTCTCCCTTCGTTTTCCCCCCCCTAAAATTTCATTTAGACTTACAATACGCGATAACGCTACTTATGGTGTTTAATTATTCATATTTTGAGTTAGTGAGTTGCATTTCATGGGGTTCGACTTGTGATATTTTATTTAGGTGACTCGGAATAAACATGCATAACCTTTCCCTCAACCTCTCATATCGCACGCCGATGTCCGCCATGTTTTTTTCTGCATTAGGGTCTGATGTAATTGTAGTTGGTCTTGTGCAAACGGAAACAATCGGTTGTAACGGTAATCGACGACTATCGAATAATTCGGTCGTTTTCATTCGATAGCCCCGTCACTAGTTCGGAGGCTACAGTTGTATGGTTGACAGTACCATCGCCCTCTACTATGGATGCGCTAATACGCCTTCCCAATACAGCAATATTAGCGATATGAGCCTAGTTCCCATTTTTACCACCGAGCCCTGCTTCGCTGGCATTGAAACACAATTATTCATTACAGCACACGATTAGTGTTTTGTATATTTCTGTTCAAATATATAGTCAATCACTCAATAAACATATTTGAATCACACCTTACACCTTAATAAAGAAATTCAGTGAAGAATGTACCCCTCTGCAGCGGAAAAACCGCACTAAATAATGTTAACGGTAGGTAGTAAATACTGTAGAAAATAAATAATTTCACACACTTTTCTGTTTAAGTGTTTCACGTTCTTGCCTTCAAACCTTTCAAAGATCTATGTTATTTGTGTGGCTATGTTATTTAAGAATACAGGAATAGTACACTCGCAAATAACTTCACTCAGTAATTATGAATGTCCGATTTTAGGACAACTGAAGTGAGGAATATCACGCAACACAGGCACTAAATAGTCACTCATAGACGCAACAGGATCTTTATGCACAAATGGTGAAAGGCAAACGAGGAAGAGGAAGGTAAAAGCATTGCCTTCGTGATGTACAGGTCGTACTGTACCTCCGATGACGTCACACAAAGAGGCGAACTGTTTTCTACGTCGGACCCGTTTAATGCAAGGACATGATGCGTCTGTACCTTTTGTAATTATGAAATATTTACAAATGTATTAATATATTTGAGATCACTAAAACCTGTAATCGCATCATAACTCGTAAGTCAGATCTATGTAATTTTAGGAGAAGTAAGTTTGAAGTGCGATCTACGGGGTCAAAGATTTAGTGTTTAACTTGTCAATGTACCCAACAACTAATTATTATGCATTAAATATGCAATAAATAAACTTTCTAGGCTGCTTCTTCTTGTTGTTGGTGTTGGTGTTGTTGTTGGTGTTGTTGTTGTTGTTTACACTTCTGAAACTATCCTTCGAAGACTTTGAGACTCTGTCTTCTATACAAACATTTGAATCTTTTTCCTTTTTGTTTAGCAATAGCCCATGTTTTCCCAAATATTAATGTAAGTTACTGATCAGTTACTTCTCACATTCACGAAAACTGTCGAGGAATTTTTTTTTTTTTTTTTTACTCGCATTAATTTTGGGGAGAAAAAACAGCGCGTACTCAACATTACGAATCCAAGAAATAACCATATGTAGGTTCCATTGGTTACTGTCCACTTTTATACTTTTTCTGTATCAACAATAAAACGCTCTGCTGTAAATCTGCGCAACAAGAAAGTCAAAATAGAACTCATCATCAGCTCTGGGAAATGAGTGAAACATACACCTTTATTCTTCGTAACAGGTATTTACTCGGTTGGGATTTTCGTTTTTCATAAAGGTAACCTACCCCCATACGAAGAAAATGAAAATATTAATGTCTCTTTACTTGTATAGTTGTATTTTCGCCATGGTACGCACAAGTTCTTAGCATTGTGGCAAATGCGAACTTTCACACACTATATTTCAATTTGTAGCACATTATAAATATTTCCACAAAAACGTGTTATACGATAACAATTAAATGAATAAATTACACGAGAAGTATTACGTCCCTTGTATTGACATTACTTACCACGTGAAGGTACCATGCCTAACCTAAACTATGAGGTCTCATTATCTTAACAACAGTTGTTTACGTAAATTCTGATGTGATCAATTTAAAAAAAAACCATTGCAATATAGTTAAATATAAATTGTTGTCTCTCAACGGTCACAATTATCCTAAGAATGCCCCCAGTTCTTATATTACATTCACAAGTACAATTTGTAACATTCGTTTAGCTCGCCTCAATTGATCAGCTGATTGGCTTGGCGCGCTTTCTACAGTACGGCCTGTATATTACGAAGGCAGTGGAAAAAGTATCAAATGTTGGACAATAACCAAGGAAATAAATATTCGGACATGAAAAACTTAGCGCAGGACAGGCAACAGTGGAAGAGGTTCATCCCATGACAAGACCTGCCTTAAGGCAGAATACCTAGATGATGATGAATGTCCACAGTAGCAAATCAGATGGATACTGCAGCTAGCTGTTTTAATATCTTTTATAAATCAAGTCCATTAGCACTGTTGAACACCTTGGTCTTGTCAAAAGAATCAACCACCTTGTCTGGCTGCAATGTTGCTACATTTATGCTACTGACACGATTGTCGAATCAACTTCTTATCGATAATGTGTATTTGACAGTGGTACTTGCATTAAAAAATCGTGCATATCTGTATACGAATGGTCTTTTAGATATCCTAGGGCTGTTATTACTTCAGTCGCGAAAGTATATTTCTCGCGCCGCACATTCATTTACTTAAACTTAGACGGCTCGATGTTTTTGTATGTAAGAAAAATGAACCGGTTTCACACTTTCATTTGATTGCATCTGATACAGTTTCTTGATAAAATCACCATCTATATCCTGGGAGCCATCAAACATAGATTTTTGTTTAGTAAAGAATTTCGTACTTTTCAGGATGTGCCATTTGTCGAAAGCAAGAAGAGGCATTTCACTATCAACAGGATGACAGATCTTCGGTTTAATGTGTTTTGAAGAAGACATTCTTCTTATCCTACTAACATTAGTCTTATGATTTTCACTTACAATGCTCAACACGAAAAAACCGCAAGCTTCGACTTTCTTTATTGTTTTGAGTGTTTAAGTATGTAGCTCTGTACCTAGAAGCCTCTTAAAGAAGAAAAATGCTGTCGTAACCTTTATTTTGTAGTCACAGCAGAAATTATAAGACAGAAAAGTTTATTGACTAGGGTCGTTCAATTTCAATTTCTATTTTCGCTAGCATGTCAGTCATCTTGAGTAGTTTTTATTCGCCCAACATGGAATGAAGCATCTCTCTGCTGAAAGAAGGTGTCGAGTTTCTTGTCATATAACATCAGTCTGCTGGTCGATGGACTACCAACAATCACAATCTCACTGCTTCATTTAGGCACTGACTTTCTGCTAAGAGGCGCTCCTTTACTAAATAAGTGTGTTATTCTAGTCTCGCAGTTTATATCTTCTACGTAACGTGAAAGTGTAGATTTATTCGGTGTGGCAAACATATAGTTTCGATGATCTCGAATTGAAATTTGACGAGAAATTCTTTCTTGAAATAACACTTAGCCATTTATGACGTTGATGCTCGTTGAGAGGAAATTCATTAAACGAAATCCCACTTCCCGATCTGCTTGCCATCTTACATTAAGGCACACAGCAGTAAACAATATTATGTACGTACACATTAGGACGGCACACGACCGAAAGAAAAAAAAAAATCCAAATAAGGTAAACACAGACTCAAATTACACCAGCACTCTTAGCAATGATCACCGAGCGTGTCTCGTCTAGCAGACTAATGCCAGCTTCTCAGCGCTCCAAGCGCCTGAACTGGTAACTACGCCGCGTTTTTTTTTTTTTTTTTTTTTTTAAATCATTTATTTTTCACAAATAACAAGATACAGTATCAACATACAAAAGTAACACATCAAGCAAAGCACTGAATCTCTTATTACAGTATAATGTGCACTAGTCACAAGTCCTTCTGTCCTGATTGTTCTAGAGAGTAGTCATTTCAACTGAGAGGGGAAAAAAAAAAACCACTGCACTATCCACTACACGACCATTCGACTGTTATAATGAAACACTCTCGAGTTCCTTAACTTGATGTTTCTCTCTCGATGGCACACGTTTCAGTAATGTTCGTTTGGCATCTTTTAGAAGACGAATGAACGTGTTAAGGGAGCACTGTTCGTTTGTCTGGACAAAATAAAGATACCCCATGACAAGCCAGGTTTGCGCAAATTTCAAGTGCTGCGTACCGAAATCGAGCTCTAAGGCTGCTCTGTAAGCTGCATTAGGATTTGTCGATCCTGTCATCTGTCTTATCACAGAACAAAACCATTTCCAGATAACTTTGACATTTCCACAGGTAGTAAGTTTATGCCTCTGTGTGTCCACCTCCAGACATTTTTTACAAAGTGGGGATTGGGTGATGTTGTGACGGAATTTTTTATCTTCTGTGGGAATAATTTCGTTTGTAGCTTTATATGCGGCTACTTTCCAGTCAGTTGGTATAAGAGGATCTTTGAAATTTCTCCAGATTTCATTCCATTTCCGATTTGGGTACTTCTCCGTGATCTGGGGTTGTGTGTCGTTCTTCTGTAATAGATGATTGTATATTACTCGTGTAGGAGGAACGTTGTTTCCTGTCACTCGTACCGTATCTATCGCTTGCAGCGCTCTTCTAAAACATCGAGTCGGCACTAAATACTTCGGGTTTTGCTGATGTATATTCCAAAAGTAAGTATTATGAGCAGCTCCTACTCCCGTCTTCGCAATCATTATCTCTCGCATTAAAAGCGCTTGGCATTTTTCGCCGACTGCTATGAGACCCAGTCCTCCTTGCGCTACGGATTTTCTCACTTGTGACCTTGCTACACGAAACATATATCCGCGCCATAAATAATAACTAATACAGAGTTCAACTCGCTGGCTTATTTTTACCGGCATGGGTAGAATTTGTGCCACATACCACAATTTAGACAAGGCATACAAGTTTATATGCCACACCTTTTGGATGATGTTCAGGTTTCGACTCAAACTGATTGACAATGTGGCGCGTACCCTCGAAACTATGGTTGACCAGTTTATGTCAATATTTTGGGACATATTAGGGGTAAACACTAATCCCAAAATCTTAATTCTATCTTTAATTGGTATGGACGCAATTGTCATCTCTTGTGACCAGCTACCAAGCGGTAGTATCTCGGATTTTTGATAACTGACTTGGGCATTAGAGGCTTTCTCGTAAGTTGTTATTATACTCTTCAACTGTGGGGCAACGGTTGGTGTCTGCAGTAATATGGTGACGTCGTCAGCATAGGCTGCAACCGTGAACAGGCTCTGGGGGTTGGGAATCGTGCACAGTACAAAGTGGACTGCCCGAATAAAGGGCTCAATACTTAAAGCAAAAAGAGTCATTGAGAGGGGACATCCTTGTCGTACCGATGTCTTAATTGGAATTGGTCTGGAAAAGAGTCCATTAAGAAGGATTCGAGAATGCGCCGAACTATACAGGTTTCGAATAAGATTGCATATTGCGGTTGGGAGACCCAAGCGTTTCAGCACTGCTAACAAGTACCCATGATGCACTCTGTCGAAAGCTTTTCGGAAGTCCAGGTTTAGAATCGCGCCCATTTCAGTTGGTTCTGCTTCAAAGTGTAACACTGCATTCCTTACTGCCTGTAGGATGTGGGTAATTTTCCTTTCGGGTATAGCACATGTTTGCCCTTCTTTGATGATGTTATTAAGGTAGGGACGTATTCTTTTCGCCAGTATTTTCATGAAGATTTTGTAATCGGTGTTGAGGAGTGTTATCGGGCGGAAATCCGATACAGTTCGTGGTGCGGCGACTTTGGGTATAAGGATTATAATGCCTTCATTAACGCCTGTGCAATCTTGTAGATTGGCGAACAATAGTTGCATTAGCGTTAAAAGGGGTGTTTTCAGGATGTTCCAGTACTTTTTGTAGAAAAGGTAAGTCAGACCATCAGGGCCGGGAGCTGATCTCTTACTGGCCGATCGTAGGGCCTCGAATAGTTCACTTTCTTCAATTGGACGGAGGAGCTGTTGCCTATCATTATCATTGAGTTGTTGATCGACGAAAGACAAAATGTTCGTTTGATCTAGCGGGGAATTCTCACAGTCCCGGAACGTTTCGCGGAAGTATTTCTCAGTTTCATTTAGACAGTCTTTAGTAGATAGGAGTCGTCTGTTGTCATCTGTATGAAGAGTAGATATTACTTTGCTCTTCCCGTTCCTTTTTTCATGGGCTACATGATAAAGCTGAGCTTTTTCTTCTGCTAAGGGTGTATTAGAACACGAACGAACTAAGGAACCCTGTAGGATGTTCTCCTGAATAGCTGTTATTCTTCGTTTAACTGCGGCTATGTGACTGTTTACGTTGTAACCTGCCTGTTGACGCTCCAGAAGGTCAGTTAGTATAGTGTAGTAAGAGTGCAGAGTGTTCCGTCTGTTACGTGCTTTTTCTGCTCCATGTTTCTTAAAGAAGGATTGAATCGCCGGTTTAACCTTATGCAACCACTTGTGTACAGTTAAAGGTCCCTGTTGGGTGAGACGACTGAGCATATTTGACCACATCTGTTGAAAGCTCTCTTTCACTTGCTCGTCATCAAGCAACGCATTATTTAGTTTCCAATATCCCTTCCCGATAACAGGTATTCTCCTAGTGGTACGAATCTTCAGTAGGACAGCGTGATGATCACTGAAGGGTAATATATTAACACTGATGTCATGTACATGCGGTGCTAGGTCTCTGTTAACGTAAAATCTATCAATTCTAGAAGCCGCTCTTCCTCGGAAAAATGTAAATTGTACGAAATTGCCATGTTTACTTTCCCATCCATCACGAAGCTCTAAGGCCTGACATATCCTTTCAAGTGCAGGAGAAGGGTTGAATTCTCCTCTCTGGTCTTTGGCGTGTAAAACACAATTAAAATCCCCACCGAAAATTAAGTCTTTGTAGTTATGTCGTAAATAGAATGGTAAGTGTGTGGTCAAAAATTCCTCTCGCTCGTGACGACGATGTGTTCCAGAGTGCAGGTAGATGTTTATATACAGTGTGTTATCTTCTGTTAATATCGACGTGATCCTCCCACTAGGGTGTGTTTCACAAAGTTTAATGTGTAATCCAGATCGGTATATAATTGCAGTACCTCTCGAGTCTTCCCCAGGATTGGCAATATACTGGTAATTATTCCCCAGGTAAGGCAAAGTAAAGACGTTAACTTCTTGTAGAAAGAGGATATCGATGTCATAATCTCTAATAAATTCTTGTAAGAGGACCTGTTTGCTGCGACTTCTCAGGCAATTTACATTAAGTGATGCTACAGTATGAAGAAGTAGAATGCTAAAGGAAAAGAACACAGCGCCAATCATAATGATGTGTTTGAAGATGGGGACGAGTGCTTAAGTTATTTATTCGGAACATGTTTGATAATTTTAGTGACTTTCTTTTTGCCAGTGTCATCTACCGGCCGCTTTAACCTAGGATCCCGTTGGCTAACTGGAGGTAGTTTTGTTTCCGTAATTTCCATTTCTTCCACCGACGGGGGTCCCTCATGTTCGAAGGTCGGTGATATATTATGCTCTTCCCTACTTTGCATAGTACTGTCTTTGACGGATGTTGGCGGTGGCAATACATCTCCGCCCTCTGTTTCCATATCCGGAGTTATTGGAGGGGGTAACTGGTTATGATTTGTTTCTTGGGGTAGCTGTGCTGGCCGTACGGCATCTGACTCGAGCGTAGTTAGCCTTTCCGGTTGCGGTATTTGATGACTATTATCAGAATTGTCGTTCTCAGTTATTTGATCGCCCACCTGTTGACCTAATAACTCTGTCTCCCTGTGCGTCACAGAAGTGGCCGGCATAGTGTTCTGGTGATCATGTTGTGTTTCCTGTGTAGCTTCATGTAAGTCACTAGGTGATGAACTGTGTAAGTTGTCTTCAGGAGTCAACTGCGTAGCTTGCAGCGGACTGCGCTGTGTCGGCAGTTTCCCACTGGCCAAGGTCGCCCAGGTGGGACTAGCAGGCTGTTCGCTTAGCTGGACAGGTTGTTTACGTCGTGGGCATTGACCCCGTAAGTGTCCCACTGCATTACAAGACGAGCACGTAGTGGGCTGATTTTCGTAACTGATCAGGGCTTTATGCCCACCAATATCTAAGTAAGACGGTATATGTTGCTTTAACATTAGTCGAATTGCTCGTACACCATTATGAACCTTGTACCGGAAACCTGAGCTCCACGTTTCATCCTGAATCGAAAAAATTGTCCCATATTTACTAATTTGTTCCACAATTATTCTATGAGGTACCTCCATCGGAAGATTAAAGATTCTCACCAACTTTGTACCAAGACCCGCAGAATCAATAGTCACTTTGCTACGGAACCCATTACTGTGTAAGAAGGAGTGCTCACCTGCATAATCCTGTAGCAGTTTTTCAGTTGTTTCCTGCTTCTTGCATTTTATGTACACTTGCCGCGATATACCATTAAGCTGGATCATCTCGATGTCACTTTCTTCTAGGTGCAAGGTGTCAAAAATCCAGTCATGCACTTCGTATGGGGCTGGTCGGGGCGTGTCTCTGTCGGTGAAGTTGATCACAATCGTATTCTTCCTTTCCACTATCATGATGATCTTTTAACTATGAACACATAGATATCTTGAACAACCCTATCTGTCACCACTGTCAAGAGTTTATCAGATAGTCACTTATACACAAGTAAAAGCAGACTCGTTAGACCGTACACTCAGTTCGAGAGCTCACTAGCTGCCCTGACTTGCACGCACGCTGGTCCAAGCAGAACTGTCGAAATTTCGCTCGTTTACATGTGTGACTCGGCGAATGGGAAGGCGTATTAGCGCAGTCATAGTAGAGGGCGATGACAGTACTAAGCATACTGATCCATATTTGAGCACTCCCGTGGGCATTATTATCATCGTATTATGTTTATATGACATGTTTATAATTCACATTCCATTTTCCTTCATTATCTAGGGAACCAATGCTTCAGTCACGATCAGTACGTGGCGTGCTCTTGAGTGTCGAGGGGACATAACCTATACATTTATGCAACCGATGAAAAGGTCGTAAATATTTTCTACAGGATCACGTTGTAAGGTACACATATACTTGCGGGCCATCTTAATTTAACCACTTTAATCCTTTCTCATAAATCCGTACAATAAACGGGTACTTTAGTTAGTTTTCTCGTATTGTATGGTTTGGATTATACGTAATATCAAATTGTCGAGACGAGAACTATTGAGACTACAGTATTTCGTATCACACAAAGTATTTTATATAAGATTAGATAAGATAATTTAAGATGATACCCATCTCCCATAATCTCGAAATCGAGAACCATAATGTTACATTGCAAAACATGCAGTTTACAACATTTAATATTCTATAGCATAATTGAAGAACGTGCGATAAAAGTACAAGACCCTGAAAAAAAAATCATTAATCAAAAGTTGACATTTGTAAGTGACTTAGAAACTTTACAGAGAAAGGAATGTTAAAATATTATTTTAAAAAATTGAAACTTCTCGGACATACTACACACGTTAATCAGATACCCCGGAAACATGACCCCCCCCGCTAAGGGGTCAACACAGTAGTCATCCTCAGTCCCCTCTCCCCTCCTCCCTCCCCGTAATATCCCCGACTCCTGAAATGAATATTAGTATTGACTGTCGAAAGAAAAACAAAACACCTGCAGGCTAATAGAACTAGGACAATAAATTAATTATACGTTATAACTATAGCTCCATGGCTAAATGGTTAGCGTACTGTCCATTGGTCACAGGGGTCCCGGGTTCGATTCCCGGCAGGGTCGGGAATTTTAACCTTAATTGGTTAATTTCGCTGGCAATGGGGCTGGGTGTATGTGTAGTCGTCATCATCATTTCATCCTCATCACGACGTGCAGGTCCCCTACGAGCGTCAAATCTAAAGACCTGCACCTGGGGAGCCGAACTAGTCCTCGGACAGTCCCGGCACTAAAAGCATACACCATTTCATTTGTTACTATAATCTACGTACCTAACTGCTCTAGACTTAACGGAGTTATATTGTCTACATTGCCTTAGTATTAATTCGGTTGCTAACTAGTATGTACCATTTCATTTCCTTCCACCAATTTAACCACATTCCCCTAATAATAATGAATAATTTTGCTATTCTTCCCGGGTGCATCCACTCTCTGTTCAATAACTTTACAGTCGTATACAGCTGATTTTCAATATCAATTTTTCTCATATCCTCCTCATCTATACATTTCTCTCTTACTTCTCTTGTCTCTAGCCGGGCTGAGTGGCTCAGACGGTTGAGGCACTGGCCTCCTGACCCCAACTTGGCAGGTTCGATCCAGGCTCAGTCTGGTTGTATTTGAAGGTGCTCATATACGACAGCCTCGTGTGGGTAAATATATTGGCACGTAAAACTCCTGTGGGACTAAATTCCAGCACCTCGGCGTCTCCAAAAACCGTAAAAGTAGTTATTGGAACGTAAAGCAAGTGACATTATTATTTATTACTCTTGTCTCTAAACAGTCTTTTATAAGGGGCGCCAATCCCATTTCTTCAGAACATAGAAAACATGTATTTTCATCTCTATTTCGTCTGTATGCTTTATTTTTGTGTACCTTCCTTAAACACGTCCCTCATATCCCTTTTTGTTATATTATCTACATTTGTCTTCATTCTCCCAATTGCATTACAAAAGTCCTCTAGTGACCTCTTAGTTTCTAGTATGAAGCAATTTGTTGCTTTTCAAAGTACTTTATATACCAATAATACTTATCATACACCTTGTATCAGTCCTTGTAAATAACAAAATGCCCGAAGAGTGTTGTGGCAGACATCACATTACCCTGGAGCAGAGATCAGAAACATAAAACGTTCGAAAATTACAAAATTATTCGGATGTCTGAGCAGTTTCATTTAGAAAACCATTAATCTAAGCGTATCCTCTCGAGAGGTTTCTAATCTCAACACTACAAATTAACGTCAGATGAAGAAACAACTTCTGTATAATGAACGTTTCTCTTTTCCTTTATTTTAGCAGCCTGTATTATTTCACGTCCGGATTTATGTTTTCATCAATTGAGGCGTATAACTGTTCGAATTGCCACTCTAGCATTCCTACCAGCCACACGTGGAGAGTATCTCATTGGCGGCTAGGAATGTGTAATTCCAATTACGTGGCATCAAATTACCCTGGCGGCAGACTACACAAATGAGAGGTATACCACAACTACTTTTCCACATGATTCTTTTGAAAATTCTACTAGAAGTGAAGTAATTGAAGCGTGTAATATCCGAATTAAGATCTCGTGTCTTTTCTATCAAAAGGACGTTGTAATTTTAAAAGCCTCACCCTCTAGCTCTTTTGCTGTGTGATTCCATAATCGACAGTAGAATACACTTACCGTAATTTTTAAGACACGAAATAATATCCAGAAAGATAATTCTAGAAATCAGTATGTGGCTGTTGCTTTCTGTAATGAAAATAAAAATAAAAATAATAATAATTTCCATATCCTTTTCAAGGGTGTAATTCCACCATCTGCTTTTGTGTTTCCTGAAGAATATGCTGATATGTTTGGAAGCTTTCAAGAGTGTGTTTTCGAGTTCTTGCCAGTTGGAAGGAGAATTGTTGTTAAAGAAGTTCCGGATCGATTCGTGGGTTTCTAAATGTTTTGTGACTGTGTCTGTTGGATTAAAACTTTACGTTGATAAGAGATAGGTGGTGACTTTAACCTTTCTGTTTTTTCTTGGAAATGGCCACATGGTCTAGTTGAAATTATCCAAAACATATTTGCATGGATCTCTACGTTTTCTTCTTGCTCAGAAGCGCCAGAATACGGACAGACATTAGTTTAAGATCGGCATTCTCGCAGAAGCTTGGTTATTTTGTGAGACTGACGAAGTCCTACAGTAGTTCAGAATTTCTTCTGTTACCATTTACTTTTATTTACGTCGCACCGGCACAGATAGGTTTTATGGCGTCAGTGTAGTAGGAAAGGGTAAGGAGTGAAGAAAAAGCGACCACCGTGGTCTTGGTTAAGGTAAAAATTGGAAACCACGGAAAACCCTCTTCAGGGCTGCCGACAGTGGGGTTCATGAAGAGATATTGTTAAGTAAAGAAGAAACGTTGTGATAAATAAGTTCTAACGCACTCCATAACAAATTATTAATAATAATATTTGTTCTTCTTCTGTAGTATTTCCCACATTTTGGCGTGGTACGAACTGCATTACACATGTGAACGTTGTTTGGTTTTACGTCCAGATGCCCTTCCTTATTAATGAATGTTAAGAATGTTTATCCCAATAAGTACGTTAAAGCTTTTTGCAGACGCCGACGTGCCAAATTTTTTTCCCGCAGCATTTATTTTACGTGCCAGAAATTTTATCGACGTGAGACTCTCGTAATTGAGCACCTCCAAATACCACCGAGCTGAGCCGGGGTCCTACCCGCCAACTCGAGCTTACAAGGCAAGCCCTCTACCATCTGAACTACTCATCCCGGCAAGATAGATAGATAGATAGATAGATAGTGAAACCGTACAGTGTCCTGTATAGCTCGTTGGAATCATAGGTGCCTTTCTACCTTATTAAAATCACTTCTAATGGTCGCGTCATTGGTAGGATTATGGGCGATGGGGATCGAGCAGCGTCCGGCCAGAACGGAACACGCGAAAGAGCGCCTGGAAAACAAAGGGAAGGTTGAACAGGAGCCAAGCCCCCGCGAAAAGGCCCTCTCAACTCGCAGACAGAGTTGGAGATATGACGCGACGCTACCGTACTCAAACACGCCCCGAGGTGGGCCTATTTTCCCAGGGATCCAAACTAACAGAAGGAACTTCCGGGTTTTTATGCACGTTTCACGGGTGCCAACGTCGAATTTTGGCGCGTAAAATTTATAAGATATTTTGATCCAGACATGGAAAAATTATGCGAGGCACACCAATGAATAGAGCTGAATTTTCTGCGTATCCCAGACTAAAAATATGGAATACTTTACTCCAGAGACGAAAGCAGGCCACCAGATGTCCAGATTGCAAACACGTGTGGATGTGAAGCGTCCCCCAAGCTAAGAATTGCGCCCAAAGATGACTCCACCCCCCCAGACGACGCTAATGGAATCATTAAAAGCGGGAAGCAAATTACGTGAAAACTGCCGATCGTCGGTAGAGCATGCCTGGTTCAAATAAGAGAGGAATGAGAGGGTTACAATACGCACCATTTAAATGTCTTGAATTCCTGGGATGAAAGGAGCTGCTGTCCTTAATGAACCGTGAATCGTTTACGCCCATTGTCTTCCGGTGTGTAGACAATAAAAGGCTGGGCTGGCCGTCGCTGGAGAGAGTTCATAGCGGGTCGCCGAGAGTGGACAGTGTGACGTTGTGTTCCAGTTTTTACAGTCCGAAACCTATTGACCGCATACTAAGACAGTGTTATTGCGTCCGTCGCGGCTGTGAAATACGAAGCCTTTGTGAAGTGTAGACGGGAACCCAAGCGAGCCTAGGCGAATGTCTCTGTGCCGCATGTCAATTAATTAAGTTGCAAGCATAATTTATAAACGAGTAGCGGGTTTCGGCTATGGACAATGCCGGCCTAGATGAGTACGTGATATCAATAAATTGGTATCATCCAAGTCGCTACTCTGAAATCATGGTGCTCAAGTCTCGTGAGTCACCCGATTCATGCTGTGAACGCACCCGCGGTGACTAGAATGACCTGCCGGTTGATTGTGTAAATTCTGTGTGTGTGTCGCGGTAAACATAAGACCGTGTGACGAGTGGTGGAATGTTACCCCTTTGGATTACTCTAAGATTTCAGCAGTGAACGAGCTATCCAGGATGTCGGACTTGTGTGGACCAGGGTTGAAGGACAGCACGCCCGTTTCCAGCGCCGAGGCCATGCAGCAGTAAGCACCGCCATGGGTCTCCCATGGAAGGAAAATCCACGGCCAACAAACAGATGAGTGATGTCAAATATAATTTTCTTAGCACGGTAAAGTAGAACCGGTTGTAGAATGAGCTTTCCTTTGTAATACCAAAATGTTGTAAAATAATGCATGTCCTAATATGGAAATTTTATTGTTCTTGATCACGTTAACGTAAAATTCAAGGGAGCTAACTCCCCGGACGACCCATTTGTTTTTTCTTAAATTAGTTTATCGTGAGGGGTTATTCTTAGTAATATGTAGAACATCCTAGCAAGTATGGGAAACAAGGATAGGAGAATATTTTAATTCCCCTAGGGGTGGTTGGAACAATAGTGGACTAGCAGGGAAAACCATGTCCAAAGGCTGTTAGTGCATGTCCAACATGGTTATCGTAATTACTGGGGAAACTCATGGGTCAGTCAGACAATGCATGCGAGCTTATACATATAATAACTGCATGTACAGCAAGACAGAAGAGATCCTGACCGAGAAAGGTACATAAATGTGTTATTTAGGTATAATTGTGAGGGACAGTGTGCGAGTTTTCCGTGATTCTTGATTATTTTACCAGAATTGTATGGAGTTTTTTGTCTGCAACCGGGATACGACCCAGGGAAGCCAGAGTATTGTGTATGGTAGGAATATAAATATATACATGACTTCGGGCGATGAGCGGAAGCGTGGAACTGAGGAATCATGAGAGCCCTATGCCCAAGGGAAGAAAATACGCGATATGAGACGTAATGAGAGGGCCGAAGGGCCAGATAGTTTTACGATGAGATGATTCGGAAGTGATGGTGCTCACAGTCGGCGCTCTACGAGAAGATTGAGAAGGTATAGAATAAATGAGTATTTCTTGGGAATTCTGCGGTAAGATGAATAAACAAATGAAGTAGGCCATAGATATGTGTCTCCGAGAAAGGAGGGCTGGCCGTTGTGAGTGAGAGAAGAATCCGGCGTAGCTAATGAATGAGTGATCGTCGCAGTAGAGCGAATGACTTTCCCTTCTTTTTTTGTTTTGTGAGTGTTTACTCCTCGCCTTTCTTGACCGAGCGGCCCCGCTGTGCTATTATAGTTAAGGCTCGAGGCTCTGGGTCTCCCCCGTGACTGCTTGTTGTCTCATATGGTTCAGCTAAGGACGTTTATGTAATGATAATATCACGGTGATTTAGAAGGCAATTAATCAATGGATATGGATTCCCCCAATATCCGGTAATATGAGACCGTAGCCAGTTTAGGGATTTTCAGGAATGTACCTCTCAGTCGGGATTCGTCCAGTTCGAACACCGTGGTCATAATGGGCCACCGTGGGCAAGCCTCCATTAAGCTTGCACCGGGGGCAGAAGACAGTGATAACCATGTTTTTTCCCTTACAGGAAGGGCCCCTTTTACGCATGAAGTGTATATATGTGTGTGTTTAGTATTTAATGTGCATTTATTTTGAGTTCAAACAGAATCGATGTTCAACGTTGTTTGTCTTGGTGACAGATAAGGGAAGTCCGGGGGTTTTAGCTAAATGGTATGTGTGTTTTGTCTATGTATTACGTAAATATCTCTTTTAATATGGTAATCATGTAGTGCAGGAACCGGTTAATTACGTGCTAAGGACAGTAGGTACTATGTAGAGGGACATCAGCACATCTCACGGTGTGATCGACAGAATATTAAAATTCAACAAATAGGTACGAACTAATGAGGGAAAGATAGACGGTAGTGGTCGCAAAACCTCAGTCATACCTTAGTGCAGACGACGCCCTTAGGCGAGTCAAATTTTAAAACGTTAATTGTCTTTTATTCCCGTATGCGGAGAATTCATTGTATAGGGTTGTATTTTTTATTATGTCATATTTTGAATAAATTAGTCTTCGTAACCCCCCATTATATGATTCTTGTCACTTGTAGTAGTGCTAAGCAGTATCCAGTAGACAGTTGAACCCAGAGAATCCTACTTTCAGATTACATAAGGCTCCATCTTAAATATTTGTTTTTTTCCTTTTTGTTTCGAACGTACCACCCCGCCCCCAGTGCTCGAGCTGCCGAGGCCAGCACAAAAAGTAGGAGGGAGTGGTTCGATGTTCGTTAGGCAATTCGAGCCGGTCTTCACTCTAGTCACATCCGTGGGTGTTTACCCTGTTACGTGGAGGCATTCTTCTGCGCGGGTCATCCATTCGAGGCCCGGAAGGGTGTAATAGATAGATGTATTTTATCTGACAAAATTAGGGAGAATTGTCCCTCTTAGACTTAACCTGTAAATATTGAACCCTTTAAGGTCCTTCGTAGGATACCTACCTTCTTTACCTATCAGCAAATCTGCATGAGATCTTTCTCTTGGGTCGTCTGTATGTTCTTCGTCACTTGCTTAGGTAAGAGGCAGATTTCAGTAATTTAAAACTACTGTCTACAATGAGTTACCTCGATTTAGAAGAAATGTACGTTTATTGACCATTGGAGACGAAATCTGAAAACTTGTGACATTTCACAACATCTAATCCACGAACTCGATTCTTTCCGTTTAAAAAAGGAATAAAACAACTGATGAGAGACGCTGGCTTTGGAGACCTTAAATCAATTTGCCTGTGGGGCATCCTTACTAGAAACCACCGTCTTAATTTTAAAATGAAACAATGTCTGGAGACCCCAAAGATGGGCTTCCATGTGAGACTTCATGTACCACCATAACGATTCGTGATGATCCAGCCCCCATAACACGAGCTCTGGACTCTTGGTATAATTAAGTCTGTCCTATCGCTGTGTGCCACACAGTGGGTGTACGGCATGGACCCTTAATTGAATTGATGTGACCTGCGACTGTGACATGGACCGACAGCTAACTCTGTGATTTACGTTAAAGTCATTGCGGATGATGACCGCAAGAAAAATGATGCTGTAATGGCACATGGCCCTAATCTATGTCACTGCGTTGATGACCCCATGACCAAACAAACTTCTAAGCTGAAGGCTGAACACAATTAAGTTAAAGTAGTTGATGTCCAAGGTTTCCTCGTTAGTAAATTCCCAGCACATCTGGTGCTCAACAAATTCAAAATCAAAAATAACATCAACAACAAACGCTCACAACACTTGTGGTAGTAAAGTCCCTTGCTATCGGACTGGTGCCCTTAATCGTTTTGTTAATAAGTTGAATTTTTCCAGCAAATGAAATTAAGATTTCCAGATAGATTTTCAAGTCAGTCACTTGGTTTAAAGCTAATTCTGAAAATACGGTTACAATGGATTTTTATAAATTAATAAATGAAGTAATCTCGTAATCCTAATTAACAACAAATTTATCTATGCCGGACGAAGTGGTTTCTTTAAACTCCCAAACTGTTTCAATTAAATTTACCTTATCACTTGGACATGTTTACCAGAGATATTCCTTAGAAATGCATATTTCATTTTATTTATTGTTTATTTATGCTCATAGTTCTCCTGTTTCGCAGCTGGAATAAGAAATACTGTACGCCGTCATACCTATCGGTGCCATTTATTTATTTCATGATGTCACTCAACAAGTTCACATTATAACACTAATAATTATTAGGACACAAACGTGGATAATCCTAACCTTAAATCCTATAACCTGAATAAATTTACACACAACACAAAATAAAATAACCCATGTCAATCTCTTACAACGTCTATGGTTATCCCTTGGACTAATTCCGGCATCTCCCTCCGATATGATTTCAGGCCGATGAGACTGAAGTGTTGTAATGTACCTCACCCAAACTCTAGTTTGGATGAACTACTGCACCCAATGTGCTCCACAAGCATCACCTCAAAACCACAAGAACCTACACTTATGCCTTGGAAACCAACAAAAACAACAATCATCCGTCACGAACTCCATGGATTGACAAGCTATCGTGACATTCAAATAAAATTATTGCAAGACCTTGGAACACCCTCTACAACACGAAGCAACATCACTATAGATTCTCCAGTTTTTACATACCTAAAAATTCTACCGACACGAGACATAATACAACGTCGTACCACTTCCGACGCACCAATAAGAAATCCCAGTTCTCTACCAGACGAGTCTCTTCTTAAGTAATGAAATCTGATTCCAAACATTAATTATAAATGACAAATCTCAGTGACAATCCCTTTCTGACAAATAAAGTGGCTCTCTCGCCAAAACGCAGGTGGCTTACTACCTGGAAAGAAGACCATCTTCGTTATCTCTGTAAAGACACACGTTATCTCGAACTGCATCAACGTGAAATCTCGCCTCGTTGACAACACGCATGAAAGAAAATCTTTAATCAACACTGAATATGCGAAAAGATTTCATTTAGAACGTCACTTGAAATGTTCCTACCCGTCACGGTCCTATGGTTTCACGTAGGATCGTAACTGTTGAATTACCCTATTCCCATATCATTAAATTGCACAAAATAAAGCCTCGGGTTCCCTACAATGAAAAATCCCGGCACAAAATACCTCTTCAACACTACAGGATTTCAATCACCTGAGCCACATTTCCTCCTAACTCTGCAAGACTTGAACCATTTACTACCTCAAATTATCTACACAATAATAATATGGAAAATCTCTCCTACGTGATCCACTATGTTGTTACGTAAAACAATCTGTGACAAATTAACAATCTCTCCTCCCATATCTGAGTTTGAAAACAAAATATTTCGAAACCAAAATTCACAACTTGACTTACAAAAATTTTACACAGATTTTCATAGACCTTTGGAATAACACTTCCCTTCCACAAATCACACGCCAGTTTTGCCTCGTACCTTCCCTTGACACATTTTACAGCTCCGAACACATGACGGTGTGCTTTCCGCAACATTACTCCATCATTACTACGCAATCGCTCTAAATGGTAAACTACGGATTACACTTACAGGAATTGCATCTTTTACTGAACAGAATTTTGTGATAAAGTAATATCTTAACTTGGGAAAACAACAAATATTGGAAATGAACGTAATATACCCTATAAGGGCGTAAGTGAATGGATATGTCGAGTAAATATAGGGGGTTCGATAACTTACCTGTTATTCCTGTCCAGAATGCACCGCCTAGCAGTCGGAGAACGTAGGGAATGGTCCGGTAGCCTCCAATAAATAACTAAGAGATATTATATATCTAAATGGACAGGAACTTGCGTTGTATTTGCGTAAATGAGGAACAACTTAAAATCAAATCAATTTAATGACGAAAACACAATAAAAAAATTAATGTCTCAGTATCACATAACATAAGGCCCTAAAATCAGTGCAGTAAATGCCATGAAGTGGTAATAACATAAACAAAACATCAAGTCTTTGTGATATTTAGCAAACCTTAATTCTTTGCGATTGAACGAAACGTTGAGTCTTCATAATGTTACTTCATCATTTGAGTTTGAAGCTAAACGTGAACAAGCCCTTGGTGTACAACACTATGGCATGATTAAATGAATTGTAGAGTTAGGACTAGTAACGCTTCGCAGATCAATACTTAACGCTAGAAAGTTCCCTTACATACGGGTATTATGTATAACTGTATATGAACACAGGACTAATTTACACCCACTAAAAACACAGAATTTACTGTGGACGCGGTTCCACGAATTCAGAAGTGTAATGAACTCTCGACCCCTAGTAACTTGCGTAATGCACCAGTTTTTAAACGACAATTATAGGACAATCTGACACTTGTGAACAACACAAATAAACATACACACGGATGCCAACAACAGACATCAAGTTAATCACCTGGAATAGAAACACAACAGAAACAAAAAGGAAATAATTCACATGCAGACTTCTAAGACGAAAAGTTCCCTTGGCTGGGTGTGGATTGTGTCGATGACCTGCAGGGTGCTGTGAGGAGCTCTCCCCTTCTAGCAGAACAAATTGTAAACAAACACTCCTCCTCGACTAGTTTCCACTCAGCTGATGCGGGTTTGACAAGACAAGGACTCTTAATCTTCCGCTCTTACAAAGCAGGCAAAATAGGCTTGCACGGACATTCCCTGTCAGACAAGGGACCATTTACTTTCATAAATACAAAAGGCTCAATCGCCTGACCACATCTCGGGTCTACTTCATTAAATAAGAGTACTCTCATGTACTAATTCATCACAAACTCTATGGCGCATCTTTTCATACGGCGCAACATCTCAACCTTGAGTCCCAGGTTCAAGTCAAGTGCATAGTGAAGGAAACTCTGTCGGAAACTTAGATATTCTCACTGTTCCCAACGTTGCAACAGCTTATACACAACCTAACCCAAATCTCTGAAAATCATGCAAATAAATCATGCAGATCCTGATATAACTTTAACTATAATTTTACTACCTTCCCAGACGCTGTCTTAGAATATCATAACGTTCCTCTTGAAGGCATTTACGTTACAACAGATATGTCAACATGCATAAAGAATAAACTGTAATATATCACTATATACAATCCTATGTTACACCAAACTCCTATATGTCACGTAAATTACAAGTAACTATACAAAATCCCCATGCGATTGTCCTGTGGACGTTACTTACCATAAGGGCTTAGTCAAACCCAAGATTATATCATCAGGTAGCCGGATGGGTTTACAAAACATCGTAACTGTGTTACACGGCTGCCTGAATGGCATAACTAGCATCTTAACTATATTACACAATTGCCAAAAGGGCTTAACTGAATCTTAACGACAAAATTAAACACATAGCCATCTTCGAAAACATTACTACCCCTAACACACGCCAAAAGCACTTGTCCACTTAGCTTATTGCTGATGACCTCTTCGCTTCCGCCTTCGGGCCATGGCTATTCCTTCTTAGCCCATCATCGTGAAGCTTTCGTCCTGGGTCGATCCTCTTGGTCCAGTATCCATGCAGAGCTCGTTCATGAGGCCGTCTTCTCGAGGTTATGGTCGGAAGGGCTCGTGCTAATCAGCTCTTGAACATGGTATAGGTCGACACTGGAATTAAATGCCTTATTATTTAACAGCACGGCACTACCTGCACTTTTATTTTATTTCACAGGCATGAATCAGTTACTGGCAATCTGCGAAGTTAAAAATCATTGTTCTTCGTCGCTTGCTTAACCGCGCACGAATATGTGTGTAGGCTAATACAATCTACGATCTGAAGTCAGCAGCCTAATCTGTCGAACAAATTTTCATTACCACATGCTCAACCGATTCACATATGTAAGTCTCGTGGGAATAACACAAATTACTCTAGTTTTTACTTGCACTTCTTCCACACACAATTATCTATTCACGCGGTTACCCATACTGCTTCGTGATTTAGTCTATGCGTACGGCATTGTCTCCGGTCGGATAATTAAACACTCGCGACCACACTGTAAAGCATCTGAATCCAATGATTCGATTTAACAGTTGCTGGAAAATTTATGGATCAGAGATCCGCTGAATAAATGTTAGCGCAACCGCACTAAAGTATCACAGTCTTTGTCCTAAGCAAAGTTTATGGCGCAATTATTAAACTGACGGACGTACTCACGACACGCACAGGAGAAAATCTTGTTGCAGAATGGGATACCTCCCTCCAAATCAGCCAGTACATATAGGGAGCATCTAGACAAGCCATGCTAGGGCACTACCCGGGATACACACTTCAGATTGGTATGCAGATAATTGACAGCTTCCCACGGTGGAGCGCGCTAATGCAGAATTATCATCTTCGTTACATATTAAAAGCATGAGACACATCATAATGTTCCTGAAATTCTGAGGATCATTATTATCTTTTTATCTCCTCTAAAAGTCTTCAGGAAGAGTAAATATCACTCGATTCCTGCGAAGTGACAAGCCTATTTCTTGCCGCTTTAAATCTTGTTAAGATGGCATGGTGCGTTCCCAAACAAGCTCCACATATCTCCATCCTACACTGACACATTTTTTGTCTCACAAATACAATGCCACACCTGTACTGGAGGACTGCACCCAAGCTCCTGCTTCCAATCTGGGTTCGCGCCAATTATCATGGCGTCCTATTGTGCAATATTATAATTGCGTTAAATATCACTGTATTCATCATGTACAGTATGGTTCAGTAGGGAAATGATACTCTGCACTAGATATTACATTCGTTTTACAGCCATCAAGTATACTACTGTACATCATCTCACACGCTAGTTTCGTCGCTCTAATTCAAGAAGCATAAAACGACATTTCGTCGTATTCCTCTGACATTTTCACGAAATAAAAAGGGTGACCAAAATGCGTCACAGGTACACAAATAAAGTGGTGACATAATGAAATAAACAATTGCACTTTACAAAGGGTAGATTACCTAGCTGGAAGTCGTACGTGTCCTTGCATCGTGACAGGCCCACCAGCCTCTCTCAATCTCTTATCTAGCCATCCTGACAGATAGTGGCTTTACAAAATATTCTCTCCCATTCATTTTTATTTGATATCATTCATATGAAAATAACGACATAAAAATATAAATGCCCTTCACACGTTTTCTTCCTTGCGAATCGAACTCGTTTGTCAAAACACCGATCCGCACACGCAATAAAGTAAAACAATGATATTTTCTATTTCAAGTGAAGGATTTCGGCATTATAATGACCATCTGTTGCCTGGACTTAAATATCTAAATGACGGTTCCACGTTTTGGAATACCGTTGAGTTGCCTTCTAAGCTATATCCACTTGGAGTTGACGTTATATAGCCACCTTTGGCCAAAACTATCTTCCCTTTTGGGGACTTAGTCTTCCCAGCAAGTTTATAATGTTATCCTGAATGACGTGGTGTCGCCTCAAATTCACTGGACACAATGGGGCAATTGCAAATGGCGTGGCGCGGTTTTATACATTTTTCTCCCTCTCCCATGCCATCTGCGTTTACCGCCAAGAGTTTACTGACACTGTTTTCACCTCACAGAAAATGTAATTATGGCTGATTCTGAACTGACACATAATTGTTTTATAATACCAATATAAATGGTCCGTTATTGGACATTACAAATTTTCCACCTAACTCATTCCTGGTTGCCAGCGTTTCGCCCCCGTGTGCTAGGCTGGGCTCATCAGTTGGTACCTAGCACACCTACCAAGACGCATGGCTAGTAGTGCATCCCGTGGAGGCCACTGCGTAGGCTAATTGTAGCCACTGGCAGTGCCAATGCGCTATGAGAGACTTTGTCTCATTACCAAAAATTGATGCCTGCTTGGCCATCAGATGGTATAAATGTTGATTCGCACTGGGAATCTGAAACATTTGTTCCGAATGAGTAAATTTATAATACCAATATAAATGGTCCGTTATTGGACATTATAAATTTTCCAGGGGCGAAACGCTGTCGACCAGGAATGAGTTTGCTGGAAAATTTATAATGTCCAATAACGGACCATTTATATTGGTATTATAAATTTATTCATTCGGAACAAATATTTCAGATTCCCTATGAGAATCAAAACCTATAACATAATTGTTTAGTTTAGTTGCGGTGCTGATGATAAGCATTAATGGTTTCTCTTAACAAATTTGAGTCGTTAAATTATCTCATAAGCTAGGCACTATATTTTGGTCGATGTAACAGAGTTTAAACAAACAAGCGCGTGTTTTCGACAATTTTCCTTCTGGAGCTGTTTAGCGGCCTAAAGTCTTTACCATTAAGAATCAAATTGTTTCACTTACGATTTCCTGACGTTTACCACGGCGGTTTTGTCACCAATTCTCCATAAAATGGACTTTAAAAAAATAATTCGGTGCCAAATTACTTTGTATCCCTGCACATTTTACGCGTGTGGGTGACGTAATTTCTGTAGCGTGAGAATGAGAATCATCCCACTTGTTCCCCAAGAGCCGTCTCTGGTCAGAAATAAAAATGCAACTACGGCTCCTCATGACTTGTAATTTATACGGTGCCTCATGTAATGAATTTAGGACTCTGGCTCCTTATGGCTCAATATGCAATTAATGAGGTGGTGGTTGTTGTTGTTCTTGTTGTTGTTGTTGTTGTTGTTGTTGTTGTTGTTTGAGTCATCAGTCCGTAGACTGGTTTGGTGCAGTTTTGTACGCTACCATATTTTGTGCGAATTTTTTCATGTCTACGTAAACTCGAACAACCATTATCTACTCTAATCTATTTGTAATATTTATACCTTGATATACCCCTACTGTTCTGATCGTCATCTCCAAATATGCTAAAGAAATTTACCACCTCCATAGAGACTTGACAGTCAAGCCTGTTTGGTATTTGACAATAAAAGCATCGAACCGAATAATTTGGAAAATATGTATTGTGGCTACTCTAACCACTACTCTTATACCTTCATATCTTCCACACAATATAAATAACATTTGTTTGAGCGCCAGTTGCTTTTAAAAAACAACAACAACATTCGGTAGAGCATACCTCTTATATCAATTATCTCAAGGCGTGAGGTGATAAACTCACATATCTGGCAATATACAGGGATATGGATCAGGACAATATTAAATTACTGTTGCATTTCCACAATTGAGGATTGTACATGGAACTGGAATCACTTATTATAATTAAAATAAAACTGAGTTTATGACTATAATTTACGTCACAATGAACAATCATTGACGTCTTTTAATTTAACATATATATATAGTGAGATTTGCGGTACTAATAAAAGGAAAATTTAATCTAAACAAAAAAGCTATAGGCATGAACTTGAAGTGAGATGTGATATCGCCGCTGATTACATTCTTCTTCATGTTATGAATGCATAACATGTCTGATGCTTTAATTACCTGATGTCTGCATACACCGCTGTTGAACTTGAACTTCTTGGGAAAACCTATGAGCTGAAGTCGGGAGCCGTCTGCTGTTATCTTCTTATATAACAAGGAGTTGGCCTACACACCATGTACGCGTGTAGAGAGCTCCAATGTAATTACGTCCACTCAATATATTATAAGTAATTGGAAAATATTATTGAAACATCTTGTGAAGTCCATCCTCACAAGAAGATGATGTTTCTTTATCAGCATAGTACCCGTCTCAGCTCGGATACAACCACCACTTGTAGACCTCCTCGATTATTACAAGACCTCTTGAAAACACAACTCTTATCTCTGACCATCACTCTAAGACCACTTCTTCCATTTGATACATCTGACTGTTACATATGATCTGAACGATATGATCTGAATACCTCTCACCACCGTTGCATTGACTTTTATAACCTCGCGATGACGACTCATCTCCCTACTCTCTGTTCATCCCTTCCACTTCAACATACAGTAGCTGGCGAATACTGACACTTGGTCGCAATCACGTGCCCACGCACTGATGTCATCAGTCAAGTGTTGTCTAAGCGTGCCCAAGCGGATTGCAGATGACTAAGTTTCATGCGGCGCCGGGAATTCTACTTGCACACAACATTCTCAGTTAAACATAGCCTCAATTGCAAAATACTATGCCAGCTCATCTAGCCAGAGTTACAAGCCATAGCATGACTATATGAAACCAACAAATCTCACTTACTGCAATACAAAATAATTACAAACAAATTTCACTTAACCTATGATTAAATACAATAATATACGTGATGCCTAATTATTAGAGTCCAAATGATGAGAAACAGAATATATAAAATCTAATGAATCGGGTTAATAATAATAATAATAATAATAATAATAATAATAATAATAATAATAATAATAATAATAATAATAATAATAATAATAAATACTGAATGGAATCTGTAACCCTGTTGTACGGTTACAGTATCTCCTTTCCTGCTGTATATATGTTTTCTCCAGCGGTTACTGTACTATTCGCTTCATGAAAGGCAACCATGATTGTTTAAAAAAATAGATTCTCTAGACGTGGAATCGACGGTGCACTTTATGGAATCAACCAGCTAACCCCGGCCACGCTTCGCTGTGGCTCAGTCTGATATGAAATGAATGGGTAAGTATATAAAGAACTCTACCGAACATGAAATCACTCGCACTTTTGAACTTCCGATTAAATTATTGTTATGTAATTTATTTATTTATTTATTTATTTATTTATTTATTTATTTTGCAGCAACTTAACAATGTGCTTTCTGATACCAGTAGGGATTTGGCAGTGTGCATTCAATTGGTCATTTCCATCTCCGATGAAATAGATTTGGAGTAATTTATAATTATTGTTGGGAAAAGGAACCAAAGACTAATTATCTGTGGTAAATTTTTCCCTGAATTTTTAATGACAGCATAAAATGCTCTGCTATAACGTTAGCGTCCGATGAAGTCGTCTGAAAACAGGAATTGTAATTTCTAATGTCTATGAGGAAATGTTTTGAATCATCAGTAATTCATTTTAACAAACTTTTCAGTGATCCTTTTGGGTGCTTAAGTTCAGATTGCTTCAATTTTCCGCTCGCACAGCACATTTCCGGAGTTTCGCCTTTAAATTTCATTACTGTGCAGTGCGGACAAACTTTGTCCATTTTTCCGATTTGAACGGATTTACATGAGGTATTGAATATCCGGTTCGTATGTAAAAGCAATGCGGTGATATGAAGCTCGATCATTCAGTTATTGCAACTGCATACGTCTTCACTGCTGATATAATTGTGCTTGGAGTTGTTGAGACTATTGAGCTGCTCTTTCTCTTCTTGATTCAACTCATAAAACTATTGCTGGTAAAAAACACAGACGACGATCGACTGCTTTTAGAGTTTTGCGAGCACAGGACACATTTTAAAATTAAAATCCTCGACCTGTTTCCAGTCATTTGACCGGGTCAGGAATGGAATGAATGAAGCCCCCATCTAGCGGCGAGGGTACGAATTGTGCCGGCTGCCGAAACCTGTCGTACTCCTCTGGGGCAATGATTAATGACTGACAAATTAAATGATATTGGAGAGTGTTGGTGGAATGAAAGATGACAGGGAAAACTGGAGTGCTCGGAAGAAAATCTGTCCCACCACCGCTTTGTCCAGCACAAATCTCATATGGCGTGATCGGGATTTGAACCACGGAACCCAGCGGTGAGAGGCCGGCATGCTGACACGCAGGACACATTTATTCGTGTTTATTCAGGCACCGAGTTACCTAGTTACATGCAAGTATATCTCGATAACGACATGTTGGATTCCAATTTCCAAATAACAGGTAATAAGTTGCCTAATTACATGAACCTCCTAGCAAGAAAGGTCCTTCATAATACATGGCAGCGTGTTCCCATCCTCCTATATAAAACAATTCTTACCGGACTACAATAAAGTCGTTGCCGCCTAGGGACAATCTGCCCATCAAGGTCGATCCAATCTTGGTGTGGCTTTGTAATTAAATTAATTCCATAAAATTACTCATTATAAAAAACTACCTTTTCCTAAACACGCTCGTATTCGAATGCAACGTTGTGTCAAAATTTCAAGTCAATCGACCGACTACTTTTAGAGTTTTGCGATCACAAACATACGCAGTATGAATTTGTATATATAAAGATTTACAAACTTTACATATTTCACGACGTCAGTGACAGAACTCAGGACATTCACCTAAACAATCCAACCTAAACGCATTTCTTTTCACAAGCAGATCAAAGTTTACAATGGTTGAGTGATTTCATCGAGAACACAAACAATTCATTTGGGATCAAAACTTGCAAAACTGAAGGGTTTGGCTAAGGAAACAGCAGATGCTCTGTTGCTAACTGTGAAATCTACAATGGAATATATGTTTTATCTCTAATAGAATGGGCTACTTTATATTGTCACTAGAAGATTTTCTGAAGAAGCAGTAGCTCTATTTAGTGCAGTGGAGTTAAGCGGTGGATCTAATGACATGTTGGACGACGCACTGCAGTGTGTACTATAAAATGTATGATGAAGTCTGGACTTACGATATCTTCTCATAATGCGAATGTTGTTGGTGAGGATATTACTGCCCGTGGTGACACCTTGCGGACTGAATGATTCAATCAACCTCACGAGGAACAAAGTCAAACTGCTGGATTTAGAATATTAAACTAGTAGTATACCTTGTAATATTTTCTCTCCATGGAATTGCTTATTGTACTCTTGTTGTTGTCGTTGTTGTTGTTGTTGTTGGGTAATTTTGTTAACCTTACTTTATCACCATTTGTAATGCTAACCTATAATATTGTAAGCCGTTGTGTTAAGTACTGGAAATACTTAAGTTGTGTGTGAATTTGTATGTAATGATTTTCTTTCCATGGAATTGCTTGGTGTATTCGTGTTGTTGTTGTTGTCGTTGTTGTTGGTGGGTAATTATGTTAAATTTACTTTATTATTACACTACTGTAAGTGACCATTACCTCCGGGATATTTCCCATTTGGGGTGTATTGTTAATAATAATAATAATAATAATAATAATAATAATAATAATAATAATAATAATAATAATAAACTTGGCGAGGACAATGCTTTTCCCGATTATTCACCGTTTTTCTGGAAAGATTTCGCGTGCAAATTGCAACGGTGGATTAAATTTAGAAACAGCTTTGGTTTGTGGATATTTAGTGCGTGTGGTAGAAGAAAGCGTAGGCTATGATATGAGCGAATGCATTATTTCCACGCCGGCCTCATGATCAGCGCTAAGGCAGGTCATTAGAACAAAAGGCAGGGGAAGCCTTAGATACCCTAAACCATGTTTTGTGGAACGTGTGAATTGCTTGCAAGGCTTTGCTGAAGCTGCTCTTCCGTATTTGTGCTTTCACTGCTGGTGAATATCGATGAGAAAAGGATTGGAAATGTGCCCCGCTACTAATGTCACTCCAAACCCCTGGTGTGTAGGTTTCGGCCCACAGTTGGCCACGGCTGGTCCGTGGTCCGACAGCTCTGCGCTCCGACCAGCCAATCGAGCAGAGGAAGGGTGGCCACGGGTCTACCGTGGCTCTACTCCTCTGCATTTGGGAGACGGAGAGAGGCTCGTTCCCACCGCCTGTTGTCCTGAAGATGGTTTTCCGTGGTTTCGCATTTTCTCACCAGGAAAGTGCTGGGGCTGTACCTTAATTTTTTTTGCAAGTTGTTTTACGTCGCACCGACACAGATAGGTCTTATGGCGACGATGGGATAGGAAGGGGCTAGGAGTGGGAAGGAAGCGGCCGTGGCCTTAATTAAGGTACAGCCCCAGCATTTGCCTGGTGTGAAAATGGGATACCACGGAAAACCATCTTCAGGGCTGCCGACAGTGGGGTTCGAACCTACTATCTCCCGAATACGTACCTTAATTAAGGTCATGCTGTTTCCTTCCCAATTCTGGCCCTTTCCTATCCCTTTGTCGCCGTCTGACCTATCTGTGCCAGTGCAACGTAAAGCAAATTGTTAAACAATCTTTGATAACCAGCAGGTCGTGACTCCATACATATTGAATTTTTACTTCCGTGAAGTAGAAAAATTGATACTGTATCTGATGGCTCCCAGAATGTCATTAAAACTTCCAGTATTAGTTCTGAAGTATATATATATATATATATATATATATATATATATAATCAGTTTTGATCCTTTAGAGGATGTAGAATTAATGCATACAATTTTCCCAGTTCGTATCTCGACGTGTTTTCATCATAGACCCGCGTGCTTTTTCTTTTTCACCTAAAATTACCACTGACACACATTTCATTTTAATAATTCGTTGTGCAATTATAAATTTGTCTATACATGTAGGACAAACTGAATCTATCTATGAAGATTCGGTTGCTACGGTTCCCCTTCGTCTTTATCAAGAGTGACTGTCAGAAATAAAACTCCGTCCTCCAAAGATGGATCCATGAGTGTTCACTGAGGCGATATCGTGTGGTCCAGAAGGAAGTACCGAGGCGATGTACCGACTGGGATAGTGTCTCATTCTCTGTAATACGGCGCCAGTTTAGGGGCTTTCATTGACTGCAATGTACGAGTAATTAGATATTGTCCCTATTCGCCCCGAAATGAATATCATGTCTCTGTGTGGGAACCTATCGTGACGATAAATCTACGAACAAGAGGCTCGCGTTGTTGAGAACCTGCAAATAGTACTGGACATAGACGAGATCAAACCCGTTAACTTAGGCTCAGAAGGCCGGCACTCTGCCGACTGAGCCACTCAACCCAGCTGTGTATAAACAGTTCACGTATTGTAAAAAATGGATGAAGGTTTGCTTCAAACAACACAGAAATATATTAAATAGCGATACGACTAATTCCTACTCAATATTAAATAATACGAATTTCTACATGGTAGGCGTTATATGAAGTGACATGTAGTGATAGGCCAAAGTCCAACAACAAGGCCTTTGCCTTTAATGGGTGTCACGTCATATTCGATCTCAGGAATTTACTTATTTATCCATACTTCCCAATTTGTGGGTTGCTATAGGAACAAAATATAACATACAAAGTGTTCTACTACTGTACATTGTAACCGGTTTTCAGCGGTTACACGATACACAGTTAAAAGGGAGGAAAATAAATCAAATTACACGGTACTTTAAACCCTAGACACACAATAAACATCACATGAATTGCGCCGAATGCACACAAACACAATATCAGGTTGGGCAACTTGGCGACTATAAACAAGGAACGTGGAACGGGGGCTGAGAAACCTACCAAATGCCATAGAGATGCAAAGGTTGCGGGTTTCCGGAAAATCAACGTTGATCTCTTGTTTTCAAAATATTATTTTCAAACTGAACATTACAAGGTAAGTTTCGAACAAAATTCATCTCTCCAACGATCCAGTCACATAATTTACGAATACGAGATTAGATGTTGTTTGACAAGAGCATTGCTATTAGGCCAAGAAGTTAACAGAAAACATCTTAGCATAATCAAGTTCTACAATACGATTCTGAAGGTAAGAAGGCACACGAGATACAAATACAATTTAGAAAGAAGGTAAACGTACTTTCTAAAACATATGAGTAATAGAGTGGCAACTACGGCAAATCCTATGTGATAACACCAACGAACATTAAAGGTAAATTAAAACGTGACTGAAATCAACCGTGCTCACCCCAAGGTAGCCCATCCTGGGAGCGAGGATACGCCGACATGCGTCAAAACTTTGGACTGACGAGAGAACGAAAGACCACGAAATCCTGCCTCGCTCACTTTAAAAAGGGAAGACTGTCCTTGGTGCGATTACCGAGTGACCAATCAGAACACAGGAGTTTGCCCATCGCCACCCAGATTCACCGATCACAACTCTTTATCCAGTCGCGATATTTATACAATATTCGCGAACATATACAGACACTAATCGCGAACTTTCCATTTTCCATAATTAGTAAGGACATATTTCTAGAATCCACAACCGACAGGAGCCAAAACACTCTGTTCTAAAAGTCCGCGTCACAACCTTTTATGGACTGTTCCAGCTATTATAGAACAATAACAATTTGTAATCTAGTAGTTACTTAACTAGATAAAGGGAATGCAAATAAAACACACTACAAAATATTTTACACCATACAGGTTAGGTAGCTAAATGGAATGCGAATAAAATATTCTACCACAACATGCCACAACAGTGAATATTCCTAAAACGATTTAAAAATAACATATTCTACAACAACTTTCCACATCATAGAGATTCTACACAGGTCTCATACATACATCAGTAGACATATCTATATTAATAAATGCAAGCCGGTTTGGAGCGATATATATATGCTAAAGGCATAAGAACGAAAAGAGAGGTGAATTAACGAGGCACTTCCAGGCATCTTAGAAACTTGAAACTTGGTACCGGAGAAGGTGATGACCTCAGGATCCCTAGAAAAATCGAAAATTCTCCAAATTCCCTGTGAGGGGCACGCTGGAGGTTCCAAATTTCGGTCTCAGCATACGAACGCAGTCGGATATATTTGTCCAAAGCGATGAAATATAGGTTTCGTGGGCTTAAAAGTTTCCTAAAGTCCTCATATTTACCCCTCCCTCCAAATCAGGATGGCAACACAATCTACCAGACGAGATAAAAAATTGAAATTTGTTAAAATTATGGCTTTCAGTCCGTAACCAACGGAAAAATTTCAAGTTGTTTCAATTGTTCACTTTTCCCTCCCGAAAAATATAGAAATATGGAGGTAATTTTAATGACGGCGCAGACCTTCATTTCGAGGTATTTGGTGGCTAAACGGTAAGTCGTATCACAAAACGGATGGCACAATCTCGGTTCGATTTGAAGTGATTCTCAGCTTTGGTCCTATGACCTTTTGTCGTATCTCTATCCCGTATACGTTAGATGTACCTGTAATTCTTGACTGTACGTAAATTTTGTACTTTTTGCGCGCATGTTTCACATTTTGACACTTATAGTAAAGATAGAATCATCAAATTCGACACGAACAGTGGACCAGTATGTGGCAATGTGTGTGCCAAATGTTATGTTCTTATCTGTCACGTAAGTATACGAAAAGTAATTGTGTGTGGAAACTGTACCCATATTACGCCCTATTCAATTTTTCTAACTCACTGTAACCCATAGAGATATGAGCTACGAGAAAATAAAATAGGATTAACCATGTAGATCACTAAATCTTACAGTGCAATCCGTCTGTCGATATGACGTACCGTTAAACAGCACTTAATCTGTAAATGAAGTTCTGCAGTAATTTAAACGTGCATATAGTTTCATATGTCCTTGTGTGTATATATATATATAATCTCCATGTATATATATTCACTGAAGTGGATTTATAGCGATCAAGAAATGGGGTGCCTGCCATTATAAATAACCCTTTACAAATCGATCGTGAGGGTCAGTAGGAGAAGCACCTGCAATTGTAAACAATTCTCCCTACATCGACTTTGACTGGCAGTAGGAATGGCGACCTTCTCCAACTCCTGTGTATCTGGCATTAGTAAGGAGAGCCTCCCGTTGTAATGAATAATTCCTTTCTCAATTTGACTGGCAGATGGTAAGGGAGCGTGCAATTTTGCTCAAAACCCAACTACCCGATTGTGTCTGGCAGTAAGCAAGTGTGCCCGTCATTGTAAACAACATTACCAATCTAAATTTTGACTGGCATTAGGCAAAGTGGTCTGCTATTGTAATCGAAACCCACCAACTTGTGTGTGACTGGCAGTATGCTAACTGGCATTAGGAAAATGGGCATTTCATTATAATGACCACAGCACGACTCAATTTTGATTGGCAGTAGGGAAGATGCCTGTCATTATCATGGAAACTCCTCAACTGGTATTGTCTGGAAGTAGGAAAGGGGGCCTGCTTTTGTAACGAAATCTCCCCAACATTTTAAGGCTAATAGTGATCATCTTTATATTCAAAATTTCCAAGATAAAAATGTGAAGAATAATTTTGGAACGGTAGCATTGTAACCCACTAGCAGTCCAATGACGCTATTTAAATTGTATGCAATTTTGAAGAAAATTGTACTTGGTTCACATATTTCTTTCTACTCTTGGTCGACTACTGTTGGCTGGTCTGTATGTGTCTGTTCCGAAGTGCACTTTGTAACTATTATTTGTTGATAATAATAAATAAAATCATGAATAAAAATATATGAATAAAATTACTCAAAAACTTAATAAAATTAATAAGCATAATTAACCAAAATGTCCGTAGTATGGGCGCCAGAGTTCACCAGAATGGATCCCTCGAATTTAGATAAGAGCATGATAAACTGTATATCCCAGGGCGTGTACATAATGCTGCGTACTGGTACATCTGCTGCAGGCCTTACCTAACCTCCTGCAAACGACTAATTAGGTAGGAACTGCACCTAGGTTCATCAATAACACTGATTCTAAAATAGCTAACTATATTCTTAACAAATTCCGTGCATGAGCACCTCATCAACATACAACATTATACATATAATACACACATAAAATATTGCTGGAAGACTCCATATTTACAACAACAACAAAAATAATGAAAATCGTGGGAAAACGAAAGCGAGAACTAAGTTACCATTTGTAAATAGTCCGATGAACAATGTACATGTATGAAGATAAATACCCTTCACTGTCTCTGTATCAATTCGACTTACCGATTCTCATAATCGGCAGTTATCACATCACACAGATACTGTACCTTGTACTACTGTGTTCACATATTTTAACACTTGTTGTAAAGATATATACACACGTCTGTCGATCCTCAACATATAAATTTATGGAAAGTCTGAGATAGCTTTCACCAACATATAATGCTAGGCCGCCACAAGTGCTACAATACTTAATGCGCAAGCACTCTCCACAATCAGCCACTTTCCACAAACATAACAAGACTACGCTCCACGAACGTTTGAAGTCCAGTCCATTGCAGCCGTGTCACTCCAGTACCGTGTATCAGCACCACTTCCTTCCCGTACAGTGCGTCAGTTGTCGTTCCTTCATACAGTGTTACTGCTTGTAGTTGTAGTAGTTCCTTCTCGTTCCTTTACAATCACTCTCACAATCACCCTTACAATGTTCCTTACAATGTCCTTGGTTGCCGCCGTATCATCAACCTTTATAGACATCAACATCCCCCTCCTCTCAGATGAGACGTCTTGATTGGTGCTTGCCCACCAATCATGAGTGAACCTCTTGTCAAGACCAAGCCCTGAACTACTTCTTCCTCCCAAGACAATAAACTCTCGGGAGTTTTACATGAATCACTAAATTTTCCTAATACAACAACAAGCTCATCTCATCAGGCTGGGATATATACATGACTCATGAATTTCCCGACACAAGTACATCACAACAAGCACTGGGGCAGCCATATGACTCATTCAAATTACCAGAGTTATTAAAGCAATGTTTTCCCACTCATGCAAAACAAATTACTCATACCTACATATGTGGATATCTTCCAGCTTATAAATATAAATGACAAAACATACAAATGAAATACCGATAATAATAATAATAATAATAATAATAATAATAATAATAAATCGAATACTGACAATAATATCTCTAACTTCTACATATAATTCGGGGGTGTGATATATGTACTATCACAACTTTGAGAACAACGATGAAGCCGCTTCTTTGGACTTTATCGATGCCAATATTACATACACTGCTCGTTAATTATCATTTTGAACTACAAGGTGGACTTCTTCATATCCCAACTGTTTTCTGACAGTTAAGTCGCAGAGTGCAGATAGTCTAATAGACCGAACAAAACAATGACACGAGAAGTTCGCTGAATAGACTAGCTGTTCACGGTTTTCGCCATATAAATGTGTTCACGATAGGTTTCCATGAGCCATATATGAAGTTCGTGTGTGAACTGTGTGGCGAGGAGTGCGAACGTTACCACTTCAGTAAATGCAAGAAAAGAACAATGACAGTATTAGATTACAGCAAACTTTAATGCTCATTTGTGTGCTATTCTGTTATAATGACTTTTAGATAGTCCTAACTAGGAGGTGATGGTGGTGATTATTGTTTTAAGAGGAAGTGCAACTATATAACACTAATCTGAAAGAAAAACTGGAAGGGATCCAACACTTCGGAAAATGAAGATATCCGCCAAAGAAAGACACGGGACACCAAGGGCACGAAAATGAAAGACGCCCTAGGCCTCGAGTGCTCTAATGCCGTCGGGGTCGGACAAGAACAGGAGTTGACCAAGAGAGGCTGAATAGGATATATGAAAGTGAGCAGCCTAGCACAAGTAAGTGGAAGCAATGCCAGGACTCAGCTAAGGGCCACGTAGTCGCCAACCCACGCATCAAAGTTCAGAGCCACTGGGGCCCTTTTAGTCGCCTCTTACGGCAGGCAGGGGATACCGTGGGTGTTATTTCACCACCCCTATCCACTAGGAGACACATATAGGCTACCAGACGCATTTTAAATATAAAATAAGATATACTTTGCACAGCCATGTTTGGTGACCGGAGCCCTGTTGATTTATTATTGAGAAGGCTGTAAATTAACCTTTGCCTTGAACTTCATTTGAGGAATATTTCGGTCATATTCTGCTATATTACGGATCTGCAGAAGCTCATCAGTTTACATTATGGTGCAGTGAATCGTCTAGAATTTGTGTTGGTGTTGTCTTGCTTGTCTGTGCCTCAAATATTGCAAATTCTTTCTTGGGGGTTATATTAGAGCCTCAGGAGGCGGCCATCTTGCTTGTGTATATTGTTGACCACTGATGTTACATTATCTATCTGGCTTTTTCCAAAGGCAAAGCGTTATGTCGATAAGATGTTAGAAACTCTGGAAAAATGATACCTGACAGGCGTCATTTAGTGTGAATAAATCATTTACTCCCTGTATAAATTAATCTTCAATGACATGACACATTGGGTTTATTTACCTCAGGTACCTAACTTTCATTGCTAAGGCAGAAGTGTTTCAAATCATTGTCAATGTGAAGAAAGAGTGAGTATCAGCATGCTATATGATGATAATGTTATAAGTTGACAATTATCTATCCCCAGTAGCCTACTCTTTACTGTCTTCATTTACGTTGGCAAGTTTGGGATTTCATTCGATTTGTCTTTGACGACGAATTCTGATCTCTGTTTTATTTTTATTTATGGTATTAACGCGGGTTAACTTCATCTAAAGATAGCATTGGCAGTTACAAGCATATTTGCGTACATTTCTTCCGTGGACTGTTTTATAGGTTATGAGGGAGAGCTTGTTAATGTTTCACCACTACTTGCTTTCTTCTTAAGAGACGTTTTACTGTCAAGATGTAACCTCCCAGCATGGTTATGCATTGTTATCCGTAGTTTCGAGAAGAAGGGCCATGGTCTACGAAGCGACCGCTGCTCAGCCCAAAGGCCTGCAGAATACGAGGTGTCGTATGGTCAGCACGACGAAACCTCTCGGCTGTTATTCTTGGTCTTCTAGACCGGGGCCCCTGTCTCAATCACGCAGGCTGATGAGTGGACCTCGAACCAGGCCTCAGATCGAGGTAAAAATCCCTGACCCTGCCAGGAATCGAACACGGGGCCTCCGGGTAAGAGGCAGACACGTCACTCCTACACCATGGAACCGGCATTCGTGGGAGAAATATCTTCCGCATTTGTTTACCACACAGAGATTAAAAGTTAAAATCAAAACCACTGGTGGACAAAATCATTGACTTCAATGACGAGATGTTGTTTTACCCAGTCACTCGCAACCACTTTTAACGCATTAAAAAAATACGCCATAATGTTCACGAGTGGAGTTAATGTCAGAGGTGACAGGGAATAGGTGTTGCGAAGCTCCAGGTATTCCCAAAGGCCAGCGGCATTGTTTCACTGGAGCAAGGACTCTCTTCTGCGGAGTGGACAGCAAAAATACAACTAAACACGAATTAAGCCAGTCTTCCTAAAGAAGCCGGTGTTAGCAGCGAGTCGACCCTCTGTAACAGTTGTGGTGGCAAACAGACAGAAACCTTCCTCATGTAATCGGCGGCTATTGTTGGTGATCCAACCATCCAGTTTCAAAACAATGATCCAAATCAGTCTATCGGTTCAACGCGAAAAGCAAGCCATGAATATTATAACACGAAATTCTCCCAACAGTATGGATCCCGGAAGTTCGAGGTATACGGCATTCCTTTTCGGATCGAGAGGATGAGTATCGGATACTGTCCTTAAGTTCTTCAAGACATCTGGAAGAGGAAGAATTTATAACCATTTGTAGAGACATACAGTTGGATTCAGCCATGGTTATCAATCACCATAACTATGGGAACTAAAGTAATTTTGTGCAATATAAACGCTATGTTGCCTTTTGAGCTCAATTTAATGTAGAAACGACGGTATTGTTATTTGTTATAACTGATCAGTACTCTGTGTATTACTGCATCTCTTTCTTGGAGCAGCTTCATTTTATTTGCTTATATAATAAATAAAGTTTTTTCTCTATTCGTCTTCGTTCGAGAGTGATGTCCTTACTTATTGCAAATATCTTTGGTGTCCTGTGATCTCTGTACTTAATATATGGATCAGTGATGGAATGTGATTAACCGAATGGACGGTTGCCATAGCTTCATCAAAAAGTAGAATATCTACTATTAAACTTACATTCCTTTTGGGGAGGGAGCTTTCATCGAACTTTGTGCAAAAGAGTACGAACGTGCTTATTTCTTTGATAATAGCCATGGAACAATTCTTCGATAACCGCGTCCACAATTCACGTTATATAATACTCAATTATTCTGCAGCAGATGAAGTTTCGTAGAAACAATCTTATAATTTAAACTATGTTTCTAGAGTTAAACACCACGAGATAATTTTATTGCACTGTATTGTCTAGAAATTAAAGCATCAAAAATCGCATCATATGTATCGATGGCCTAGTTCTAAGACCACGTATGTGACAATGCTCGTCCTATTCATTATTCACCTCAAGACGAGTCACTCCTCCCAGCCACATATTGATATGCAGTCCATCAGAACAATTTTCGTTGTGTTCATTTTCCTGTAGTTATGTGTAAAGGAAAATGAACCTTAAAAACAATATATTATAGGAGTGTATAAATACGTCATTCAAACATATTTTTATATTCCTACGGCACGGTACGGTAAGGTTAGAGCATGTTTGCGCGAAAAGGAAATAATGTGCCGGTCTAGAAAGCCAAGAATAACGGCCGAGAGGATTCGTCGTGCTGACCACACGACACCTCGTAATCTGCAGGCCTTCGGGCTGAGCAGCGGTCGCTTGGAAGGCCAAGGCCCTTCAAGGGCTGTAGTGCCATGGGTTTTTTTTTTTTTGAAATAATGTGCGGGGGAAATGTAGCCAGCAGGCAAGATTAGGTCTACCTCCCCATAGAACTTTAGATAGGCCTACAACTACATTCATAAGTTAAGTCATCACATTCGTCTTAGTTTAGGCAGAACGTTGAGGGGAAAGGAACAGAGTGAACTTAACAAGACGGAAAACCGTTTCAATTAATGAGAACGAATGTAGAAATTCTAATAATAATAATACAACACAGTTACAACTATATAGACGTTGTCAATTAATTCTACAACGCTAAGAAAAGTTAAAAATTGCAATAACTTGCGTTATTGTCCATTTTTATCTACTTATGACTATTCGTTCTGCGAAAGGTAATTATATCTAAGGTAAGTTTCTGGTCTTTAAAATAAAATGGCAAATTTCCTCATAAATTCGTAGAGATTATTGGTTTAGGAGGACGTAGGCTACAAGTGGGCAACCATCCTCTCTTAACGCTTATCGGAAGACGAAAAGGAAGAGATCCGACACTTCGAATTAAATATCGGTGAAAGAAAGGGAAGTGCCACGAAGAGCGTGAACATGAAAGGCATCCTGGGTCTCGCAAACCTAACACTGCCGCGGTCGAACACTTGAGGCACTCGAGGCCTAGGGAGTCTTCCATTGTCACGCCCTTCGTGGCCCTTGCATTTTTCCGGCCGATACCTTCATTTTCGAAATGTTGGGTCCCTTCCATTTTCTCTCTCTGATTAGTTTTTAAAAGAGGATGGTTGCCCATTTGTACTTCCTCTTAAAACAATAATCACCACCACCACCTTCCCATTTAGTCTCTTTCGACATGTAGGGGATACTGTTTATGTATTATTCCCACACACAAGGGAATGAAATCGAAGAGATTAGGATTACCTTACGTGGTCACGCCCTGCGAAGGGGGTGGTAGATTACATCCATGGTATCCCCTACCTGTCGAAAGAAGCGACTAAATGAGGTACTAGGGGCCTTCATCAGCTTGGTGCGTGGGTTTCCAGCCACGGTTCCTCTACCTGATACTGACATTGCTTCCACTTGCTTGTGCCGGTCTCCTAGCTTTCATCTTTTTACCTGACCTTTCTTGTTGAACTATTGTTCTTTTCCGACCCCGACGGTATTACAGCATTTGAGGCCTAGGGAGTCTTTCATTTTCACGCCCTTCGTGGCCCTTGTCTTTCTTTGGCCGATACCTCCATATTCCAAAGTGTCGAAACATTTCCACGTACTCTGATTAGTTATAATAGAAGGTTGCCTAGTTATACTTCCTCTTGAAGCAATAATCACTACCACCACCTTACCTGATCCATGTTCCGCCTTGCTCTGTAAACTGTTCTTCACCGAGCTCGATAGCTGCAGTCGCTTAAGTGCGGCCAGTATCCAGTAATCGGGAGATAGTGGGTTCGAGCCCCACTGTCGGCAGCCCTGAAGATGGTTTTCCGTGGTTTCCCATTTTCACACCAGGCAAATGCCGGGGCTGTACCTTAATTAAGGCCACGGCCGCTTCCTTCCAATTCCTAGGCCTTTCCTATCCCATCGTCGCCATAAGACATATTTGTGTCGGCGCGACGTAAAGCAAAAAAAAAACTGTTCTTCGTTTATCCTTGTCACCACCGTCTGAACTCCTATATACAGTACTGTCTGCTCTGTGTTACATGTTTTCCATAGAATTCTGCGATTGGCACTGTTTCTTCAAATCGTCGCTACAGCGCAGTTTACTATCGCACAATGATTTGTGGCTTCTTTCCAACACAGTCCCTCAACCAGTACATGGTCCCTTTTATCACACGCGACACGAAAAATCTTTTCCAACACAAATTTGTATCCTGATATTCGTCCGTGTTCTACAGTCCGGCTTTCCAGCCGCTGGCGGTCGGAAGTAGTGCACTGTTTATCAAGCATTACAGTGAAATGCGCACAAATACAAAATCTGTCTCCTACAGTTTGCTTGTTCTTCTTTGCGACACATTTTACTATAAGAGTTGGGCAGCCCGCCTGGTTGCCAAGATCGTGTGGGTGTCAAGTCTGACATCGTAGTTAGTCGGTTCGAGTCCCGTTGCTGGAGAAAATTAGCACTAACCGGTTTGCAGGATAGGGGAGATGGTTTAAACCGGGTCAGTGGTTTGGGAGATAGTGCGTTCAAACCCTGCTGTCGGCAGCCCTGAAAGATGGTTTTCGTGGTTGCCCGAGGCTGTACCTATACTGAGGCCTTGGTCGCTTCCTCCCCACTCCTAACCCTCTCCTATCCCATCGTTGCCATAAGACCTATCTGTGTCGGTGCGACGTAAACAAACTGTAAGAAAATGTACAATTTCTAATACTAGATTGTGTGCCAAAAGCCTGGTTTCAGTTTCAAACCTCTGCACCGTGTAGAGTGAGGGCATGTAATGCTGTTGATAGTGATTCGTGCGTCGGATGGCGAGGTAAGCCTTGACCACGCCCTTCTTGTTATTCGAATGGATAATAATGTTAATGTTATTTGCTTTACGTCTCACTGACTACTTTTTCGGTTTGCGGAGACGCCGAGGTGCCGGAATTTAATCCCGGAGGAGTTATTTTTGCCAGTAAATCTACCGACACGTGGCTGACGTATTTGAGCACCTTCAAATACCTTCAAATACCTCCAAATACCACCGGACTGAGCCAGGATCGAACCTGCCAAGTTGGGGTCAGAAGGCCAGCGCCTCAACCGTCTGAGCCACTCAGCCCGACTATTCGAAAGAAGTAGACAAAATGCCAGCACCAGGTTTCACTCTTTTTCCTACCTCCTTATCATCATCCCCACGTCCATACGCGCATATCGCCCATGGGTGTCAAGTACAAATATCTGCACCAGGTGAGTCGAACATGTCCTTGGACACTCACGGCATAGATGGATAGATAGATAGATAGATAGATAGATAGATAGATAGATAGGCTGATAGAAAAGTTTGGTCTTTGTGGTTATATTAAGGAAAGTAACGGTGACTTTTTACAACTTTCACGCATTTACGATGAAAAGAAGTGGTATTTTTCGCTAAAAAGGTAAATTATTTAGGTATTTAATTATTTATTTAGAGTCAGTGCCGCATGGATGAAATAGTGCCAATTTACTGAAGTCCTGCGCAATGCAAAAACGCCATTGCATTTAAAATCTACAGTAAAATCTATCGCACAGTGTTCCGGTGGCCGTATATGGAGCCGAATGCTGACCTGCAACATATAAGCATGAACAGATCCTACATGCAACGAGAATGAAGGAGCTGCTATGGTCCAAGGCAGACAACGCATAAATGAAAACAATAAAGGAAAGCGATGTATTTATTTATTTATTTATTTATTTATTTATTTATTTATTTATTTATTTATTTATTTATTTATTTATTTATTTATTTAAATTATTTATTACTCCAGAAAGCATTCCAGCAGATCCCTTTCATTTATCAATCCCAGAACCGACACCAAGTCAGCGCATGTGGATTCAATCAATTCAATCACTACTGATCTGCATTTAGGGCAGTCGCCCAGGTGGCAGATTCCCTCTCTGTTGTTTTCCTAGCCTTGTCTTAAATGATTGCAAAGAAATTGGAAATTTATCGAATATCTCCCTTGGTAAGTTATTCCATTCCCTAACTCCCCTTCCTATAAATGAATATTTGCCCCAATTTGTCCTCTTGAATTCCAACTTCATGTTCTCATTGTAGTCTTTCCTACTTTTAAAGACACCACTCCCACGCCATCTCTCCACTGACAGCTCGAGCAGCTCGTCTCCTTTCTCCCAAGTCTTTCCAGCCCAAACTTTGCAACATTTTTGTAACGCTACTCTATTGTCGGAAATCGCCCAGAACAAATCGAGCGCATTTATCTGCGCTTTCATGAGTATGGAAAATGAACTGCATGTTGGAAAGGTGGTGTTATAACGCGTGGTATCGATGTTAAATGATGTGTCCTTGTTAATTTGTAAATATTGTTTGTGCAGAATGACTACACTCCAAAATGGTTCATTGTTGCATTCCGCTCTTAAATCACGACAAAGGAGTTTACAATCAAAAAATACATTATGAGGTAAGTGGTTGTCGGCTATATCCAGACAAGGCCCCGGTAAGGTAAAATAGGTAGATTCCAACGGATCACTCTCGCGTTAGTAGTATTCATATCCGCAATGAAGATTACAAAGACAGGTGAAAAGAAAAATATTAAAACCCGGTGTCCTTTCGAGTTACATGCTCTCCTGGAAGACTGAGCCTTGCAATTCAGAGTGAACTGAAATTGCACACCAGGACAGAGGAGGTCTTTGATACCCGAAGCCGAGTATTGTAGCTTAAAAAAGCATCTGCAGGAAGTGAATGAAGCTACTGTGCTCTCTTGGCGGAAAATTATTTGAACTTACGCAAACAGATGTCTCACAATTTCTTCTCTGTCAGAATGTGTTTTATTAAAGTGCAGAATTGATAAAAAAAAAATCACTACAAATTAGTTGGCTGCCAACCTTCTCACCTTCACCGATTCAAATTTGTTTGGCCTGAAAAATAGGCGTCACCTTTTAAGAGGCCTGCCATACCTCTTCAGAATACGGAATGAAAGCAATATTGTGTTAGTAGTAGTGATATTGAATTAAGTTACTTAGAACATTCCTAATATTGGAAGGAAAGAAACACACTTAGTTATTCACCTAATGTGCCACTCACACCCTTCTTCTATAAAAGTATTGAAATGCTGAGATGAATGGACAGGTTACATTGATATACTACTACTACGAAATGTTTTTTTTCCTCCCTGAAGGGGGGAAGCGGGCCTCCTAGGCGATGACGCCGTCTCTCAAGCCAGGAGATTTTTTTTATCGGAGAAGGAGATGTGCGGAGAAAGTGGGAGGGTTGGCGGCCGTGGCCTTTATTACAAACTGTCCCGGCATTCACCTTAGGGCTGGAGAATGGAAAACCACGGAAAACCATTCTCAGGACAGCCGACGGTTGGGACCAGCCCCTCTCCGTCTCCCGCATACAGAGGCGTAGAGCCATGGCAGAGCCGTGGCCACCCCTCCTCTACTCGATTGGCCGGTCAGAGTGCAGAGCTGTCGGACCACGAACCGGCAGTGGCAACTTGAGGCCTGAGACCCACTCTGCATCCGCGATGCATTTATATATTTTACCATACCAATAAAATGTTAGTTGTTTGTTTATTACAATCGAGAGAAAATAGTTATTCCTTAAACATTGTGTGTAAGTTTTCATACATTACAATGTTACCACCATTCTTTGGTAGTATCTGGCATCCGGTGGAGATTGTTGGCAGTGCATAGAGCACAGAGCAGTCGGTATTGTCGCCTACGTTGTATACAAGGCAAGGAAATACAAGTAGTTCTGCGCTAAAAATGAAGCTCCGTGAAGTGAAGTTCCATCAGTCACCACTAGGATCGCTTGGTACCACCCTAGCTTCCGCATTCGCGCCTGTTTAGCTCATTTGTGACATTGGAATTAGTAGATGTTTTAAGCTAAACGAAAATACTCTTTAAAACATCTACTAATTCCAGTGTCACAAGTGAGTGTTTATAGGTTTGAATAGAGTGTGAATTAATTATTTCTGAGGTCTGAATTTTGAAGAAAATTACGACAGGTTGTTGTGTTTATGGTCGCGGATGCAGGAACAACCCGAAAAAGGTTTTAAAATGAAATCGGACAATAGCATGTTTTCAGCTCTATAAGTAGCACGTTATAAGACGCACATAGCAACGAGTAGAGTTGTATCATGCATTGTGATAGTAAGAATAATAACAAAATGGGTTGGTAATGTTAATGTTAATGTTTCTCCTTTAATATTCGCCGCATCGAAAACCTGAACATAACGAAAGTTGTTTAGAATATAATTCACGATATTTGTTTACGTTTTGTGTGATTTTATCATGTGAGTAAAAATAACGGAGACTTTTCACAATGATTATATCTTTTCAAACATTTCCAAATATCCTAGATAATATCTCTCTTCTATAGAATCAGTACATGACAAAAGTTACAGGAAATGGCGCTTCCGATCATTTATGTCTCAACATTTTCACCGTATAAGCTGTCATTATGGATATGTTCTCGAATTTCAACTTTTATAACCAGGTTATAATTCCTGCCTAACATCAAGTTGAGTTTTCCCATACATTATAATGGTAATAATAATAGTCCGACTCCTTGGTCAGAGTACTTCCCTTCGGCTCAAAGGGTCCCAGGTTTGATTCCCGGCCGGGTCAGTGAACTAATCATAGTCATTTTCTGTTTTCCGCTTGTGTTAAGATTACATACGTACCGATACGTCATGCATAAAAAGTACATTTCTCTGTACAGTATGATGATATTGGGTTGTATATTCTGATATGTAAAGTCATGTAACCAGGAATATGGTCATGTTAAAAGTTTTTTGTTTAAATGTAGGCTAACTTTACAGTCATCACATACATTATTCAAGACAGTGAGCATACTATTTTATGCCACATGTATTATAATATAAATGTTATTATAGGCCTACCTACCAACACACAATTTCTAACCTCTTAAATACGTGTGATTTCTTTTATAGGCCTAACACGTATAAATCTAAATTTTGAAGTCTTATGTCAGGTAGTCAGATTCAATATAACAAATAACCTATGCACACAGTATAAGCAAAATCAAAAAAATCTTAAAACAATGAACTAGTCTATTATGTATTGAAACAAAAATCATCTATCAGCTGATTGAGTACTTGGCTAAAACATGGCGGATAGAGAAGACTTGGCCACACTGTACATATAGAGTCACTGTAGGTTGTTAAAAGCGTGATCCTAGTGGCAGAGCGCTGAACTCGTGTTATCCAGTCGCTGCGTGTCATCTCCCGGCCTTGTACCGTATAACAACGTAGGCAACGGGCAATCTGATATTAAGAGGGCAGTAGGCCTACTTTCATCAGGGTCTGGTAGATGCCACTGTGTTATCAAATCTAGAAGCAGAGAAGTCCATGAACAAGTACAAGCCTCTTCAGAAGTTTCAAACTGAGATGAAGCTTTAGAGATTAACTACAAATTGCTGTATACATAATAATGCACACTGGGTCTGAATATGTTAAGCACTAGTGAACACTCATCACTAAAAAGTTCTAAATACTACAATTAGATAAATCACTAACATGTTATAATATGGACTTCCGGTAAAATGAAAGTTATTTTATTGCGACACTTTAGGTTTCTGCTATGATCTGCTGAGGTATTTGAACTGTGCTACTTGTACAGACTCACCAGACCACTGATCATCGCGTGCAATGGACGTGGGTTTCTGCTAAATATCATGACCATTGTTTTATTAATATTCATTTTCACACCAAATTCCTTGACTTTTTCATTCAGTTTTGGCGACTAGGTACTAGGAGCAACATGAGTAGGATCGCAGAAATTCAGAGCGATTACTTAGTTTATGATTTGTCTACTTAAATACATTTGCTAAGTGAAGCTGAATCTGTGGACAAAGAATTCTGCTTTGAGTGACATAAGTCTTTCACATAATTGCCTTTACTCATCTGACGGTATTTACACATTTAAAATATTTGTTAGGATATATTCTAATACATCTAATTTCCTTATTGCTGTGGTTAAACGCAGTGAGAACTAAAAGGAACGAACATTAATAAAAATCAGTATCATGCTACCACGAATTATTATTATTATTATTATTATTACTATTATTATTATTATTATTATTATTATTATTATTATTATTATTATTATTATTATTATTATACCGCAAATTCACTGTCTGTCGAATTGCTGAGTAAGACGTGCGCCTCTTAAACATTCATATTACGCGAATTCCCTTACCTGGTACCTTAGTGTCCACTGCTGTTCATTTAACCTAATGACTACTGTAGTTTCAGAGAACATCGAAATCAGCGTAGAGAATTAGCACTCACGTTCTCTCGGAATCGGAACAATAAGCCAACCAGCGGTGTTTGCAGACACCTAGACCATGGCGTTGCTAGACCAATCACGCTGGAGTGCAGGCGATACGGAACACTTATTTCGGAATAGGATGTTGCTAGACCAGTCCCGCTAGAGTGCAGGCGATACGGAACACTATTATTTCGGAACAGAATGTTGCGACGTACTGTTCATTTTAAGAACAGTTACGAGACTGGAACAGTTCCAAAATGACTGTTGTGTTATTTTTTGCCCATCTCTATACCTTAAGTAGTTGCAAGGAGATATCATGAATGCTTGTCAGAGGCCCACCATCCCGCCGCTAGAGGTATATGTATATCGAAGAATTAAAAATGAGACGTAAATCAGCGAAATGCATCCAACTGGCCAAGTTTAGTATTATCTCCGATAAAGCTCGCATCGTGTCCAGGAACAGGGCTGTCACATTTGGTAAAAATAAGAGAACCACGAATTTGGTAATTAAACAACTTAGTCCTCTGTATAAGTAACTGTAAGTATTATTATTTACACACTCAGAAAATAACTAAGAGACACTAACGTTACGAATACAAGAGGCAGAACTTCTACTGACCATACACGTGCGTAACATAAACCAAACAGAAGGTAAAAACATGCTCTACCATCGCTTACTCATGGCTCGAACTTGCAGCCATTTTGTTAGGTATCGATATTATGAAAGAAGGTCTGGTAATATTGAAGTTCATCTTGGTTTGTTTTGCCCAAGCTTACGGCCATTTTAACAGGTATCGAGACGTGTATTTAGGTGTGATAATAGTGTTATAATTTCTCTTGAGCTATAACTTTCAACTCAGGCACAGTTCTTGAAACACATGATCGGATAACCAGATATACCTAGAAATCCGTAGCCATAAAAACTAGTACAATATCTACTTTGAAACACTTCAACGAACAATAAGTCAGTACGTTACTAGAAATTGAGGTGATTAATAAAAAATACAAAACAGTCTCATTTTCTTAAAATTTCGTGTAATAATAAAAATCATATTCTCCTTGGCGCTTATTCTGCTTCACGGAGGGGTCTGCTGCTTGCACTTCGCCAGATCCTTGGCGTTGTCTGGAGTTACGTTCACCAAGGACATGTCCTTCGCCAGTGCGTCGAGCCATCATTTCTCTGGCCATTCCCGTAGCCGAAGGTCCTTAGGGTTCAAGTGCTTTCATAACTGATAGGCTATTGTTGAAATGTACGTGGCCACAGCATCTCAGACGGGTCTTTTGCATTTTCTCGCGGATTGGAGCCACTCCAAATGCCGTCCTCACGTCCTGGTTTCTGACGTGGTCCAATTGGCCATCGAAGCAACTTCATTTCCACAAAACGTACGTGTTATTCCCGTTGCCTTGTGTAAGACCAGCACTCCGTCCCGTACAATGCTACTGGACGCACAATAGATCTGTAAATATTCGAAATTATGTGTAGTGCAACTGAAATAAATTAGAGACTGACATACCTATGTTAAGTTATAATTTAGAAAAGATATGATAATACCGCCGTTTTGCTCCTTGAAACAATAATCACCAATATTGCAATTCAAGAAGGACTGAGTTTGTTTTCCACTGTCATACTACCTACTAATTACTTTCTGGGTCAAAAACAATCGATCTTGGATTTAAATGATGGGATCACAATGAGTGTCATGCTGCGAAATGCAGAAGACATTTTAATGGGTAGTAAGGAGGTCAGAGTTTTAAACGAAAACAGACCTCTGGCAAGATGTTATATCGCATACACGGAGCAACTCCACATAACAAAAAATGTAGTATACTATATTGTACCCGGTGTGCAATGCAGCTCTGATAAAACCATCCGTTGATGGAGTGGTAAAATACATCTAACTTACATTAATTCCTGCTGGTCTAAAAGAGGCGACTGTAAAGGGATTTCATGGACTCTTAGTTCGGGAACGTAGGTTAGCGATCATGGGATACCTAGTTGAATTTAGCATTGTCTCCATTTACTTGTGCCAGGCTCCTCACTTTCATTTTCCCTTCAAACCTTCTTTGGCAAACTCTCGTTCTCTTACGACCAGGGCGGTATTAATTTTGCGAGGCCTAGAGAGCCTTTCGTTTTCACGCCCTTCCTTTCTTATTTCCGATACATTAACTTTTTGAAAGCTCGAGTCTCTTCCATTTTCCGTCGGAAAAGTGTTAAGAGAGGCTGGTTACCCAGATGAACTTCCTCCACCATTACCAGTATCACCGCGACTAGCTCTGATAGATGTATAAGAACTCTGACTCGGTTCATGAAAGGCCATGAAAGCTGACGTAGTGACGGAGGTGACTTTCATTAGCTTAACCCTTTACTGCATGAATTTTTTCGTTTTCGTTTGGTGAAGAAAATTTCAAGCTTCAACCTTATGTTCAGTGTTTTAGATTTACCAGCAATTCTTAACTGGGGCTAATAGCTAAACACTCATATGTGATGTGGATTGCCATAACGGAGTATATATACGATTTTTTACGATTTCACGCTAAGCTTTTAACATTCAAAGACCGAACATTACTGCCTATTGGCCATGGGTACGTATTGTAGGGCACAAGTACAACTTGCACGACCGTAGGTTGGTAATGTCTTTGAGGTTGAGCCAGAGGTACTCCTGAAGCCTGTGGTAATGTAATGGGGAGGGCCCACGTAAAATAAACGGTGGTTGGTATGCGTGGATGTTGACGGAGTGGAAGGAGTACCTTTGGTTGTAGGGCTGTTTTGTCTTATGTTATGTAAAAAAAATCCAAGGCGTCACTGGTATATGTCTTTAATTGACTGTACAGTTGAAGGTCTGCCATAAAACTACCTCTGTCCACAATCTGTATCAATTTATACAGGTGAAAAGTTATATGTTGCCTGAGGGCAACAGTATGCAGTAAAAGATTAACATAATGATTTTTCGATGTTTCGTTTTAATTGTTAGGTATGTACCTGTCTCCAAATCCGAATTCAGCACATGGGTTCCGGAGTTAGAGCTTGGCAACTCCAAGTGAAACCCCGCAAGAAATACTCCATCCCTAGACATGCAGGACCAAAAACTTTCTAATATAAAGAGGGAAGTGTCTCGTTATGAACCAGTAGAACTGAAGATCGTCCAATGTAGCCAAATAATGACTGCAAGTCAGTGCTCGCCCAGCATTCACTGGAGACGTTAAGCCAACATTGAAGTACTCTACCTCCGTGCTTTGTCTGCCACTGCCATAGCCGAGTAGTCACTGCGCATGGGTTGGCAACACTGAGGTGTGTGCTGCAGGAACCAGGCCTAAATTAGTAGTGATGCCTGCTCTCGAACGCTGAGTGTTGCACTGCAATGAGTGTCAGTTTTTTGCTGACGTCTTTCTTGTAATAGTTTATCTTATCGGAAGTACAGCATCACTAATGGCAAGGGCTAAACACAAAGTTGTTCATAGTGAAAGGAGACAGATAGCAACACCGAGTGAGTTGGCTGCATGGTTAGGGGTGCGTAGCTGTGAAATTACATTCGGGAGATTGTAGGTTCAGATCCCACCGTTGACAGCCCTTAAGATGGTTTTCGGTGGCTTTCCATTTTCACACGAGGAAAATGCTGAGGAGGTATCTTAATCAGGGCCATTAACGCTTCTTTCCTGCTCCTTCCTAGACCTTTCCTACGCATCGTCACCATAACGCCATACAATCTTTCTGTGTCAGTGCGACGTAAAGCAAATCAAACTGTAAAAATAAAAATAAAAGATGGCAGCAGGGCGTTTACTCTCTCATACTTGCCCTGCCCTCTCTGTCACACCAGCTGACGGAACTAGTGCTTAATCACTTGGCTTCCAGGTTCGCACTTCAAATTGCCGTGCTGTATCATATATTTTGGCAATATCAAAATCCAAGAGGTTTTACACCACACCAATGTGTATTTCTGCCATCCAGAAGTTATAGTCCTATAAAAAATTGTGCCATTGGTTACAACAGGTGAAATCATCACTTACATTTTGAAAAATATATCTAGAATCAAAACTGAAACAGTTTTAGAAGAATATTTTACGGCATGTGATAGTAAGGTGATGTGTGCAATCGGATCATTACTGCATGAATATTCTATAACTAGATGAAGACACAGGCAGAAACATGGCTCCTTCATTACCGTTCTAAATCTAGGACCAATACGTCTCGTAGGCAACGGCTTATAGATATACTAATGATCTTAGGTAGTGGTAAATTATTTACGGTCTTTGCTTTGGTTGATCGTAACTTGGAAAAGATGGCAATTGAAACCTACCATCCTAAGAACAGATGATCTTCAGTCACGTATCCTAACATATATGAAATAATGATATAATAAGATCTTGAATCTCGGACTGAAATTTAGAAAAATAGTTACTCTTTCATTGTCCTTGAAAGTCTGAAGTTTTTACATTAAAACCTGAACGCGGTCGGCGATTGTTGCAGCTGTTACCAGGCTGTTTACAATAGTGCTCTGCATGAAGACCCTGTAAGTTTTGTTTATGTGTTTGTAAAGTTTTTGGGTCACATCTTACAAGAAGAAAGTGTTAGTAAATAGCAGTATTGTCTTATGTATTTGATAAGTCTTATTTCTTCGTATCTCAGTATGATCCACGAAATCCACACGGCAGTAAACTTTCTGCTGTATTTTCTGCGCTTCAATCGTAATGGACTGAATGAAAATCAGCTTGAAAAGTTTAAACGTTCCCTGACGGAAATGCTCTGTTGTTATTACCAGGCTCACTGGTTCCCCGAAAAGCCACACCGAGGATCGGGTTATCGTTGTCTTCGAATCAATGGCAGGATTGATCCTGTTATTGCGAAAGCAGGTAGTGCAGCAGGACTTACAGCAACGTATTTACAAAAGTTATTACCTAAAGAACTGACGATGTGGATTGATCCGGCGGAAGTGTCCTACAGAATCGGCGAAAATGGTTCCATATGCGTTTTGTACAGGGACCCAAAGAAACTCTGTTTCAGGAGAGAAGATAGATTGTTGAGGAGACCCCATTAGTATCAACTATGTGTACAAGAATTCACAACGCATTATGTACCTCCTTCTAGATACCCAATAACAGCCCGTATATAACAGTTGTTTTTTCTACATTCACGATGACAATGCATGCCTTTATGCTTTCCTTCTCGGCTCATTTTCATTTAGTACTCACATATGAATAATGAAAATCCAAAGAAATGGTAACCTAGTAATTAAGATATTATTTAGCAAAATTGCTACATGTGCTATTTTTAGTTACATGTTTATAATTCTAAGAGATGTCTCAGTAGTTTTGTTATTTTTTTAATTAAGGGGATTGAAATTCTTTTTGAGTGTTACTTGTAAATTCGTGTGGGAAACATAAGTACATATGATGTGTGTGTGACTTCTTTGTACATAAAACAAGTACATTAACTGGAAGATCCTTTAAATTTATTGTAACCACTATCTGTAGTTAACAGTGTCAGGGAGCTGTTGGCTTGTTTACTTGTAAACTAAGCCTTGAATGCTGATTTATTTTTCAGTGCATTTTCACATTCTTATCCACCGAAGTCTCAGTGCACAGGGACAACAACTCGGATATTATTTTCAGACTTTAGAGCGGATCAAATTTTCCAGTATCTTGTGTTAATTCAATTATTGAATGAATGTTTAACTGCGCACAATGTGCAAGGTATATAGAAGTTCTTACAAGCAATTATCGGTACAGAATTTCTTTAGCGATTCCGCACCTTAGCACATAGTGTCGCTCACAGAGCTCACCACATATCTTGCACCTGCAATTAGGGAAGCACTTAGTTTGAACACAGTCTATGATGAAAACCGTGTACACAGAGCCTGGTCATATGTTTCTTAGTTCATAACAAGAAGACAGAGAGCACTGAAAAGACCAGTGATGAATCTGGGCTTAGTGATTCACTAAAATTTAGTGGAGTATGAATTTCAGTTTTCCTTATAGTAATATGGGCTAACGACTATGATATTCAATAACTATTTCTTTTATAAGATTCTTTCTACATGAACTTCTCCCTATTTACTACCGAGATGATCACATGTGGCATAAAAGAAGGAAGGACTTTATTTCAGAAGAAGAGATGGAGAGGTAGATGTTTCATTCTCTGATTTTCTTTTTAATATGAGTATTTATTTATTATCTTCGCTTTACGAGCAGATTTACCGGTCCTGCTGTCTAGGGGTAGCGAGCTTGTCTATTACCGAGAGGCCTTAGATTCGATTTCCGACCAGGTCAAAGGTATTTACCTGGATCTGAGAGCTGTTTCAAAACAATGAGAACATTTGAAGAGATATCTGATGGAGAGGTAGGCTAACGGTCCAAGCTAGGAAGGCAAGAATAACGACCGTGAGGATTCGTCGCGCCGATTCTCCCCTGCGGTATGGGGGCGGTAGAATAACACTTTCGGTATCCCCTGCCTGTCGTAAAAGGTGACTAAGAGGGGCTCCAGGGGCTCGTAAGTTGGGAGTGTGAGTTGGCGAACACGGGGCCTTTTAGAAGAGTCCTGGCATTGCTTCCACTTACTTCTGCTAGGATCATGACTTTCATCTATCCTATCCAACCTCCCTCAGTCAATTCTTGTTCTTTTCTGACCCAAACGCTATTAGGTTCCGAGGGTTGGGAAGTATTTCATTTTCCCGCTCTTCGTGGCCCTTTTCCTTCCTTGGCCGACACCTTCAATTTTCGAAATATCGAATCCCTTCCATTTTTTCCTCTCTGATTAGTGTTATATAAAGAATGGTTGCCTAAGTGTACTTCCTCTTAAAGCAATAATCACCACCACCACTCGTTACGATGACCTCTCGTAAACCTTGTAATCTGCAGGTTTTAGGGCTGGGTACCCATCACTTGGTAGGTCAAGATCCATGAGGGTTTTAGACATATTATGGTTTTTCTGGTTTAACAGAAGTTATAGAGCTTGTTTCCGTGAATGTACCCCTCGATATTCTCAACTTAATAGCGTGGGGGTAGTGACCAGAGCGTCGCTAGCTAAACCTGCTTTGCTTGCTGGTCTCCTCACTTCCCAAACTACCTTGGTAAACTTTTTTCGAACCTCAACGGTTTGGGATTTGTGAGGCCATGGGAGTTTTGAAATAGGCCTTCCCTTTCTTTTGGCGACACTGTTACGCTTCAACATTCTTTTCTATAGAGAAAAGGGAACGGGAGAATTCTTTCTTCTGCTTTCTCCATCCCTTTTATTTCCAAGTTACTGGGATCGGCAGTTGATGTGGTTTCGGCCCTGTTTTACGGCCCGATGCCCTTCCGGACGCCAACCTTATGAGGAGAGACGTATTTACTATTGCGTGTTTCTGTGGTAGTTGCTAGTTTGGTGTGTTTAGTGTAGATGAAGATAAATACCCATTCCCAGAACCAGTGGAGTTAACTATACGCAGTTAAAATCTCTGGCCTGGCCGGGAATCAAACCTGAAACCGTCTGATTTGACTGCGTTGACCACTCAACCAAGGAGGAAAACATAGAAAGATCTTTATTAGAATAAATGAATGAAATCTTTTTTTCTTTTTATCTCTTACAATTTGCCTTACGTCGCGCTGGCACAGATAGCTCTTATGACGATGGGATAGGAAAGGGCTAAGAATGGGAAGGAATCAGCCGTGGCCTTAATTAAGGAACAGCCCCAGCATCAGCCTGGTGTAAAAATGGGAAACCACGAAAAGCCATATTTAGGGTTGCCGACAGTGGGGTCCGAACCCACTATCTCCCGAATGCAAGCTGGTAGCTGAAGGTAGTTCTGTTAAGATGCAATAATAAACAGCTTACTGAGCAATTATCTTATTTAACAATTAAAAAAAGTATTAGTGACTTAGGTTAGCTTAATGTTAAACAAAGGTAATTCGATTGCAACTTAAGAATTTCAATTGTCATATGAATATGGATCATTTTGATCGGTGAAGACGTTTTCTCAATTCAGTATTAGTTTCTGCTCACCAAGTTAAGAGAGAATTATTATCAAGTTCAGTAATCACCATCACCACTATGTGATATGAAGTTAGTGTTGCAACTTCTGCAATCAGGTGGTCGGGTCCCATAGTTGGTAAATATGTATATGTTAGCTTCACCTGTAGATTCGTAAGAATTCTAGATTAACTTCACGTAACCTCATAGAAACGGTAACTGGGAAATTACTTGGCATTAGCTAAATGGTTCAAAATGCAGGTTGTATTTGCAAAGACATTAGAGTATGAATTCGGTGTAAGTTACTTTGCAATTTATGAAAACCATAGCATCGTGTAAAGTCCGCACGTAATGGTCATGAGATTAATCTTGTTTTTGTTGTTGCTTCCAGTGCAGGTTCAGGATGTGTTCTGAGATGCCATGACCAGCCGCTCTATATACTTACAGCGGTACTCTCCGCCTGATATAATATGAAAACTTACAACCTGTTTACCAGTCAGTCACCGGGTCAGGGATGGAATGAATGAAGCCTCCATCTTGCGGGGAGGATAGGAACTGTGCCAGCTACCGAAGCCTGTCGCACTCCTCTGGGGCAATGATTAATGACTGACAGATGAAATGAAATTATATTGGAGGGTGTTGCTGGAATATTCTTTTTTACTTTCGTGTGGCTATTTCTAGCCGAGTGCAGCCCTTGTAAAGCAGACCCTCCGATGAGGGTGGGCGGCATCTGCCATTTGTAGGTAACTGCGTGTTAATGTCGTGGAGGATAGTGTTATGTGTGGTGTGTGAGTTGCAGGGATGTTGGGGACAGCACAAACACCCAGCCCCCGGGCCATTGGAATTAACCAATGAAGGTTAAAATCCCAGACCCGGCCGGGAATCAAACCCGGGACCCTCTGAACCGAAGGCCAGTACCCTGACCATTCAGCCAACGAGTCGGACGTTGCTGGAATGAAAGACGACAGAGAAAACCGGAGTACCTGGAGAAAAGTATGCCCCACCTCCGCTTTGTCCAGCACAAATCTCACGTGGAGTGACCGGGGTTTGAATCATGGAACCCAACGGTGAGAGGCCGGCACGCTGCCTGATAATTATTATTATTATTTATACTTATAATTTGCTTTACGTTGCAGCGACACAGATAGGTCTTATAGTACAGATGGAATAGGAGAGGGCTAGGAATGGGAAGGAAGCCATCGTGGCCTTAATAACGGAACTGGTGTGAAAAAAGGAAACCACGGAAAATCATCTTCAGGGGTGCCGATAGTGGGATTCGAACCCACCATCTCCCGAATGCAAGTTGGCAACTACGTGGCCTAAACCACGTGACCACTCGCTCGGTTCTAAATTTATGTCAAGTCATATGAAGAGTTAGGAACGTGAAAAGAAAAAAAGTGATAAAGGAAATTATATATCCGTGTGGGAATAGGGAGCAACAGAAAGATGAGACCATGATGAACGAAAAAGCGCAAAGGGACCAGGAAAATCTTTGCATTTTCATACACTCTCGTCTTGTAATTGTTGAGCTCTCTCCACATTACACCAATTCTTCTATATTCACTTCTTCTCAGCCCATAACAAGCTCGTTTCTGCTTTTCAACTTCATCAAGATATAAGGGCATCAACACTCATTGAGGGACCGTCTTCAGTATTGATGGGGAAGTGTAGGTCGAGAGAACATCTGGATTTATACAGGAATACGGAAAGAGACATAAGTTAAAAATGAACACGGTTGGTAGACTTGGTAGACGACAAGGAACACAGGAGAAGCACGGAAGGAGAAAAGCATCTCAATAGGAAGGTACAAGTAGGTGTGTCAAGAAGGCATAGTCGTGTATATTTTATTCTCTTCCTATTTCAGTTCCAGTGAAGTACCCCTGACATATCGAACGGGAAGAAGCCCGTCATCTATGTGGAGACAAAATAGGAAACCACTGGTAGTAGAGCTTTCGTGATTCCTCAAACCCCCTTCCCACAAATTGGGTCTAACAACGTAGTCTGGCGATGATTAGATCCCAATTGAATCTGATTTTGCTTTCACTTGTCGTAAAAGGCGATTAAAAGGGGACACCAGGGGCTTTCCCTTAATCGAGTCTGACATTGCTTCCACTTGCTTGTGCCAGGCTGCTCGATTTCGTCTTTCCCATCCGGCCTTCTTTCTTTCTTAATCCGTTTACGTCCAGGGTTGGTTTTTCTCTCGGACTGAGCCAGGGATCCCAAGTTTACCACCTCAAGGACAGTGTCATGGAACGTGAGATTTTGGGTCGGGGGTTGAAACTGGGAAAGAGGACACGTAACTCGCCCAGGCGGCGTCACCTGCTATGCTGAACAGGGGTCTTGTGTGTGGGGTGGGTGGGGGTGGGAGAGAAGATTGGAAGGCATAGACAAGGAAGAGGGAGGCTTTAAGTTAGGTACCATTCCGGAATTAACCTGGAGAAGAAATGGGAAACCACGGAAACTACTTCGAGGATGGCTGAGGAGGGAATCGAACGCCCCTCTACTCAGTTGACCTCCCGAGGCTGAGTGGACCCCGTTCCAGCTCTCTAGTACCACTTTTCAAATTTCGTGGCAGAGCCGGGAATCGAACCCGGGCCTCCAGCGGTGAGAGCTAGGCAGCTAATCACACTAACCACTACACCACAGAAGTGGACATCTGGCTTCCCTTGGTTAAATATTGTTCTTTTCCGAACCCAGCGGCATTACATTTACAAGGCCTGGGTATTTAACTTTGTCCACCTCCATAGTATATGGGGTAGCGCTGTTAACTGTCATCCTTAGGCGCCCGGGTTGTGTTCCCAAAACTATTCGATATTTAAGAATGGCAGGAGGGCCTGCATATTTTAAGTTTTTAAAGTACTTTTTTGCTTGACGTCGCACCAACACACACAAAATTTTTGCCGACGATGGAATAGGAAAGTGCTAGGAATAACAAGGAAGTGACCGTGGCCTTAATTGAGGTACAACCCCAGCATTTGTCTGGTGTGAAAATAGTAACTTACAGAAAAATATCTTCAGGACTCACGACAGGGGATTCAAACCCACTGTCTGCCGAATACAGGCTGATAGCTACGTGACCCAAACCGCACAGCCACTTGCTCGGTGAGGGCTGGTATGAGGTTAAAACGGTGCATGTGACTCGTCCACAGTGGAGGTGTGCCTGAAGAGAGCTTCATGGCCCTTCCCGCCCTTCGTGATCCTCTCCTTCCTTTAGTCAATTAATTCATTCTTCGAAGAGCCGGACCTCTTCCATTTCCCCTCTGGTTGTTGCTCAGATAGGGTAGTTTCCCAATTATACTTCCTCTTAAAATAATCATCACCACCACCACCACACATCTTTCCAATTATCCAGACCAGGTCATCCTGCTGGCGTAGTAATCAGATAATTCGTGATGCATATGAGAATCGAACCTGAGGTATTGGATTTTTCCTCCCTAACCCTTCAAAGACTGGAATTTTGTGTATGTGAAATCATCCCACGACCCGAGTTATTTGTAAGTTAAAGCATTTATGTAGGCCGAATGTCATGAAGTACAGGAAATAATATATATTGTACATAGGGAGGGGGAGGGAGAGAAAGAAAGAGAGAGAGAGAGAGAGAGAGAGAGAGAGAGAGAGAGAGAGAGAGAGCAATTACAAGGAAAGGGAGATTTGTGTGATGGCACTGTCATATTGCAGTACTGGCTAGACAGTAGTCGGCTTGCCAAGACGACTGCTACCCAGCCAGATCGCCAGCAGATATTGCAGTGTCACGAGGTCAGCGTATGACCAGCTCCACTGCTTCTCATACAAGACAGCTCTTCAGTTCGTTTCCCGAGTCTGAGTGTACCACGCTTCAACTCTCAGTCCAGTCTAGAATCGAATTTAATAATAATAATGTTATAGATTTTACATCCAGCTAACTACTTTAACAGTTTTCGAAGACGCCGAGGTGCCGTAATTTTGTCAGGCAGGAGGTTTTTGCATGCTAGTAAATCTACTGACACGAGGCTGACATATTGGACCACCTTCAAATACCACCTGACAGGGCCAGGATTGAACCTGCTAAGCTGGGCTCAGGAGGCCAGGACTCTATGGTCCAAGCTACTCAGCCCGGCTCCAGAATCGAAACCCGGGCCTTCGCGAAAGAAGAAAGCACTCTACCTCTACACCTACATCACTCGCCTTGCATCCGGCGTTATAGTGTACAAATACAACGTGTTGTGGTTAGTGTCAGGAGCTCCAGAAACAGCCGTATGGCAGGTAATTTTAATTTGCTAGTGGTTTAACGCACAATTAACGCAATAGAAGGTATTCGATGAAGCAAGGATGTGAACGGGCTAGGACTGGAAGGGTAGCAGCTGTGGCGTTAATTGTGGTACAGACGGGGCTGCCGACGATGGTATTCGAACCCACCATCCGCAGAATGCAAGCTTACAATGTAAAAATTAGCTTCATTAACATAGTCTCATGATATTGTTAAAAGCAAAAGACAGATGTCGTTGACTGTCGTGTACAGAATCAAAATATTCTTCGGTCAACAAACTTTCTTTCTTAATCCGTTAACTGTCCTGGTTTGGTTTTTTCCTCGGTCTCAGCGAGGGATCCCACCTCTACCGCCTCAAGGTCAGCGTGAGATTTTGCGTTGGAGATACAACTGGGAGGAAGGCCCAGAGCCTCATCCAGGTGGCCTCACGGGCTATGCTGAACAAGGACATTTGAAGCGGGGTGGGGGGAGGATGGGAAGGTTCGAAGGGATAGACAATAAAGAGAGGAGGAAGCGGCCGTGGCTTTAAGTTAGGTGCCATCCCAATGTTTGCCTGGAGGAGAAGTAGTAAAACACGGAAGACCACTTCGAGCATGGCTGAGGTGGGAATCGAATCCTCCTCTACTCAGTTGACCTGCCGAGGCCAAGCGGATCCCTTTCCAATCTTCGTACAACTTTTTACATTTCGTGGCGAAGCCGCGTATCGAACCCGGACCTCCAGGTGTGGCAGCTAATCACACTAACCACTACACCAAACAGGCGGACCGGTCATCAGACTAACGTAGTACTCGAAGACTGAATTCCCTGTACAAGTGGGTGATAATCCCTCTGCTTTTATTCCTTCCATAAATATGTTCACCATTTGAGCATTACTACGAACCTAACTCCCCCAAATGTTAATCTAAATTTCTCCTAACTCTAAAGAGGCTGATGTATGAAACTAACTCATGGACAATATAGTCTAATACCAACCAAACTCCATGGCTCTGCAGCTCTTATTGTCCTTGGCCTACAAAGCGACCATTGCTCATCCCGAAAACCTGCAGATTACGTTGAGATGCATAGTCAGCGTGACGAATCCTATCGGTCATTATTCTTGGTTATCTAGACAGGTGACGCCATCTCATCGTCAGATAGCTCCTCACCTGTGACCACGGAGACAGAGTGGTCCCCGAACCAACCCTCAGGTCTGAGTAAAAAATCCCCTACTTTGTCGGGAACTGAACACGGTTGCTAAATCAGTGAGTCGATTCCGATTGATATCAGTGGTATTTAAGGATGAATAAATGTGATAACTCCCATCATAAACTTGGGTTCGAACTCCGCTGTCGGCAGCCATGAAGATAGTTTTCCGTGTTTTCCATTTTCACACCAGGCAAATGCAGGGGCTGTACCTTACTTTGGGCCACGGTCGCTTCCTTCCTAGTCCTACCAATTGTCACCATAAAACCTGTCTGTGTCGGTGCGACGTAAAAGAAAGAGTGGTTTGACAACCGCGCTACAGAAACCCTAAAGCGGGAAGTACAAAATAGGGAAAAAATAAAGAAACCCTCCATGGTGGTCGCTGATCTGTTTAAGAAAAGTCGACAGAAAAAGAGCAGGAAGGTATCTAAAGCAAAAGTATAGAATAAGGGAATCCGGCAAGATAGAAAAACGGTCGGATCATGGGAAAAGTAATTTCCGTTACCTTCTACTTGTCCTGCTCCTAGGTTGAATCGGAGGTTCTAACCTGAAATGGTTAATTCCCTTGGCTCGGGGACTGGATGTTTGAGCTATCCCCAACATTCCTGCCTGCAACTCATACACCACTCAGAACACTATCCTTCAATACATTAACTGTCAGTTTCCCATACACGGCTGATGATACCCACACTCATCGGAGGGTCTGACTCACAATGAATGCACCAGGCAAGCAATAACCACATAAAATTATTAATTATATTATCTCCTACTTGTAAAAGAGGACGAATACTGGTCTCAATTTGAGAGCGCGGGGTGGCGACAACGGGGCTTCTTGCTAAGTGCCCCAAGGGCTCTGAACCTTAACTTCTTAAGTTTGTAGATTATAGCTTTATCATCATCACTGCCAGTAAAGGGAGGGTGGTGGTGGTGGTGATGGTGGTGATTAATGTTTCAAGAAAATCTGTAAGAGAGACGGAAGAATGGATAGTATAAATAAAATAAGGAATCCAGACACGGAGAAAATGGTAATAATTGCACGTTGCGGTTAACATCGTTATAATAGCTAAAGGACCTGCGGATTGTAGTGGAATTCAAATCACGGCGATGCGAATATCCATTTCTTAAATCCACATGCTATGCCTGGCGATCGAAACTAGGTTGCCTTGGCAAGAAGCCAGTGAAGATGTTCAAATATTATGCCCTACAATAGGCACACTCAAAGGAACAAGGAAACATGACCCTCAACTTGGCTCCTGAGCTTACCCAGTTTGTGTTAATATCTACTGCTGATCCTGCGAGAGGGAGGAAACGAAGCAGGATCACACTGATACAGTGAGGGGGCTGTAATAGAGTAGTCACGATACTTTAGGACTAGTTACATGTTCTAGGTACAATTCCAACACTTTCCTGACGTGAGTGTTGAAGAAAAAAGGCTGTAGATTACCACTATCAGCACCTGGATTCGAACAACGGATATCCAGCGTATATATCTTCTTATTGTGCAGCTCGCGGCTACGAAGGTAGGTTGTTGTAGAGTTCCTTTTTAACTTTCCGCCTATATACTATATGAGTTCTTTAATTATTCCACATATTATCACCGCATACTTCGGTTCAAGTCCTATTTAGCTCCGTGGTAATTTCTAATGGTACTTCCAAAGTTTCTAGATTATAGCTTTATCAAATTCACTTCCAGTAGAGCTGCAGGATAAACATATCTGCCCGGAAGCTAACATGTAACGTTAATTGACATTTTCTGGCGCCAAAGTGTTGACGCGAAACCGTAGCGAATGAAGCTGGGAGAAAGCAGACAAGGATCATTTTGCACTTGATGTTTAACCTTCATATTAGCTAGCATAAAAACTGAGCAAATAACCTTTGAACGTTTAGAAAGAAAATTCCATGAACATAAGACGCGGAGGCTAGAATCTAATTTGCATATAATATACAGTTCTTTTTTATTACTATAAGAATCCTCCCCGGGGGTTATACTCTGTAGAGAAGCTAAAGGAACAGAAACATCCTCCTTTTTATTCTCTCTTCTGATGAGTTGATTACCTATAGTAATTGTACTTCCCCTTGAAACAACGATCACATTACTATGTAGTAGAACTGCAAAAATACAATATCTTTCGTATTTCTAATTATTATCGGAGTAGCGTAATCCAGCGAGTACTAGAAATAATCAGCCCATAAATTTTGTGTATACGCTGAGAGTAAGTAAGTTTGGTTTTTGACTGCTGTTTACGGAAGGAGAAATTTTGGTGCACGTAAGCTGTGTTCCATACGGAAAGCAGTAAGTTTCTGTTTAAACAACTTAACTATTCAGAATTCATTCCTAATATGTCATAGCAGCCTAACAGCAGATTATTCCCAACACTAATAATAAGCTATACGTAATCATTTCTTATTAATTATGATTATGAATTAATTACTTAAATGATAACATGAATATTATTTAATTAATGAATATGCGCAATTATATAATGGCATGTGGCTGTCAAAGAGGCCTAGTGCAGATCTTTCGAGTTGGTTCCCTATAAACGACCTGCGCAGCCGTGAGGCTGGGGCGGCACTTAAGAATTTTATTGTTGAAGACGGCACAAACACCCAGCCCCCGAGCCAGAGGAATAAACTAATGAAAATTAAAATCCCAACCCGGCCAAGAATTGAACTCGGACCCTTTAGACCTAAGGTCAACAATGTAGCCATGGAGCCGGATGATACGCACCATAAATTGCATTAGTTTAAAAGCCACCCACCACGCGCAGTAGCCAATTGCGCAGCTTGGTTTACCTTACCTACATACCTCCATTTTGTATTTCTGAGTTATGTATGCTTGGTATTCAGCCCAAAGGCTGGTTTGATCCTCTACAGCTCCACCAACAGCTGTCATAGATAGCCTAGGTGTCACTGAAGAGGCATACTAGGGAAATGAGGAGTGAGGTAGTTTCCCGTTGCTTTCCTCACTGAGTCAGAAGTTGCTATTGCATATCGGTCTGCCAAGCCCACTGAAATGCATGCAACAACCGACCCTATGAGCGACATTTTCACACCATTCATAACAGGGACTGGCTGCAGAAAGAACGGTGCTACTAGAATCGCTCATACCTCGATCACTTTCATATTGTCAAAGCCAAAGATGAGACTGAGACAGGACAATGAAAGTAACAAATTAATTCTAGCCCATACCAGAAGACATAGTGCACTGTAAACACTACATCCTGCCAGCAAAGGCATTTTCTGAGTTAAGTGGAAGAAAATACGGAGTTTATGCTCAGTGAGAATGGGATCTCATACATTGCTCGTCGTAGGTTGATACGCATATATATTTTTTTTAACATAATACTGAAAATATTTTTACCACGTCGCTAATAAAGACAAAACTCGGCAATGTTAATGTCTGTCCTATGTCTAAATAAGAAAGAGAATGTTTACTTTAACTCAGTATGTTTTCGATGACGCACTCATTTTATACATATAAATTCACCCATGAAATAGTACTCTTAAGTAATATGGCATGGTGTTAGAAATGCCCAATAAAAAATATAATTAATATATCTGACACCTCTTGATTCAAGATAATCTCGGGACGCAGCTTAAGTAAGTTACCTCCCAAGTAAACTTAGGATGCAACTTAAGGGAGATTTTTATTTGAGGACACAGCTCACAGTCCCCCCGTACATTATGTGTACTTCAAGCTTTCCCAAGCTATTTTTTTTTAAACAAAATTACGGACCCCGTGTTCTAATAGTTTAATGTGCCAGTAATATCTAAAATTAGAAACAATTTTTGCTCTCTGAAAAGTTTGTTAGTTATATACATCAGAATGAGGGGCTGCCTGGCCGAGGCGATAAAGGCGTGCTCATTTCGCCCGGAAGGACGTGGGTTCGAATCCCCGTCAGGAAGTCGTAAAATTTAAGAAACGAGATTTCCACTTCCCTGGCCCTGAAGTTCACTCAGCCTACACAAAAAATGAGTACCAGGTTAATTTCTGAGGGCAAAGGTGGCCGGACGTAGAGCTAACCACTCTACCCCATCACATGCCGAGGTTAACAATGGTGGAAGCCTTTACCTTCCACTCCTCCAAGGGCCTTCATGGCCTGTACGGAGGTGACTTTGCTATACATCAAAATGGCGAAAAAAATGTATTATGCAATTTGAACGTAATCTTTGAAACTACTAGTCGGATGAGTATTTTAGTCCTGAAATAGTATTTGGTGACAACGGACTTAACATCGGCAGTCTAGATAAGTATGTTTATAGTGTTATAATTTACATTGTATTTTCTGTGTGTTTGACAGACTGAAAAGCCTTTCTTACATTTAACTAACTCAACACTGGAAAACATGGCTTCATTCTTAACACACAAAAAAAAATCTTGTTTAAATCTGCGTTAGGCTATGTAAGACAAAATATTTTCAAAGTTCAATGATTATATTTTATTTGTGGTTGTAGTAAAAATTGTCCGGGTTTTTGGCTTCTTCTCTAATAACTGCTCACTTAAAAAAATGTACCTTTAAAACTGTTTGTCTAATGGTAATGGCACTCTTTTACTTTATTGGCACATGCACGGGTAGTGTAATACTCAAGTTCGAATATTTTTCAATCACACAATGAAAAATTCTTACCATTTTCCTGAAACCATTATTTTCTCAGCCCAGAATAAACACGTAACAAGAAACTTGACCTTGTGTTGAAGCTCTCAGTCGTAGTTATTAGAAATTACAACCACTGCAACCGTACAGTGTGATACCGAATTTATAAACAGCAATATTCAAGAGGGGTTGTATATTCGCTGGTTCGTGGACCAGCAGTGGGTGCGGTTGCGACGAGTGTGACATTGCCGCATTCAGTTAGTACCAGTCCCTGGTGGTGGTGGTGATTATTGTTTTAAGAAGAAGTACAACTGGACAACCTTCCTCTATATAACACTAATCAGAGAAAAAAATGGGAGGAATCCGACACTTCGAAAAATGAAGATATCGGCCAAAGAAAGACAAGGGCACGAAAGGCGTAAAAATGAAAAACACTCTAGGCATCGAATGCTCTAATAGGGTCGCTTCGGAAAAGAACAAGAGTTGACCAAAGGAGGTCGGATAGGATAGATGAAGGTGAGGAGCCTGGCACAAGTAGGCCCTAAGTGGAAGCAATGCCAGAACTCAGCTAAGCACCCCGTGGTCACCAGACCACGCTCCTTAGTTGAGAGCCCCCAGGGCCCCATTTATTCGCCTCTTATGATAGGTGGGGGATACCACGGGTGTTATTCTACCGCCCCCACCCACAGGGGCCTAGATAGATAGATAGATAGATAGATAGATAGATAGATAGATAGATAGATAGATAGATAGATAGATAGATAAAAGCCTTTATTTTCTGTGGCGAAGTTAGGGCTCTTGGCCCTTTCTTACACTTAACCACACACATATTATTATTTGTTAATACAATGACACTGATTAACTTAAAAATACTAAGAACTATAAATGACACTAATTTTTAAGACAAAAAAATATGAATATATTCACACAAAGAAGAAAGAAAAAAGGAACTGCCTACGTTTGAAAAAAAATACTCATTTTATACATAACGAAAGAAAGACGAACGTAAGAATACTAGTAAACTTAATAAAAATATTAAATGAAATTTAACTAATTGTATTCTTGCAATACTAGATCTAAGTTAAATACTTAGCAGTCGTAGCTCGCAACGAACACAGTAATTTTTTTGCTAGTTGTTTTACTTCGCACCGACACAGATAGGTCTTACGGCGACGATGGGACAGGAAAGGGCTAGGAGTGTGAAGGAAGCGGCCGTGGCCTTAATTAAGGTACAGCCTGGTGTGAAAATGGGAAACCACGGAAAACCATGTTCAGGGCTGCCGACAGTGGGGTTCGAACCTACTATCTCCCGAATACTGGATACTGGCCGCACTTAAGCGACTGCAGCTATCGAGCTCAGTACAGTAATTTTAATGCCCATTGAAGCAGAGCAAAGATTAGGAATGTGAACTGTCAAATATTTTCGATACGAATGATTTATTATCGTTCATAATTAGCATTAATTATGTTATTAAGTATGGGCTAAAACTTGTAGTCTACATTCATTACAAATCTCAGAAGTAACAAAAATGCATTCGACATTTAATTATAACAACGGATTGTTGAGCGATTTACCTGATTGTCACGGTTAGTTTCAGCGTTTGAAAAGAAAAAAGAATTCATCAAAATATATTGTACTATACTATATAAAAATACTATACGAAACGAAAGTATCATTCTCATTTAAAGAGGACTTAATAAGTCCAGACATATAAGTAAAATGTAGGCTATAATATTTTATGTTACCACAGCGTAGTGATAAAATTTTCACGTTCTTTAGACGTTTGTCACACAATTCCACGGCCACATGCATTTCTTCCTCATCTGTGGAACATTTACCTCAATTCGGCAACACTGATGGTGTATGACGTAACCAAGTGGTTCCTAAAATGTGTGTCGCGGTTCCTACGGGCGCCACCGATCTTTGACAAGTGCGCCTCCCCGAGGAAATTGTCGCGAACCTATGTACTTAATGACAGGAAATGATACAATCGACATACAGTATCTCCATGTGCTTTAACTTTTACTAGGCCTACACAAAATAGTTTCTATGGGTTAGTGTTAATGCTGCTGTTTTATCATCGTATACAGTAATTCCTAACAGGAAACCCAGAAAGTTAATTCAGTATTAGCCTAATGAATATAAGCTTTTCGCAGGCTCAGTTGCTCAGACGGTTGAGGCACTGGCCTTCTGACCCCAACATGGCAGGTTCGATCCTGGCTCAGTCCGGTGGTATTTGAAGGTGCTCAAAATACGTCAGCCTCGTGTAGGTAGATTTACTGGCACGTACAAGAACTCCTGCAGGACTAAATTCCGGCACCTCGGTGTCTCTAAAAACCGTAAAAGTAGTTAGTGGGACGTAAAGCAAATTACAATATTATTACTATTCTTCGTCAAAAAATAAAAAATATATAATAGACATTGTTGTGTAGTCTGTGTAAGTGAAATGAATAACTATGAGTTTGTAAAGAACTGTAAAATGGAAATCAATGTTTACAAATATAAGTATGATACAGCTTTCCTTACAACATTAAATCACTTCTATATTTTTATTGTTAACGAGCTTCATTTCTTTACCTCAAGTAGTAACCTAAAAAAAAAAAAAAAAAAAAAAAAACAATAATTAGTTTATACCCGACTTACACGACTGTAATTACCATGAGGGCGCCGCCAGTACAGTCATGTTCAGCATGGAAATGGAGCCGAGACTCTCAAAACTTTGTGAACCCCTCATAGAAACACTTTATACTCGTTAGTAAATACCTCTGTAAATCCAAAGTACAGCCAACGACTGAGTAATCAACGTCAAAGATATTCTGTTACTATTATAAAGGACATGAAAAGCACGCACTGGTTGACGAAATTCCCTCCAGGGGTACCGAAGTAGTTTCCTAAGTTCATGTTATGTGGTACACCACACATTTTAAGGTAAGGTTTGTGACGTCCAGGGAGTCCTAAGTACACTGAAAAAAAAAAAAAAAAAAATGGAAATTGCAACACCCAGAAGGAGTGGTGCTACATTGTTGTAATTGAACACGCAGGACGAGAGTTCGGTTGTGCTTCGACGATTACACTTTCAGGTCCCTCTGACCGCAAGTTTGGACAACAGTCAATACAGGATGTGCCCACCACGAGCTGCAATACATTAATGAATTCGTCGAGGCATGGAGTCAATAAGGCCCTGGATCGCATCCTGAGGAATTGTGGCCCATGCCTGCTGCACTGCACGGGTCAGTTGTTCCAGAATTGTGGGTGGCTGAGGACTGTTGGCCAGTTGTCGACCCATCATGTCCCACACATGCTCAATAGGACTGAGGTCCGGGGATCCGGTGGGCCATTCTAAGGTTGTGATGTCGTGGAGAGCTTCTCTGGAGATGCGTGCAGTGTGAACCCGGGCATTGTCCTGCTGAAAAATCCCATTAGCAATGTTCGCCATCGTAGGGACAATCACTGGATTGAGTACCCTATCAACGTACTGTCGAGCAGTCATAGTGCACTCACCAAGCACTAATTGTGATTTCACATCAATAATGCTTGGTGTTGGCCCTGTGTGCTTCTCGACAATAAGATCTGCGAGGCCTCTCTCCCCGGTACGTCGGCGCACACGATTCCGGCGATCACTGCGGGCAAGACAGAAGCGCGATTCATCATTATAGACGACCCTATGCCGTTCGTCGACCCACGTCGATCTTTCTCGACACCAGGCCAGTCTTACACGTCACTGTTGTGGAGTCAATGGACCACCTTCTGCAGGAACACGGGCTCGTAAGCCAGCTGCACACAGGCGAGTACCAACTGTTTGTTGTGTAACGTGGGGTGCCACAGCTGCTCGAATTTGCGCTGCTTTTGCATGGGGTTCCATCCGGGCCATCCGAATGATGCGGCGATCCTCTCTCAGAGTTGTCTATCGCGCTAGGCCTGTGCCAGGTCTACGAGTGTGGGGTACCTTCTTTTGACCACTGTGGCCATACACGTTGTACCGTAGATGCCTGTCGGCCAACACGTGCAGTGACAGTCCTTAGCGATAATCCAGCCCCACACAGCCCAATGATCCGAGCCCTCTCCAACGGCGACAGTTGTCGATAGCGTGCTCTTCTCTGTCGTCGAGGCATGTTTGACGGGGAACACTTCACTGCACAGACTGCAAGTCAACTACACTACACCAGAGTCCGTATCCTGGAGTTGATTCCTCCAAGACTAATCACGTGGGGAGGCCTGTAGCAACAATCCAATTGGTCTGAAACTTTGATCGTTTACATACCTACATGGCATCGTTCTATATCTTGAAAATCAATGCAAACGACCAATCCCTTCATGGTGTTGCAATTTCCATTTTCTTAAGTGTATATACGACACCAATGAAGGTCTTCAAGGATTGCTCAGTAGAATTCATCACAGTGGGTTCAAGTAGGGTCTAAACATCAATAAAACAGAAGCAACAATGTTTTTTTTTTTTTTGCTAGGGGCTTCACGTCGCACCGACACAGATAGGTCTTATGGCGACGGTAGGATAGGAAAGGCCTAGGAGTTGGAAGGAAGCGGCCGTGGCCTTAATTAAGGTACAGCCCCAGCATTTGCCTGGCGTGAAAATGGGAAACCACGGAAAACCATCTTCAATGCTGCCGATAGTGGGATTCGAACCTACTATCTCCCGGATGCAAGCTCACAGCCGCGTGCCTCTACGCGCACCAGAAGCAACAATGAAGGTGCCTCCAATTCATTAAATAATCTAAACTTTGAATGTGTAAGTCGATTCACATACCGTGGGAACACCATAACAGGCCCTGAAAAATACATCGGACGTCGTGCTGACATTTCCAGATCATCTTTTCAAAAGATGAGGTGGTGGCAATCTAAACCTCGAACTCAGACCAAAGCTGTTGAGATGTTACGTTTGGTCAACACTGCTTTATGGTGTAGAGACCTGGACTGCCAAAGCTTCGTCCATGAAAGGATTAGAGGCCTGTAAAATGTGGTTACATACGAAAATGCTCAGAATTAGCCTGGACAGATTTTGCAACCAATATTTCTAAGACACATATTCCAATAAAATATACAAGGAAATATTACAAGGCAAGCGAGGAGCTGCTAGACCACCGATGCCATCGCTCTAAAACACCGAAGACTGAACTTGTATCAACAACCCCGAACAACTCTTCAAGTTAACTGAAGAAAGTTGTGCTTTCCCCAAGATGATCACCAGCGTCTGGAGACCGAATATGGCATTTGAAGAAGAAGAAGAAGAAGAAGAAGAAGAAGAAGAAGAAGAAGAAGTCCTTCATTTTCACACCCTTCTTGGTCCTCCATTTTCTTTTGTCGATACTACCATTCCTCGAAGGGGAGGACCTATTCTGTTTCACCTATGGTCAGTGTTAAGAGAGGATGGATGCCCAGTTGTACTTCCTCTTCATAACCATAATCAACACCGCTCTTCCAACGCAAACGGTGTTAGGTTTGCATGTCTAGAGCTTGTGGCTCTTCCCATTCCTTTGGTGACACTTGCTTTCTTCAAATATTTGGATCTCTTCCTTTATGACGTGAATACATCTCTTCTATCCAGTACTGCGGTGCAATCCTTGAAAGTCGATCGACACGTTTTCTGGCAAGAATTTTCATGCCTAAATTTCTAATGTACAGAACATATTCCAATAAAATAAACTATGAGCGACAGACAGTTAACCAATATATCTAATATGATTTTGATTTGAAGGGAGTGATATCATCTAGTGATATGCTGGAGAGTGGAAGTAGAGGCACGAACTGGCAGCTCGTGAGGCAGTTTAGCTCGAGAATGCAAACGTTCGCAGTGCTAGCACACGATTTGTAATGAAACACGCTACAATCTCAATTAAGCATTCGACAAACTGAATTTGGAAAATTCACCAGTGATGGGTATAAATTCAAAATGCCGAGGAAAATGCAGCGTCAGCGGGATGGGTGATATAAGCGATGAATATAAAACGATAGAGCTCGTTGAGACGAAGAGAACAAGCCCGAACGTATCACTGCTGAGAGATACAGAAGACATTATCCAGTATTCGGGAGATAGTAGGTTCGAAACTCACTGTCAGCAACCCTGAAGATGGTTTTCCGTGGATTCCCATTTTAACACCTTAATAAAGGCCACGGCCGCTTCCTTCCCACTCCTAGATCTTTCCTGTCCCATCGTCGCCACAAGACGTATCTGTGTCAGTGAGACGTAAAGCAACTTACAAGAAAAAAAAAAATCCTCGATACGACACAGCGAGTAGACTACGACGCGGCACTTCTCAAGAACCTCTACCAGAGCCAACGGATTTCTGCGGATCGATGTACTCTTGGCCAGAGAACACGACACGGTAGACTTTGGAATACAATCCGGATTTCGAGATATAATGGAAGTTCATGAGTGAACACTTCCAAAGGATGAATCCTTCAACATTCCATTCATAGCTACGCATAAATCGTGCAACTGCTCCCTCAAGCAGCCTAACCCTTTCTTTCTATTCTGATTAACCTCCTTTAAAAATAATCGAAAAGACCAGATTCTCCGGATTAATTCCCTGACATCCCTCCTGAGTATTCCGAAAGATATACAGTAGTAAATCATGTTCGATCACGTCCCACAGCCGTGATCCGCGGTAACAGTAGACAATCTTCAGTCAGAAGGAAAATGTTGTTTACTGGAGAATCAACTCCTCTACTGACCTTTCGAAAGTTTGCAAACCAATATATCCTAGAAAATGGTTGGTAACAAATTCCAGTCCAGTCAATTTTGATTATGGAGAGATGACTATGGAATCCCATTTCATGATAACATTGCTTCCGGATTCTCGCGTCCCTTTGAAAACAGACTTTTCTCTGTGGATGGAATGGTACCCTAGATCAGTCTAATTACTATACTTCCACTCACTTGTTCAACATTCCTTGCTTTCCTTTTTCCTACCTGACTTCCCTTGGAGAACGTGTTCTTTCCCGATCACCCCTTCCCTGGTATTCATTTTTGGAGGTCTTGGGAGTGATTCATTTTTACGCCCTTCGAGGGACCTTTCTACTCTTTTACCAATACCCCCCCCCCCAATACCACTTTCATTTTCCTCTGATTAATGTTAACGGGGATGGTTGCTTACTTGACTTTCCTCTTGAAACAATAATTTTCACCAGCGCCGACATGGTAACTCCTGCGCACGGTAATTACTGAAGGCTCGTTCCCATTTCAGCAAATGGCGATACGAAGGCCATGGGAAGAGCCTTGTTCATTAAACTGGTGACTGTAATGGGTGAAAAAGGAACACGCTATCTTGTTAATTGTTTAAAGTGTTTAACTATCGATGATGCTTAATATTTAGATTAATGTTTAAGTTGGCGGGAAAATTTTCATCTTAATAGCCTACAGTTAATAACCTTTGCTCATAATAAATGGCTGATGTGAATTTAACTTCCAGGTTAGAATAGCCTGAGGGGATTGGTTACGAGGAAAATTAATGTAGAATATGCCACATATGGATGTAGTAAATAATTAAACAATTCCAGATCATGTTATAGTAGGAATATTGTTGATCTGATCAGAGACTTTACTTTCACATGCAAGTGGTGATTGGTGAATCCAGAATCTGTGGACGAGAAATAGAATATAATTATATCCAGTACAAGGAATTCCTTAACTGTCGTAAAAAAGGGACTAAAGCCATGATTCCAAGGGGCCCTTAATTTAGGAACGTGGATTGACGACCATGGGACCCATAACTAACTTATATGTTTTTCTAGTGCCTTCATAGAACTTCCCTTTCTTGGAATTGTCAGGTTTATTTCCTTTTCTTTTTTGGTTAGACTTCACAGGGGATGCTTACCTAGTTGTACTTCCACTTAAAAGACTCCATTCTACTTTGGGTAGGTGTGTTATAATTATTAATTTATTCCCCAGCTGTCGTCAGTGGCTCACATGGACTCTCAAGTTGGGAGTAAGTGAGAGGTCGGATAGGGAAGATGAAAGTGAGGAGCCTAGCACAAATAAGGGGAAGCAATGCCAGGACTCAGCTAAGTGCTCTGTGGTCGCCAATCCATGCTCCAAAGTTCAGAGCCCCTGGGTCCATTTTAGTCGCCTTTTACGACAGGCAGGGGATACCGTGGGTGTCATTCTCCCCCCCCCCCAAACACACAGGGGAAGTTGGGAGTAAGAAGACCAAAGGGTATAGTTTCCACTTACTTGTACCAAGCGCTTCACTTTAATATTTTATCCCCCTGTGGGTGGGAGCCGTAGAATAACACCCACAGTATTCTCTGCCTGTCGTAAGAGGCGACTGAAAGGGGCCCCAGGGGTTCTCAACTTGGGAGCGTGGGTCGGCGATCACGGGGCCCGTAGCTGAGTCCTGCATTGATTCCACTTACTTGTGCCACGCTCCTCACGTTCATCTATCCTATCCGACCTCACTTGGTCAACTCTTGTTCTTTTTGACCCCGACGGTATTAGGTTTGGAATCCTAGGCAGTCTTTCATTGTCGTGCCTCTTGTCTTCCTTTTGCCAATATATTCATTTTTCGAAGTATCGGATCTCTTCCATTTTTTTCTCTCTGATTAGTGTCAATAGAGGATGGTTGCCTAGTTGTACTTCCTCTTAAAACAATAATCACCACCACTACGGCCACCTTATTCCTTTTATTTTTCTGACTTCCTTTGGTCAAGTAATTCTGAAGTTACATATCAGGACTGAAGTCTAAAGAGCATTTTCACGCTATTTGTGAATACCAATCCTTTCATTATACCCTCATTCTTCGAAGGAGTATGTCTCTTCCGTTTTCGCCTTTGATTAGAATTAAGGCGGATGGATGGTTGCCTATTAGTATTTACCCGTACAACAATAATCACCACCACAAGTCAACTATTCCTTTCCGCTGATTTATTACCCTCTCTCTCATACACACACACAGTACAACTGTAGGTAAGTGTGTAGTGTCATCGTGCTGTAATTCTGATGACGGTCTGCTGCCAGGAGTTTGTTTTTGTCCCCTGTGGATGAGGGTGGTAGAATAAATTTAAGGTATCGCATGCCCGCTGTAAGAGGTCACTAAAAGTGGAACAAGGGCTCTCAAGTTTGGAGCGTGAGATGGCGACAATCCTAGCTGAGTTTGGCATTGATTCCTCTTTTACAGGCTCTCAATTTTATTCTTTCCTACGGGACCTCCCTTGGTCAACTCTATTATTTTCCGACCTTGATTGTATAAGGGTTCTGAGGCTTAGGCATTTTCACCTCCTTCGAGGTCCTTCCATTTCTTTTACCGATACCTTCATTCTTTGAAGTCTCGGACCTCCCTTTTGATTGTTAGAGACAGGAAGGTTGCCCAGTTGTATTTACTCTTAAGTTCTGGTTAATGTTAATAGAGGATATTTGCATAGTTGCAGTTCCTGATAAAACAGTAATCACCACACCCACCCAACCACCCACTCACCACCACCACCACCATGTCTACGTTTTTGGCACAGCGACTTGCTTGCTGTAGGCTCATTCTGGTCAGTCTCCTTGATCTGGTCTATCTAATCAAAGGTGCACATCTTCTGGGTCTTCGACCGCAGACTTGACACTCTTAAAGAACTTTTGTAATGCCTCAGGTCTCTTGGCAATTTGGCCGAAGAACCCGAGTTGGCTTTGGTCGACAATCCCATTCTGATGCCTAACTATTTCAGCATTTATTTATTTATTTATTTATTTATTTATTTATTTATTTATTTATTTATTTATTTATTTATTTATACGTTTGGTGTGCTGCAGTAGAAGATATTGGGAGTAATCTTCTATAGCACCACATTTGTGGGGTGTCATTTCTCCGGTGATCAGCTATCTTCATACTCCAAGTTTCCATTGCAGTAGGTTGTGTAAAAAGGAAGCAGTGGAGAATGATTAGAATTTTAATGAGGATGAATTTCGTCTTGGTAGTGATAGAGGTGTCCTTCCAAATGCGAGTAAATTTTGCTGTTGAATTTCTCACCATCGCTATGTGCCTATGGATCTCATACTCACACTCTCCGGTATTAGAGGCAACAGAACTCAGATAATCGAAACGACTGACGACCTCGTAGTTGGCAGTTCTTGTGGTGTCAGGTTTATTCTTATTGCGGCTGTCTACAATCATCACGTTAGCCTTCGTGATATTGATTTTAAGACATTGCACTCCCTGGTTGTACTTCTCTTCGAAACATTAAAAGCCACAACCACCACCACCACCACCACGAAGAACCAGATGTGCAATAGTAGGCTATAACATTCTCGCGATCTGTTGGGTGGCAAAATTAATTAGTTATCTGTTTCACTTCTCATGTTCGCGAAAAGGAGTCCTCCACATTTCCATACTTCAATGCCATAGAATATTCCATGTTAAGAAAATTGTATTGCTCTTATGGACCTACAAGGAGTGAACACACCCCCTCCTGGACACCCGTAATTCCTCACAATTAAGGAATATTATAATGGAATTTATGTTTATGTTGTATTATGAGAGAAAGAAGAAAAGGCTGAGGTATTTTTCCCGTGCGTTTTTAAAAGTACTGAAGCTTTTCTATTTCATAAATACGTTCACAGGGAGAAAGCACAATGGCGAGAACAGCCGTCGCTTTGTTGCCATCTTCAATTTTCCTTTTGGATCACTCTGATACGTTTAAAGCGTAATCCGTTACTCTGTCACTCCTGGCAGCTTATTATTGTTGTAGAGAAGTCTTCTATTTAAGTGTGGCGTTATGTTGTTTAGTCTTGATATCAGTGCGTACTTGTTTTGTGTTGAATGAGTGCTTTGTGATTAATTAGCCTACGTGTGCGATTTATTTATTTTACGGATGAGGCTGAGGAAGAAACAAAAATAAACTGTGCTGAAGTTGCAGCCTATTTTCTTCCCCCTTTCCCCTCTTAACTTTAACTTAAAAATTGAGTTTCATAAATGAACGTGCTGCCGTTTTCCCGTTATGTTGTGAATACCAAAATGAGCCTCCTCTCAACTCCCAGTCCCCTTGAGTTTATAAAAAATGATGTTCAGCTTATTTTCTTCCCCCTTTTAACTTAAACTCAAATACTGAGTTTCACAAGTTTACGTGCCAATGGTTTCCCATAATGCCATTGAACAGAGATGTTCGATATGGCAATCTTGTCATAACAGCAATACTGTTTTCTTAACATAGAATAATCTATAGACGTGCGAGGAAATTTATTTCCAAATTAAAGACCTTGTGTTCAATCTTGAATGTCAGTGTCTCTTAAGTCCCTATTGTTGGGCTAGAATTATTATTTACTTTCCCACACATGATATTCACACCTGTTCCTGTCATCAAATGATAAACATCTGTGTCTGACCTACACTTTAGGTAATTACAATTGTAATCTCTATACGTACACGAAATAATGCTTAATGTTTATCTCATGATACAGTCTGTTTAAGAAGAAATTAAAACTGGCTTGTTTGTTTTATTGAGATGTTGTAAACTATCCGTGTAATGACGATGTGAGAACATTCTTTTTTTAACGCAATTCTTTAAAAAAAATTGAGGCTTACAAACATTGTGCCTTGGAAAATAGTACATGAGATCAGAATAACTTTTACCTACTCGATCATGGTTCTGCTTCACAGTGTATCCCTGGTAGTTTTGGCCTCATACAAAAGTAACGGATACAAGAGTTGGTTTCTGTTCGAAAGCTGCTAACAATAACGATAATTGTTCTTTCTTTAGTGATTGAACGTTTCATTAACATAGGTTTTGGTGATAGGTAGCATGGGGAAGGGCTGTACTGGGAAGGTTACGGCCGTCGTCTTAAAATGTACATTCTCAGAACTTCTCTGGTGTGAAGATCGCAAACGAGGGGAAGATATCTTCACGGCTGCCGACAGTGAGATTCGAACCCACCATCTCCAGAATGTGAACTCATAGGTGTACGCGCATACCCCAAACTTAGGACTATAAGTTGGCGACCACGTAACCTCCTTTCCTTTTTAACCACTTGACAAAATTACCATTGGGTTCCATTAATTCTTTACGTGATACAATTCTTCAATGCAGCAGATCTCATTTCCTCTTCTCAAGGAAGAGTCTTAAGTGAAGCTGATAATTCGCTTGTTTTACCCCTAAAAACAAAAATTCCACCACCACCAATTTTAATAATACTAATGATGATGATGATGATGATGATGATTACTGGTGGCAAGTCACAAATAAACGACATGGATAAACAAAAGGGGAAAATAATCAGAAAAACCCTAGGACCGAATTGTGAAAAGAGAACTTTGGATGAAAAATAAACACGGAAAAATGATCAAATAACATAAAAATATCACAGATATAATTAAAAAAAGAATGCGATTAAAATTATATTGTACAGAATGGATAACAATTGGCTGACAAAGAAATTTCTAAACCATCGCAGATAAAACCCAACAATTGGTTAGTAGAAATGAACAAAGACCAACAAGAAATTGGTATTACAGAAGAAACCACTAAAGATAGAACGAAGTTTAGAAGTCGAATTAGCAAACAAACATTTGCACAGAAACCTAAAAGAAAATGTTAAACAGGATAAACAGAAGTATGCAAAATGAAATTCAGTGAATGAAAGACTAGACACTGAGAAGAAAACAAACACCACATGGCGCAATAGCCCCGAAGGGCCTTGGCCTACCGAGCGAACGCTGCTCAGCCCGAAGGCCTGCAAATTACGAGGTGTCATGTGGTCAGCACGACGAAACCTCTCGGCCGTTAATCGTAGTTTTCTAGACCGGAGCCGCTATCTCACCGTCATATAGCTCCTCAATTGAAATCACGTAGGCTGAGCGGACCTCGAACCAGCCCTCAGAACCAGGTAAACATCCCTGACCTGGCCGGGAATCGAACCTGGGGCCTCCCGATAAGAGGCAAGCACGTTACCCCTACACCGCGGGAAAAGAGGAAACATTATACTAAATAAGTTCCAACGCGCTCCTTAGCTAGGCACAACAAAATAGGCCTAATAATGACAACAATAATAACAATAATACCAGGGGGTACACATTCCCCGGCTAGTTAAGGTGAGCGCCTTCTCTAAGGCCATCTATGTAAACAAACTTGAACTTTTGAACTCCCAGAAACTTCTGTCGTCTACCTTCGATTTAGTGACTCCCTCTTCTGGACTAAAGATTAACTTCTGGTATGGATTTTCATACAGTAATATTAATTTTTGGCGTTTATAAACCTGGTTCTGAGGATTGTTTCGTTAATGTACCGAAGTTGTCAACACTTTAGCTGATTCCTCCTCGATTGTAATCAACCTATCAGGTTCTTGGAAATATCTTCTCTAGCCAATTAAAACCGGGGGTGTGTACAGGAATCCAGCCTATCAGTGAAGAGTTCTGGAATCTTCCCCTTAGGGTACTATAAAAGCAGGGCGCTTTACAACTAAACCAAACTCAAAAAACTACCGAAATCCATGGCCAAAGAGTCCCTATTTGGACTGGTGACCCGCTCCCAAATAGGGAGAATGAAATAACCACAAGCAGCAGCAGGGCACTTTAGGAGCGTTTGGTCTGAATTGCTCCAGTGTTTGGGGAGTGCGACGTGACCTAGGGAGGCAGGGGCGAGTCCTGCGTGAGGAAGATCCAGCTGCTCAAGGTAATGGCAGATTTTACCTAGACATTTGATAGCTCCTTCGGGTAATTAACGTAATTTTGTAAAAACTGGTGGTCTGAGGACTCTGCTCTATTCCCTACTGAGAAATATGTAATTTAAGGGAACGAAGAGTGATGACCCTCTGCCGTATCCAATTCAACCTTGCATGGGGTGACTAAAGTTTTCAGAACCTCTAAATTTCGTAAATCTTTTTGGCACTAATGTTTCTCATTCAGTCACCCCGGTGTAGTACAGGATTAGCCTCTGTATCATTGGGCCATAAGCCCACATAGGATTTTAACAATTTCTTGAAGAAGTGCAAGAGTTTCGCCTCCTTGCCTTTTGTTTACGGCCGGTTATGTGCAACCTTTTCTTTAACCATTAAGGCCACGTAGTATGGGCAATTATGTCCCTGTATATTCATTTCAGAATGTAAAATTTTCCTTGTGTTAGTTCCATTTGGGAACAGTGACTCTTGTGAAATGGATAAGTCCACATTGGGGCAACTGTGCATGAACACTTTAATGTGAGGTGGAATTTTAAGGCGCCATAAGAAACTGATTGCCTCCGCGAGGCTAGACTGCGGTATATTTGGAGCTCCGACTCCTGAAGCAAGTCCTGCTCTTATAAAATATTTGTACCTGCCAAGAACAATAATGCTCTTTTCTATGTAAATTAACAAATTGATAATTATCTCAAGTTTTGTACCTAATTTTTCGCACTTCTAAGTCCCTGTTATTGTTAGAGTTGACGAGCTCATTAATCACTTGTTGTACTGGTTGGTGATTCATTAACATTTTCTATTTCTCAATTTTAACAAAAGGAAAGAAATAACATTTCCAAATTTGTTGTGTTAAGTTCTACTCTAGTTAATTACCTGTCCAGCCATTCAACTTAGGTGCTTCCTAATTCTCTGTGAGCCACGGAAACCACGGAACAACAACAATAATAAAACATTCTGAAGAATGAGGGTATCGGCAAAAAGAAGGTAAGAACCGTGACAGATGTGAAATTGAAAGACACTTTCGTCCCCACAAACCTACGGATTCGGAAGAAAAAACCCAGTGAGTTGACAGCGTGGTACGGTTTACGTCACTAGTAAAGTTAAACATTAGTCTTTAGTTACGGCTTCAATCGCGCATGTTAATCCTACGGGTAACTTGGGATCATCCACACTGTCTCCTGCCTGTCGTAAGAAGTGAGTGAAAGGTGTGATTGTCAGAGGCTCGGGACTTGAGTCTGTGAAGTAAGGACGACGGTGTGTGGCAATTTTTCCATTCATCCCTGGCGAAGTTTCATAGTTTATATCCGATCTCCTCTTGTTCACATTTTTCCCTTCCGAGCCCCAATTTTTAGATAGGCGTATTAAATCTGCATTTTCAAGTTCTGCGACATCCATTTATTTATTTATGTTTTTATTCTATTTTTAGTTTTGCTTTTTGTCAATGCCTTCATTATTCAAAGGATCAGACTTCCTCCTTTTCCTAATCTGATTAGAGAATATACAAGTATACTTCCCATTAAACTGAGCCTCCACGGTTCAGGTGGCAGCGCGCCGGCCTATCACCACTGGGTTCCGAGGTTCAAATCCCGGTCACTCCATGTGAGATTTGTGCTGCACAAATCGGAGACGGGACAGGTTTTTCTCCGGGTAATCCGGGTTTCCCCGTCATCTTTCATTCCAGCAACACTTTCGAATATCAGTTTATCTAACAGTCATTAATCATTGCCGCAGAGGAGTACGGCAGACTTCCGACAGCCGGCAAAATTCCTATCCTCGCCGCTAGATGGGGCTTCATTCATTCCTTTTCTGACCCTGTCGAATGACTGGAAATAGGCTAAGGATTCTTTACTTCCTTTTAAACAATAATCACTTAAGATCGGCGACTTCTCAATGTGTTTATAAATGTTTTAATACTGGTTCGTACTTTAGTTAATTGGCACATTAAAGTACTCAATTGAGAACATATTTTTACAAAGTTTTAAATAATTTCTTTTCACTTTATATTAAGTATGGAATATTTTGTTTTATATTATTTCTTGCACGTCTATAGTTTCGGAATCTTACTTCGGCCGGTGAGCGTCACTAAAAATGGGAAAAAGAAAAATCAAAATAATTTCTACACAGCACGTTCGGAAACTGTATTCAATATCTCATTTCAAAGAGAAAATACCGATGTATCTAGCAATGAGAGTTTGACTACGGTATGACCTCTTCGGATGATGCAATATTGCTGCGATCTGACTTATCCTACTCACCGTGCCACGCAGCTGAAAATTAGTATAGCTCTGGACTCCGGCGTTGTAGCATGTCGTGTAAGGTGTCATTTCTTTCATATTTCTGCTTTAAAAGTATACAGCCAACACAAGTTATAAGAGAGAACATTCAGGAAAATTGTGGTACGAAAAAATGCAAAATATATTTCTATTTGCAGATGACTTTGCCATACTTTCAGAAAGCCTTACAGATGCAGCAATGCAAGTCAATCTCCTTGAAAAGACAGCCAACATGACAGGCTTGAGAATCTCTGCCGAGAAAACAAAATTTTTGACAAATATAAAAAGTGCCCCAAAGTTTTTAGCAACGGATATTGGTCGAATAGAAAAGGTAAAGAAATTCAAATATTTGAGTGAGACATTTCAAGAAAATGGTTTAGAAAAATCTGCTATAGAGGAGAGGATACAAAAGATGGAAAGAGCATACGGTATAACTAAGAATACTTACAACAAAAAGTGCTTATCAAGGAAACTTAAAATAAAGCATTACAACACAATAGTGAAACCAGAATGCCTTTATGCCAGCGAATGTCTAGCACTGAACTACAAGCTTGATAAATTAGAAATATTAGAAAGAAGAATTATAAGGAAAATATTAGGTCCTCCAAGAATTGCAGAGTTTTGGAAATTAAGAAGTAACAATGAAATTTACCAGAACGTAGAAAATATCAGAAACCATAAGAAAAAGGAGATTGCTATTTCTTGGACATATTTACAGAATGGATGACAATAGACTAACTACACGAATCTTCAAGTACCTTTGGGAAAAGAAATCAACTACCACCTGGATTCAAGAAGTCAAGAAAGACCTGGAAAGGAACAACATACGAGAAGAAGAATTATTGGAAAGAAAGATTTTTAGGAAGAAAGTCTTACAAATGGAAGGATTCCAAGGAAGGAAGGAAAAGAAAACAGGCACAAAGTGGACTGAAGACAGGAAAAAGAAACACAGTGAAACAATGAAAGAATACTGGAAAAAAAGGAAAGAACAACTAGGGAGGAACAATTGAAATTGTAACGTGGTCCTTAGAAGGCCGGAACGCAAGAAGAAGAAGAAGAAGATTTCTATTTCTTTCACAAACTGTCGCGACATATGGACAATATATGACTTCAAATTTATCGAAAACACATTCGAGAGTGTATTATCAGCATTTCAAAACGTCCAAAATCGCCAGTGACAATCGTCAAAAGGCTTATCGGGAGTTTCTCAAATTTATGGCAGCCATGCGTCGCGAAACGAAATCCACGCTGTTGGAACCACAACCGACCGCATTTACTGCCCCATTGATCGAAAATGATTTCTAACTCACGGTCTTGAAGATGGTAAAATTTGTTTAGACCTAAGGAATAAAATATAAACAATAACATTTCGAGCCCATCTGACTAGGTACTTAATTTCGACAATACTTGTAACGCGGTGAATAAACATTCTACGCCGAAACTTGCACCAGTGACCCCCACACAGCACTGTTCAACCTTATTTTTATTTATATATATATAACTAATATTCACTTTAAGAGTATATCAATGTCTTCGGTAACATCATAGAACGCTTATTATTAACGTAACCCTCCTTTGGTACACCAGGGCCTGCGAGACCCTGAAGATTACCCGAACATTACCAAAACATTAACCTAAATATAAAAAAAAAATACATAAATAAAGGAAGTGCAATACCATACGACTATTTTGCACCTCTTCTCGAAATTGACAGATAGAAACGTTTCATGTGTCGATGTAATGTAAACTGATTGCCGCATGCCTGAAATTTTATTTCGTCATTTCGCTAAGAACATCCATTATCCTTCCTTGCATCTTGAATAATACAGTAATGTAGTTACCATTAATATTGAATACATTTTTCAACTTTATGATTAAAAATATTAGATCTCATTGTCAATGTTAACGAACTATAAAAATGATACGTTTATTTCTCTTAAGAAAATCAACAGACACGATAAATGCAGTCATTCATACCAAATATAGTGTTCAGCACACGAGAAAACTGTTACAGCAGGACTGTAAATCAAACTGGCATATTTTAACTTTGAAGTAAAATAATACTGTAATTTAATAAAGAATTTCTTTTTCAATTTTCGAAGCTTCTAATTTTTTACATCATTACCTTAAAATTACCCTTTACCTCTAATTACGCGGTTATGTGAACGAATCCGATCGACTTAACGTCACTCTAATATTTGTCCCAAATGGAAGATAATTGTTTTCACTCAAATAAAGTGTAAAATACATTATTCTGATAAACCACTTTTCATACCACTTCAGTACCCTATGGGCCATGAATGGAATGATACGCTACAACGTGTTCATATTGCATTTTGATTAATGACCATTGCTAATCAACACTGGATAGGAGTCTTATGACAATTCAGTACAAGTGTAACGGTTTAAGTGAGAGCACGTTTTGTTCTAAAGAAAGCGACTTTTGTGAATAGGTGTCAGAGCAGGTTGCCAGGGTCTGTTTGTCCCTGGTGTACGGTATCCATGACTTTTTGCCGTGTAGCAGTAACAATAGCCTATTGTTTGCTTAGTAACTGCAAGTGAACTCTTGCGTATAGTGCAAAATGGTGCCAACCTGTACCATTTTTGATTGGTTGACTTGGAAACACCACAAAGCGATTAACAAATCGAACGTTTTGATGACCAAGCACATTTTCCCCTCAATATTCAAAGTGTATTTTGATGAATGCTGTACTGACATTTGTTGAATTTGCTATGAAATAATTTGGCCAGTATTTGATTTATTGACCTTTTAATAATAGTGATTTCCTGAGAGAAAATAATATATTGGTTTTTGTTATTGTTAGATAATTAGCACATGCTTAGTCAGAAAGTACTTGGCTTTATTTTGTGCATTTTTTAGGAAAATTATTTAATAATGCAATTACAAACTGTTATAATAATCAAACTATATTGATCTTTTAAATATAATATGAAAAAACAGTGAATACAGAAAAAACTTACGTTTATTTTTAATGGATTTAAACGTAGGGCCTCTCAGATCCCGGTGTGTCGTAGTAAAGACAGTAGGTGAGGTGTAGCAAGGAAGGGTTAAAATAGGGTAAACAAACACAAATCTTTGCACACAAGTTTATATCTTGTCTACGCTTTAAAAGCCATTTTAAATACATCTTATGAAAATAAATTTTAAAACATTACGGTTGGTGAGGATGTTCTGTATATTAAAGTAATTTTACACTTCTTGTTTCATTGCATATTTACAGTACAGTAAGTTAGTCTATGTCAAACTTCATAATCCATTTTTTTTTTTCATATAGGTTAAGAGGACACGCTGACGACTCTTAAGATCTGTAAGAGTCGAAAGGGTATTAAACAATTATTATTGTATGTCGAACCCTTGTCTCGTTTCTCTGCGGGGTCGAGTATGAAGTGGAATGGGTCTTCGTAGCGAGGTTTTACGACCTGATGCACTTTCTGACGTCAACCTCATCAGAGGAGTTAATGAGATGAAATGAACGATGTGATACATGTATGATGAAGCCAGGTGTCGGTATATAGCCTACTACTGTCGAATAGCACCAAGGGGTCTGCTCAAGGCTTAACGTCTCCTTCCTATGGAAAAATCATCATCAGCAGCATCATATGCCCTTACTCCATGTGAACACTGTGGAGAGGTTTGGAGTTGAATCCAGGCTTTTGGCACGCAAGCCATTGATTAAAAATTGTATACCATCAGGTCATCTACCCCGCTAGCCAACATTCGCATGGCGAATATTTTTTTTCGACCAACGGGAATCGAACCGGCTAACCATAGTGTCAGACCATATAGACTTGACGCCTTAACCATCATGACCACGAGGTGGGCTATTAAACAATATTATATTATATTATATTATATTATATTATATTATATTATATTATATTATATTATATTATATTATATTATATTATAAACCTAAGTGTAGCATATAATGTTTGATTTTCAGTATTATAATCTCCTAGATAGGAAGTTACACTGTAATGATGTAAAAGAAAGATGACGGCAATGCGTTCCCGGACAAACTCGTTAGAGGATCAGAGTTTCTCGTCACGTAGTGATATAATGATTTGTTATAATGGTCGGCAGCTTGAGTTTTGTGATCTACTTAACGAGTAGTCCAATTACAAGACAAGAGTAAATCAATTAGACAGCTCCTTGGCGGTGGGAACCAACCGAATAGTAGGTCACTCAACGAGATAAGAGACTCAGCTCTCTGGTGAAGGTCCCGAACTGTTAGCCGACCGTATGAGGTTTGCGAAGCTAGACGTGTCTTAAGGAAGTAAAATGAGAACATTACAATTATTTTACACAGGGTCCGCAAAATAAAACGGGAACGGAAAATATTACTACAACATGACTGTCGCGAGGTTGACCCTTGTTAACGAACATCACAGAAGATGCTAAAAATGGCCTCATCTGAAGAAATGAAACACTGAGGATCCAAAAGTCCTAACTCCACTTTACTCAGAAACCAACGGCAGAACTCAACACGCGAATGTTCGTCTGGACGCTTTAACGCATGCACTTTTAAGAATACAGACGCAGGTCCTTTTTGATAAGGTTTCGACACGACGATTTCTTAACTCCCACTAGCACAGATAAACGGCTTTGAGATTTCCTTCACTCGAAAAGTGTTTTCTGGCGTTTGAGCACTCTTCGGAGAGTTACGGTTTTTATTTGCATTGCAGACTTGCCAAAACAGTTCCGGTCTTAAACTCTTGCGCAAACAGTTCCGCTTCGCATAACACTCGACAAGGAACACGCGCTGTTTTTTCGTGAGCACCATTTTGTGTTCCATACAACTCATCTCTCTCTTTTCTTTTTCTTTTTTTTTTTTTTGCTAGTGCTGTACGTCGCACCGACACAGTTAGGTCTTATGGTGACGATGGGATAGGAAAGGCCAAGGAGTTGGAAGGAAGCGACCGTGGCTTTAATTAAGGTACAGCCCCAGCATTTGCCTGGTGTGAGAATGAGAAAGCACGGAAAACCATCTTCAGGGCTGCCGACAGTGGGATTCGAACCCACTATCTCCCGAATGCAAGCTCACAGCCGCGTGCCCCTGACCGCACGGCCATCTCACCCAGTAAACTCATCTCTAAAGACGTCTGCTCCTCTCACTCACCCACACGTAATAACACAGTGACGTACTCGGGAGATACGCACGCGGATACATGTGACAGCAACCGATTAGTGCATCGAAATCACGGTTTCCAGCATTTCCTGTGATGAGCAATTCTCCTGTTCATTAACAAGAGTCAATTCCGCGTCTGTTTTACAAACATTTTCCGGGCCAATTTTATTTTTCCAACTCGGTAGAATGCTATCTTATGAAAATCACTGTCCGTTCCTTTTTAGTTTTCTACAAAAATAAGTCATACGCATTTTCTTTGTAGCGCTCAACTTTCTTCTTGTCATTTCCCTTCCTATGTAAAAATAAAAGTGTTGACAGTTCATATCGTAACCATAGTCATAGGATCTCTAGTTTAACGCCGGATACGAACCACATCGGCATGACACTTCATTTAAAAATCCCACTTACAATGGCTGGAATTCAAACTACGGCCGCATTTGTGAGATGATCGAAGTGTCACCACTTTTCGTGACCTGAGTGTCGATTTCTAAATGAGTATTGAATATGGTATCGCAACGTCCCTACGGTTTTTTTTCTATTGGTTTTACGTCGCACTGACACAGATAGGTCTTATGGCGACGATGGGGCAGGGAAGAGCTAGGACTGGGAAGGAAGCGGCCGTGGCCTTAATTAAGGTACAGTCCCGGCATTTTCCTGATGTGAAAATGGGAAACCACGGAAAACCATCTTCAGGGCTGCCGACAGTGGGGTTCGAACCCACTATCTCCCGAATACTGGATACTGGCGGCACTTAAGCGACTGCAGCTATCGAGCTGGGTCGTCCCTACGTATACTTGTCATTATATAAAAAGGGGGTATTAAACCCTTGACGTGATATTTTGCGAGTGTTGGGGTTCCGGCGTTGTCAAACTTCCGATGAAATGTGTATCGATCACTAGAATGTAACGATTGCAATTTTATTTCAAGAAGTAGAATTACGAGTAAAAATTACATTTGGTAAAAAGTGTTCATTGCAGGTAAAATTTACTTTCAAAAACAAACGTTACAAGCATTTCGATTAGTTTTACGCAATTACTTCCTAACACTGATTACTTTGTTGTACTCGTAGGCCTATTCTCGTTGGAAAAAAAAAACAACACCACAGTATCTGCCTGGTCCACACGACTATCATCGTCTTATAAAATAGATTCACATCACCCTCATCTTCATCCTCATCCTCATCATCCTACTGATCGTCCCCACCGGCGAAGAGCAGTCTCGGTGGATCAGTGGTAGATTCTCTCTTGAGCCTAAGTTCACGGGTTCTACCACAGCTGAGATTTTTCAAAACGGGTCCAAAATTTTGGCACTTCATGTCACTCTTCCCTGTGGACAGAGGTGGCAGAATACACCCACGATATCTCCTGCTGTCGTAGGAGGTGACTGAATGGAGAGCCAGGAGCTCGAAATTTGATGCATGAATTGGTGAATACGGTTCCTCTGGCTAAATCTAGTATTGTTTCCTATGTCTTATGCCAGGCTCCTCTCGCTGATCTTCCCTCTCTGACCTTCCTTGGTCAACTCTTGTTCTTTGCCGAACCCAACGGTATTAGGTTTGTCAGGCCTATGAAGTTTTAATTTTCAAGCCCTTTGTTGCACTTCTCTCCCTCTATTTTCCGATTACTTCTTTTTTTTGAAGTATCGGGCCTCTTCGATTTTCTCTATAATTAATGTTAATACAGAATGGTTGCCTACTAGTTTTACTTCCTCTTAAAACAATAATCACCACCACTACCATCCATGTCACTATTTTTGACATGTTAAAGGTATCTAGTGGCACATACAGTTTTTTAAAAACTCAGGCACAGTATCCATCGAGTAAATTCCGTTTTCATTGCCAGACAGCAGCACAGACAGAATGTCGTAATTGGTAGGCAGGCCGTATACGTGGCACCATTTAAGAGGGTCTGGAACTTGGTAGCCGATGACATAATAATATTATTATTATTATTATTATTATTATTATTATCAGGCTATTATTATTATTATTATTATTATTATTATTATTATTATTATTATTAAATTTGTTTCGAACCATAAAGGGTCACATAAAGCAAATTATGACTTTTGTTGTTACTTTTCTTGTTCTTCCAGAATTCTTCCATCATGTCGCTATGTTTAACTCGACGTTCATCAGTCCATTTTCTCCTAGATCAGCTGGGCTTATCTTCTGAAGCAACTTACCAAGTGTAGATCTAATGTCTGAAGGTTTTGCGGTCTTCGTTATCTGTAGGTGTGATATTGGCGTTATTGACATCAGTTTGGACTTGTTTGATCCAAATCGTTGTCGTCTTTAATGTTTGTGAGTACATCTATATTCTCTTTGTTAGTCGGTTGTTATCTACCCTCATAATGTGTCCATAAAATTTTAATAGTCGTTTACGGAAATCTATTTCAATGTTTGCGTATTTTTTCTGTGATCTTGTGCGATTGTATACGATATCCTTCATCTGTAAATTTTGGGCGAAGGATTTTTCGTATGATTTTCGTTTCAGCTTTCTTGATATTTTTGAGATCTCACTGGCATAAGGTGTTTCAGGTTTGACGACCGTCGTGTAATGTGGAGTTTTTGTGTTAATGTTCCTGCATTTTTTGTTGTAGATATTCGCGCTTTCCCATATGCTTTCCGCATTTTGAGTTCACGTGTATTTTGTGCTATTCTTTCTGTACCTGTAGGTTCAATGATTCACCTAAATATATGAAATGATTAACCTTGTTTAGTTTGCCGTAATTTCTTACCAACGTCTGTGGTTTAGTGTGTTTTGTAGCCAGGAATGCAGTTCTTGTGAAGGAGATTATTTGCAAACCAACTTTCCCAGCACATTATTTGAGGACATCAATCTGGTGAATTACCGTCTGCTCATCTCCGGAGAGGATTTCCAAATCATCATCAAAGGCTAAGCAAGTAACGTTGATATTATTCTGTTTTCTTCCTAACATGACAGGTTTCCAGATGTTGCGACTTTTCAATTCTTTTTCCCGTTCTTTGATGACCTTGTCAAGAACGATGTTGAATAGCAACGGAGAAAGTTCGTCATCCTGTCGGACACTGGTTTTAATGGGAGAAGATTGAGAGGTCTCTCCAATGAATTTGACCTTGGAAATTGTGTCGGTTAGAAATTGTTGGATGATTCGTCTTGTCTTCGGATCCAAATTGTTTTCTTCGAGTGTATTAAAAAGAGATTGTCGATCATTGGTGTCATAAGCCTTCCGGAAGTCAACGAATGTAACCTACAGATGGTTGGGAGGTTTCTCGTGTCTCGAAGTTTCGAGGTGGATTCCAGATTGAAGATTTGTTCGAGGGATGATCTGTTTGGTCTGAATCCAGCTTGCTATTCACCGATGAGGGGCTCGAGTTTTTCTTGCGTACTTTGTAAAAGACAGACGGAGAGGATTTTATAAGCGATGGGTAAGATGGAAATTCCTCTGTAGTTATTTACATCAGATTTATCTCCTTTTTTGTGGAGTGGATGGATGAGTGCGCATTTCCATTCGTCCGGTAGTTTTTCACTTCGCCAAATGTCTCGAATGATCTGTGTGATTTCCTGTAGTGATCGTGGTCCTAAATTTTTCAATAGTTCTGTGATGATTCCGTCTTCTCCTGATGTATTTTTCATGTGGTGTAGAATTTCTTCTTGCATTGATGGTTTGGCTTCGGGTCTTATGTGTTCTGAGACTGTGTGTATGAATCACTCAGTGGGTTCAGGGCAATTGAGGAGGTCAGAAAAATAACGTGCTAGTTCTTCACAGTATTTTGTTTGTTAGTAAGTGCTAGACTTCCGTCTTGTTTCTTGAAGGTCAAATTTTGCGGTACGTAACCTTTAATTCTGTTTAATCTTTAATTCTGTTCGTGAAAGTATTATAAAATCTCGACTGCTTTGATTTCTGACTTCATCTTCGATTGGTTGAAGTTGCTTAGTTATATAATTACGTTCAGTTGTCCTGATAGTTCTGGTTGCCTGTTTGCGGACGTCGAGAAAGTGTTGTAGGGTTTTTAGAGATTTGCGGTTATTGTATGTTTGAAATGCAGTTCGGCGATCAGTAATAACTTGAACATAGTTGACATCACACCAGGGGTGTTTTGCTTTCTTTTTTTCAGTGGAATCAGTTCTTTGGCTTCTCTGATAATTTTGATGCAGAAATCCGTCCAATTGTTCACTGGTTCTTTATCCCATTCTTCCGCAATTTTTGTTTCTTGAATTTTGACTGCATCAAATTTTGGGATGCAATTTTTTTGATGAATTCTCTTCAGCGAAAATTTCATTTTGATTCTTGTTCGGCAATGTTCCGAATCAATGTTTGCCCCTAGTCGGACTTACACGTCATGGATGGTTCTGTAATGGGAATGGGAGATAGTAACATGACCAATCTGGTATTCAACGAGATGTTGGATGGGAGATCGCCAACTTTTCTGTTTGTGTGCAGGTTTCCTAAAATGGGTAGACATAACTTTGAGGTTGAATTGATGGCAAATGTCTACAAATTGTGTGCCGTTGGTGTTCGTGTTATGGTGTGCGCAATTTTTGCCGATGATTTTTCGATAGATATTTTTTTTTTTTCCAAGTTGAGCATTGAAATCTTCTATCAGGATTTTCACGTCATCTCTACGAATGTTATTCATATTCTTTTCTAGTTTATTCCCGAAATGTTTGAACATTTTCAGCATTTTTCTTATTGTCGATGTTAATAGGTGCATAAGCATTGACAAGTGTGAATTTCTTGTTGGCGCACTGGATGCACATGATCATAATTCGATCATTAACGGGCGTGACTTCTTTGACAGAGTTAATGATCGATTTGTGGACAAAAAAATCCATTCCGAAGATTGGTGTACCTTTCGCGACTCTGTGTAATGTTTTGCTCTTGAAAATGCGCTAATTTCCATAGTCTATAGTTTCGTTGTCGGTCATCTTAGTTAGTTTCTTGAAGACCGAGAATGAGAAATTTTTGTCTGTCAGTTTCTTGTGTGAGATCTGTGTAATTTTCCTGTTTGAATTGGGATATTGATGTTTAGAGTTCCAATGAATGTTTTATGTTTGTATGGAGGGTGACCAGAGATCTCCGACACTTTCAGCTGTACTTTTCTGGAGAACCCAGAATCCCAAAGTACAGTTGCCGTGTGTTGAAGGGTGGATTGTGTACCACCTGGGGTAGAGTTTTGTTGCACAGTTCATGTTTGCTTGCACTTGATTGGTTTGGCCTGGTGACTGCCAGGACCAGATAGGACCAGGGGTTGTCGAGGCCTTTGGAACATGGTATTTTCAGCCGAACTCACTGAGCTAACAGACGCTGACCATTAGCCACTGGCTATCAGTACAAACGCTAATGGATCTAAGTTGCATCAAAGATGGTTCTTCCACCTTCTTCGACGCTGGGAATTATTTTCCTCTTCCGCCGTTGACTATCTTTGCATTTCTCCCAAAACTGATCAGCTCGCCTACCTGATTTCCCACTGGAACTGATTACCCAACCTTCCACTAGATTGCTCGGCTTAACAGGAGCACCTCTTGTAGTTACATGTTGGACTTGAATATTAACAATATACCAAGAAAAATGCTCGATAAAACTTCCACTACAGTGCAAATCTTGGTCTTGATAAAGATCGACTACAATAAATTTGACAAGTGACCATATGAATGCGGATGAAAGCATTATAAAATAATTACGTCCATTATAATGGCAGCGACAAATATAAATTCCATGACCTATACAACGCTGGTGAGTGCATGTAGAGGGCCTGTCATCGTCATGGTTTTCATGGCAGGGATGGCAAATAAGACAAGATGGCTGACACTTAGGGCAAAGGTACTATACACATAAACCGAGTGTCTCGAGTTCTCTCTAACTAGTGTTATCTATGGACTGTCGGCAAAACAAGATGGCTGACACTCAGGGCAGAAAAGACACAAAACATTTGTACCAAAAATGAACACTAAATGATCCCAGATCCACCAGATAACGTCCATATACACTAAACACATGCCACATCGTCACAAACATTGCCAGGAAGCCACAAATGAAGCACAGTTCCCTTCCACAAACGGAGATACGGTGCACGAAATCTACAGACTGTCTACCTCCGCAATTATTATTATTATTATTATTATTATTATTATTATTATTATTATTATTATTATTATTATTATTATTATTATTATTATTATTCCAGCTTCATTGCTGGTCAGTTTACGGATTCAGGAATGAAAGATGGAACGGGTTTCAATCAGCTTTGGGAGACCAAATGAGAAGCTGCTTCGTACGCGAGGCTGTTGTGCCAAGGATTGTTTTAATTATTATTTTCCTCCGTGAGTGGGGGCTTGGAGTGGTAATATAGCCACGGTATCACCTGACAGTCGCAAGAGGCGACTAAAAGTGGAACCAGTGGTTCTGAACGTTGGAGCGGGGGTTGGCGACTACGGTTCCCTTAGCTGAGTCTGACATTGCTTCCACTTACTCATTCCAGGCTCCCCAGCTTCATCTTTCTCACCTTCTGGAACTGGCCTGTCGACTGACTCAAAAGAGTGCATCAAGTGATGTCTGTCACCAAATCTGAAGCTGAAACGCTACACACCTGTCATCCACCCGGAAACCCTGTATACCATGCAGGGAGAGAAGAGAGAGAGAAGACTGGACGATAGGGAATGCCAGAAACGGCAAATTTCAGAGCCCTACTATCAGACAGTGAGGCTCTCTCTGACTGTGCCAGGAAAAGGATGGTATCTTTCTATGGTCGTGTGGTGAAATTCCCTGCTGACAGACTGATCAAGTACCTAGTCCCCTTCCGGCAAAACAAAAATATCCGTACCACATGCATCACGGAGAGCTAGAAGGACATACAATAACTGTGGCTGAGGGACTTACAAAACGGGTAGGCTGTCAGACAGATCCTGAAGAGTCCATGGGTTTCAGGAAAAACCTCTTAAGAGGAAATTTACACCCCCTGGTCGGAGGGAAGAAATGAGCTACTCAGGGAGTAAGATGCGACAATACTGGGGAAAGGTCAAATCCCAATGGTTGAAAAAGTGTCGTCCCAAGTAGACCTATTCGAAAGAGGTAGAAGAAGAAGAAATAATACCATGTAAATTATACCTAACTATCGGCATATTAACTGGTAAGTACAACTGAATATTTCACAAATTTTAATTATCACTGTCAGTCTACAACTAAAAATGCATGTTTTAACATTCGTTCTTCTCACGTGCAGTATTGTTTTCAATATTACGGTCAAATTCCTTTCAATTTGCATACTCAGCATGGCATACAAAATAATACCACTTCTCTTTGGAACCGCCTCTTTTTACAGTTTCTAGGTTTTGACAATGTCATATTCTGGCAATTTAGTTAGTAGTTAATGTTGTTATTTGCACCTGTTACAGGCAGCAAAGGCTGGTAAGCTCCTCAGTTCTATGCGTAGGTAAAGGCAGGTAGGGGTAGACATTGACGTTTACAAGCGATTACAGGAATATAGGCCTAATCACGAGTCAAGATGTACTCGCAAATCCTGTTATGGACGAGCTTGCCTAATGCACTAATTTCATTTATAAATGACCGGATTCACAGTTTCACTGTTAATCTGAAATGTATCAGAAGTGAACAGAATTTACTTTTACGAATTTTTTTTAAACCGTAATATTTATTTATGTAAAGTCCTTTTCCCCGGAACACAACACGAATTATTTCAAACCTTACGCGGGTTCAATGTCGCTCCATTTCAGTTACAAGATATATTCTTGTCCACTAATATTTTTAGTATCACTCTCATATGTGAGTCAAAATGTAAACTGTGTAATCAAACTTAGGAATCTCACCTTGAAGTGTGTTAATGCAATTGCTCTTCTCCCTATGCAGAATATGAATCATTGATGCGTGTCCCAGACAATGAAAGATGACTGGGCTGGGTAACTCAGCTCGACATAATCAGATCTGAGACTCAGGCATGCTGTCGCTGTCACAAGACGTTACCAAGAAATTTGTTTCGAGCAACACACCCTCCGCAGGTACATCTGACAGCCCAAACTGGATTATACTCTCGGTAATACATTTGCAAATACCACTAGAGCAACGAAGTGCAAGACATAACCTAGTTATGACATTGAAAATCTGCTAACAAACAGAAATATGCTCGCCAAAACACTGCGAAGTATCATGTTTTTTAATTACCTTTTATGAAGTAAAGGGTTTTGCTACTCTTTCCTGTCTGTTGAATTATCTCCTGGAATTTTGAAACTCTACAAGAAATGTTAAGGCTCGTGATCCGTTGTTGCAAATAACTTAATATTTGGCGAATTATAGAAAGCGACTCACAATTTTCTTCCCCCTGTGGGTGGGGGCGGTACAATAACACCCACGGTATCCCCAGCCTGTCGTAAGAGGCGACTAAAAGGGGCTCCGGGGATCTGAAGTTTAGAGCATGGGTTGGCGACCACGGTGCACTTAGTTGAATCCTGGCATTGTTTCCACTTACTTGTGCCAGGCTCCTCACTTTCATCTATCATATCCGACCTTCTTTGATTAACTCTTGTTCTTTTCTGACCCCGACGGTATTACGTACGGAGGCCTAGGGAGTCTTTCATTTTCATGTCCTTCCTGGCCCTTGTTTTCCTTTGGCCGATACCTTCATTTTTCGAAGTGTCGGACCTCTTTCGTTCTTTCTCTCTGATTAGTGTTATATAGAGTATGGCTGCCTAGTTGTACTTCCTTTTAAAACAATGAGCATCACCACCATCCCCTGCCTGTCATAAGAGGTGACTAAAAGGGGCCCCAGGGACTTTCAATAAGAGAACTGAGTTGGCGACCACGGGGCGCTTAGCTGAGTCCTGGCATTGCTTCCACTTGTTCTATGCTCCTCACTTTCATCTATCCTATCCGACCTCCCTTGGCAAACCCTTGTCCTTACCGGGCGAGTTGGCCGTGCGGTTAGGGGCGCGCGCTGTGAGCTAGCATCCGGGAGATAGTGGGTTTGAATCCCACTGTCGGCAGCCCTGAAGATAGTTTTCCGTGATTTACTGTGTTCACACCAGGCAAATGGCCCCAGGGGCTCTGAACTTTGGAGCGTGGGTTGGCGACCACGGGGCCCTCAGCTGAGTCCTGGCGTTGCTTCCACTTACTTGTGCCAGGCTCCTCACTTTCATCTATCCTATCCGACCTTCCTTGGTCAACTCTTGTTCTTTTCCGACCCCGACTCTATTAGGTTTGCGAGGGCTAGGGAGTCTTTCATTTTCACGCCCTTCGTGGCCCTTGTCTTTCTTTGGCCGATACCTTCATATTTCGAAGTGTCGGACCCCTTCCATTTTTCTTTCTGATTAGTGTTATGTAGAGGATGGTTGCCCAGTTGTACTTCCTCTTAAAACAATAATCACCACCACCACCACCAGGCAAATGTTGTGACTGTACCTTAATTAGGGCCACGGCAGCTTCCTTCCAACTCCCAGGCCTTCCTATCCCATCGTCGCCATAAGACCTATCCGTGTCGGCGCGACGTAAAGCCACTAGCAAAAAACTCTAGTTCCTTTCCGACCCCGGCAATATTACAGCGTTTGAGGGCTATGGAGTCTCATTTTTATGACCTTCGTGGTCCTTGTTTCTTTCTTTTTTTTTTTTTTTTTTTTTTTCGAAGTGTCGGATCTCTTCCATTTTTTTCTTTCTGATTAGTATTATATAGAAGATGGTTGCCTAGTTGTACTTCCTCTTAAATCAATAATCACTTCCATCAACACTCACATTCTTTAAATTCAACCCCTGAGGATTTTGCCTACAAAACTGCGACTTGTTTGGTACAAGCGGTACACGTACAAATCGGAATGAGTTGTAGGATAAAAGTTCAGTGTATTACCAGTAGAATAGACCGGGCTACATAATAATATTAAAAGACAGGTGAACCAAGTTAATTGCCCTTTGACGTAAAATACTTCCATAGTTTCAGAACCGTACTTGGGTCTGTCAGCGTTACAAAAGTATGCAAGGTGTTTAAAACCAAAATCACTTCTAGATAAAACGTGTGACGTGTGTTTGGTATCTCATCGTAAAGAGGAAGGAACAGTGTGTCTAGAAACAAGCCCCTGACCTCCATATGATATTATCGGATGAACAATAGCACCGCCATGCCGCGCGGCTAACAATTAGGGTAATTCTGGTCTCCGGCGTGGTAACATGTCACTGATGAGTCCTTTGATTTGTAGCAATTATTCAATCATACGTTTTTGCTATTTTAGCCACTCTTTATTCTAAAGAAGTAAATCATGGTAACACATTCAAATCATCCGTATCATCTAGTTAATCCAAGACTTTGACCTTTAACAGGTGCTATTGGAGCTATAGCAACAACTATAGGAATAATTAAATGATTCCACCAATATGATAATTCCTATTTTTAGGACTAGCTCTAATTACCTTAACTATAATTCAATGACGACGTGATAATTCACGAGAAGGAACTTATCAAGGTCTTCACACCTTGCCAGTAAGTAAGGGATTACGATGAGTGGTAGTTATACAGTTCTTCTTCTTTTTCTATCGCTTTTTCCACACCCGTGGGGTCACGGGTGCGAACTGCGTCGCACATGTGACGCCAACCCTATATGGAGGGATGTAATCTGTATTGCGTGTTTCTGTGGTGGTTGTTAGTGAGGTTTATTGTGCGGATATTAAGAAGAAAGTGTTGGGACAAACACTAACAGCCAGTCCCCGGGCCAGAAGAATTAATCCCGGCCGGGAATCGAACCCGGGACCCTCTGAACCGAAGGCCTCTACGCTGACCATTCAGCCAATGAGTCAGACAAGTAACTATCTCAGTTATTTCTGGGGCCGCCGGATGCCCTTCCTGACATCACGTGATTCCTGAGATGAAAATCTCGATCCAGAATCGACCGGGATTCGAACCTCAGCCTTCCGGGTGGGAAGCCAGCAGCTAAACCACTGGGCTAATCACGCCCCGCAATCGGAGTTATACAGTTATATGGTGAAAAGGATCAAGTAGTGAACATTTGAGAAACACGTTCTGCGAAGTAAAAACGAAAATCTGTCTTTCGCAAAATGGCGTAGCATATAGACAATAAATGGCTTCAATTAGTTCAAAAACTCATTTGAGAGGAAAATTATCTGGCTCCATAGCTAAATGGTTAGCATGCTAGCCTTCGGTCCAAGGGGTGTCGGGTTTGTTTCCCGGCTGGTTCGGGGATTTTAACTTTCACTAGTTAATTCCTCCGGCTCGGAGACTGGCTGTTTGTGCCGACTTAATATCAGAATTCAGCGTAGGTAGAGCCCCATCCTCAGAGACGCGCAGGTCGCCTATAAGACCTACACCAGGCATCTTCAGAGGCCACACGCCATTATTATTATTATTATTATTATTATTATTATTATTATTATTATTATTATTATTATTCCAAAAATTCCAAAATCGCCAATGCCGAATAAATGGATTAGCGCGAGTGTCTCAAAGTCAAGGCGGCTGAGCGCCGTGAGGCAAATTCCGCACTATCGGAATCCAGCTGACCACATACACCGTCTGTGTCACCCTGGTGTGATGGGCTTTGTATTGAAGATACATAAACATGTCTGGAATTAAGAAATAACAAGAACATTTCAAACCCAGAGTGACTTGATACTTTATTTCAACAATACCTACCCCAAGGTAAGTTTTCGTTTTCTATGCCAAGATTATTATTATTATTATTATTATTATTATTATTATTATTATTATTATTATTATTATTATTAACAAATACATCGCAACTGGGAAATATCCCGGTGGCAATGGTCACTTACAGTAGTGCGGTAACAAGGTGAAGAAAAAACAAAATTACCCAACAACAACAGCAACAACAACAAAACAGAAGTACAACAGGCAATTCCATGGAAAGAAAATATTACAAGAAATATTACTAGTTTAACATTCTTAACTATATCCAGTGCTTAACATTACGGCTTACAGTACTATGGTTTGAGCGTACTACTAGCTTAACATTACAAGTGATTACCAACAAAAACAACAACTACAACAACATGAGTACAACAAACAATTCCCTGGAAAGATAATACTACAAGAAATACTAATAGTTTAACATTCTAAATCAAGCAGAAAATCACACATTCAGTGTCCGTAATTTACAACTTTTACATTTCACTTTACACTAGCACTAGTGATCTTCTTAAAGGATTTGATACCGGAAGGGAATGTATCAATGCTGCAGGTAATTTGTTCCGATCCCTTATGTCCTGTTTACGAAGAAAAGCATGCCCACATCCGTGTGCTGGTTTCTGGGCCTAATTTTATGCTTGTAATCATTTCCCGGTAAGTATGAGGGAGGTTCCAACATATTCTAATACTACTCCAGGCAGTCCTTCCCGTATAGCTTTTATAAAGACCACACAGGCGAGTTCTAGTTCTTCTAGATTCAAGACTTTCCCAATTAATGGTATACCTCCTTTTCGCGGTTACGAAACGCATCGCTCTTCTTTGAATTGTTTCTATGGGATTTATTAAACCTAACCTGTACGAATCCCAGCACGCTGATCCATATTCGATAATCGGTCTTACCAAACATTTATAAGCTTTACTTCTGGCACTAGAATTATTTTTCTTGATATTCCACATAATAAAATATAACGAACTGTAGGATTTCTTAACTACATTTTCCACTTGCTCTGACCATTTTAAGTATTTTCTAATGGTAACACCTAAGTACTTAACTATCAACTTCAATAGCACTTTCCCCTGCAAGTTCGTAATCCTTCTTGCCTGTCATTTATTTTTTACTAAAACACAGTTTCTTACTTTCTCCGCTGTGGATTTTCATTCGATTTTCACGCGCCCATTTTTTAATCGTATCTAAATACTGCTGAAGCAATAGTTCGTCGTCCTCTGTCTTTATCTCCAGGTTTTATCGAAACAGGCGTATCAGTCATGAAAAGTACGAAAAGAATCGGCCCAATAACGATACCCTGAGCTACACCAGACGTAAGATAGCGTTTCTCCCATCCGCAGCCTCTGAGTTCTTCCACTGAGAAGTTCTCGTATCCATTTCACAACGCGGATGTCAATGTCCGTACACGGTAACTTGTTAAGGAGGATGTCATGTGGCACAACAGCCCCAAAGGATCATGGCCTACCAAGTGACCGCTGCTCAGCACGAAGGCCTGCAGATAATGAGGTGTCGTGTGGTCAGCACGACGATTCACCTCGGTCGTTATTCTTGGCTTTCTAGACCGGGGTCGCTATCTGACCGTCAGATAGTTCCTCAATTGTAATCACGTAGGCTAAGTGGACCTCGAACCAGCCCTCAGATCCACGTAAAAATCCCGGACCTGGCGGGGAATCGAACCCGGGGCCTCTGCGTAAGAGGCATGCACGCTACCCCTACACCACGGGACTGGCACAAGATGAAATGCCTTAGCAAAATCTATTACTACTGCTTCAATCCTTGAGCCATTGTCGAGCTTATTCGATGTATCTTGACATATGGAACAGAGCTGGCTTTCGCTGAAGCTTTCCTCAAACAATGCTGCCCCTTAAATATCATTCCAGAAGATTCCCATTTTAACCTCAAATAATTTACTATTAATTGCTCGATTGGTTTGTATACGATTGACGTCAAACACACCGGTCTGTGGTTATTCAAGTCGCTCTTATCACCTCCTTTGTGAATAGGAACTACAATGGCCGATTTCCAATCTTCTGGAACCTTCATGTTGTTCAGTGATATATTAAAGATTCTTATTGAGAATGGAAGAATCGCTTAACCCCCCGAGTTTAAGTGCCCCTCCGGAAACAGAATCTGGCCTATAGGATTTATTTTTTCTTAGTTTAGAAAGACCTTTACGCAATAATGAAGCTTTAATTTGGAAATCATTATTAATTTTCGGAAAATTGTCCCTGAATAACTGTACTTCCGGATTCAAAACCTTTCCGTAGTGCGTATTCAATGCTTCCGCTTTATCTATATCTGTTGTCGCCAATAAATCCTCTCCTATACAAAGTGAAGGACCGAGCTCGATAGCTGCAGTCGCTTAAGTGCGGCCAGTATCCAGTAATCGGGAGATAGTGGGTTCGAGTCCCACTGTCGGCAGCCTTGAAGATGGTTTTCCGTGGTTTCCCATTTTCACACCAGGCAAATGCCGGGGCTGTACCATAATCACGGCCACGGCCACTTCCTTCCAACTCCTAGGCCTTTCCTATCCCATCGTCGCAATAAGACCTATCTGTGTCAGTGCGACGTAAAGCAAATGTCATTAAAAAAAAAAAAAAAGTGAAGGAATTGAATTGTTCTCTCTCTTCAATCGTTGTATATATTTTTTAAAAAGAGTTGCAGGAATTTCGATCTTCATTTAGGATAATGACAAGACATTTCTCTTCAAACACCTTCCTTTCTGCTAGCAAAACTGTTGTATGTCCGGCGCTCCCTTCTCGCTCCGCCAGCCAGCTGTACGCGCGCCTGTGTATCATTCTGCTAGCTTCGACGCGCAGCCCTCAGTGCGCGTGCCTGACCATCGAGTGTACTATAAATAGGAGCTCCCGGCCTGCTCACTTGCCCACTTGCCCCGGTGTCCAGCTCCAGAATACACCCTACGTCGAGCACGGAGGCTACTCCTCTTGAAAATGTGCTTCGACCAGGTGGACTGAATTTCTGGCAGTACGAGGTTTCACCTCTGGTCACCGTTCCCTTACCTGTTTTCCGCTGCCTATGTTCCGTAATTCTTTTACAAGCCATTTTCATTCCCTAATATATGCAAGCTCCCTTAGTTTCGCTAGGTGGAATTTCTTCAATCAATTGAACTTGCTTTTTAGGAATTCAGGCACTTCAACAAACAAGGACTCTCATGAACATTTATGTTAGTGTGCCAGATAGTTCTCGACTATCAAAGTGTCAATTCACAAAGACTATCTTTTCAAGATAGAAGTGTATATAAAGACTGCAAACCTGTACATATTGTATAAAGACAGACTTTTCTCAAGATTCAATATTCCTTTTTGCTTCAAAATAAATTTCAGTTATTTGTGTAAATATCATAAAGTGAAGCAATAAAAGTTGTGTTCTATAAACTTCAACCTTGGTTACAACAAAAACCTTCACCAAACTTCTATACTCCGCTTTGCACGTATCATTATTATTTCTTCTATTGAATGCTTTCCTAGTTTTACGTTTAAGCTTCCTAACAGTCGCGGTATATTGCGACGGATCTGAATTTTCCCTAATTATCTTTTTGCGAGTCCGCCTCTGTGGTGTAGTGGTTAGCGTGATTAGCTGCCACCCCCGGAGGCCCGGGTTCGATTCCCGGCTCTGCCACGAAAATTTGAAAAGTGGTATGAGGGCTGGAACGGGGTCCACTCAGCCTCGGGAGGTCAACTGAGTAAAGATGGGTTCGATTCCCACCTCAGCCATCCTGGAAGTGGTTTTCCGTGGTTTCCCACTTCTCCTCCAGGCGAATGCCGGGATGGTACCTAACATAAGGCCACGGCCGCTTCCTTCCCTCTTCCTTGCCTATCCCTTCCAATCTTCCCATTCCTCCACAAGGCCCCTGTTCAGCATAGCAGGTGAGGCCGCCTGGGTGAGGTACTGGTCATTCTCCCCAGTTGTATCCCCGACCAAGAGTCTGAAGCTCCAGGACACTGCCCTTGAGGCGGTAGAGGTGGGATCCCTCGCTGTGTCCGAGGAAAAAGCCGACCCTGGAGGGTAAACAGATGATGATGATGATGATGATGATGATGATGATCTTTTTGCGAACGAAATTTTTCAGTCCAGTACTTAAATTTTTTTTTTTCAAATATCGTCCATCCTTTTGCCCTCCATTAACCAATTAGTATAGTGCGACCTCAAATAGTTTTGAAAAGCTACTGAATCTCTCCTCGCATAGCACCAACTAGTTTTAGAAATGCCCACATTCTCGTAAAACAAGATAAATCGAATACCAGTGCACTGTGGTCACTAATCCTCTGAATTACGTCACAAGATATGTCATCCGGTCTGACTAGAAAAACAGCTAAAAGTGCTCGTTTGCGTGTGTTCTTTGTAACGACTTGGGAAAAGCCATTATTCCGCGCAAATAAGTTAACTGCTTCCTGCGATAGGCCCCTCGTAGTTGACCCAGCCCACTTTACTGACGGTAAGTTTAGATGCCCTGCCATTATAGTTCATTTCCCGTAGCTTATATTTGCACACGTCAATTCCGAAAGGCCAGGCTCCATGGCTAAACGGTTAACGTGCTGGCCTTTGGTCACAGGAGTCCCGCGTTCGATTCCCGGCAGGGTCGGGAATTTTAAACATAATTGGTTAATTCCCCTGGCACGGGGATTGGATATATATGTCGTCTTCATCATCATTTCATCCTCATCACGACGCGCAGGTCGCCTACGGCCGTCAAATCAAAAGACTTGCACCAGGCCTCTCCGGAGGCCACACGAGTGATCGTATTTAAACCTGATTTTGGCGGGCGATAAGTTCCAATAATGACTATTTATTTTGTTTTTTGGGTGCATTATTTACCTCTACCCCAATTATTTCGCAGTCATCGAGTATGGACTTTAACGTACTACTTAGCTCTGACCTAACACAAATTAAAATTCCCCCTCCTTTCGATCCTCTATCCCGTCTAAACGTTAGAAGTTTTGACCTGAATATTTCTGAATTGTACATATTGTCAGATAACCAACTTTCCGTTCGCACAATTATATCAACATCACTCACATCAACTAAGTTTTCGAATTTTGTGATTTTATTTCCAATACTTCCGCAGTTTACCTGCAACAATCTAAGAAACCCGATCCGGTATCACTGCCTCGCACAATATCGTGTCGGTGGCTCCGTTGTCGCAGTAGCTGCATCGAATCTGCTCCCGTCGTGGATCGTCATTCGGCTGCCCGTTCTGCGTTTTCATCCGGTTGGGTGGAAAAGGAATGGTAACCCTCGAAAAGAGTTCACATAGTCTCACCGCTCCTCGCTGGTTCAGGTGAAATATGCATCCCTGCTGAAGTCCCTGTCGTCGATGCAACTGTCACCGTCTACAAAGAGTGATCCGAACTTTCGGCCACCCACTGAAGTTCTTCGTTCAACCGGTCAATCTACTTACATGACATCTGGTCTCCTTAGTATGCCACTAATTACAACATTTGCCTTCTGGAACATTTTCTTAGTCGAGTTCACTAGATCAAAATTCTCCCACATTAGTTCCCACGTGGAGAATTACTACTTCTTTAGTCCCGCAGTATTCATCCTCTACTGTCCTGTTCAAATTTTTCAGCTCGAATTCCAGGCAAACACAATCACTTTCATTGACTATTTTCGTATCGTATATGCTGCACAATAGAATCGCCTATCATTCATTCATTCATATCCTTCATAGCCTTGTCGCTGCAACCACATTTGTCTCTCCTCTGCTGAGCGTTTCAGGTCAACATATCTTTTCAAATTCAGCCTGTCCATCACGGAATCCAGATACTTCTTCCTCGGCCTTCTTCTTCGCTTCTTACCCAGAACTTTTCCTTCCAGCAGAGTCGTGAGGAATGTGTTATGTCTAACTGTGTGGCCAAGGAAGTTGGTTTTCCTCTTTTCTATAGTGTTGATAAATTCCCTTGTTTCGTCTATTTCCCTAAGGACCCTATTGTTTGACTTTTTCTCTGTCCAACTAATTTTCAGCATCCTCCTCCATACTCACATTTCTATTGCTTCCAGGTGTTTATATCCTGTTTTGCTAAGACCCATATTTCGCAACCATACAACAAAACACTCCACACAAACATTTTGGCAAATTCTTTCCTAACTTTAATGTTAATGTCCCTGCTTGTCAGAAGCTGTTTCTTGTTACTGAAGGCTTGTTTAGCTAGAGCAATCCTCCTCCTGATTTGTGAGATGCACCTGTTGTCCTGAGTGAGAATCGCCTCTCACCACACAATTTACAGGTTTAATATTCTCCACAGATGAATGCCTACATTTCTCATACACACTCCTGTGACTTCTTTTGTAGCTCCGTGATCATGAGATTTGCTTCAGTTATTTCCCGCTGAAGTTCGTCAATTTTTGCTTTGTCGCTAGTCACTTTTCCGTTCATGAAACACTTGCTACATGTTATCCTTCCCTTATCACTGTCCAGTGCCTCTTATTTAGTGTTGTATGTCCGGCGCTCTCTTCTCGCTCCGCCAGCCAGCAGCACGCGCGCCTGTGTATCATTCTGCTAGCTTCGACGCGCAGCCCTCAGTGCGCGTGCCTGAACATCGAGTGTACTATAAATAGGAGCTCCCTGCCTGCTCACTTGCCCACTTGCCCGGTGTCCAGCTCCAGAATACACCCTACGTCGAGCACGGAGGCTACTCCTCTTGAAAATGTGCTTCGACCAGGTGGACTGAATTTCTGGCAGTACGAGGTCTCACCTCTGGTCACCGCTCCCTTACCTGTTTCCCTGCCTATGTTCCGTAATTCTTCTACAAGCCATTTTCATTCCCTAATATATGCAAGCTCCCTTAGTTTCGCTAGGTGGAATTTCTTCAATCAATTGAACTTGCTTTTTAGGAATTCAGGCACTTCAACAAACAAGGACTCTCATGAACATTTATGTTAGTGTGCCAGATAGTTCTCGACTATCAACGTGTCAATTCACAAAGACTATCTTTTCAAGATAGAAGTGTATATAAAGACTGCAAACCTGTACATATTGTATAAAGACAGACTTTTCTCAAGATTCAATATTACTTTTTGCTTCAAAATAAATTTCAGTTATTTGTGTAAATATCATAAAGTGAAGCAATAAAAGTTGTGTTCTGTAAACTTCAACCTTGGTTACAACATTTAGCACACTTGAAATGAAATGAAACCACATTCCACGCGTATCACACTTTTTTTTGTTAGGGGCTTTATGTCGCACCGACACAGATAGGTCTTATGGCGACGATGGGATAGGAAAGGCCTACGAGTTAGAAGGAAGCGGCCGTGGCCTTATTTAAGGTACAGCCCCAGCATTTGCCTGGTGTGAAAATGGGAAACCACGGAAAACCATCTTCAGGGCTGCCGATAGTGGGATTCGAACCTACTATCTCCCGGATGCAAGCTCACAGCCGCGCGCACGGCCAACTCGCCCGGTCGTATCACACTTAGCACCAGATCTTAACTTCCTCTTACATCCCAATACTTAACGTTCACTTACACTACCTCTTCTAAAGCTGTTTAAAAAGGGCCCGGGTTTAGCTCCAAGCCTCCTATAACAAGAAATGTGGTAATGAGTTCCAATGGTATGACACTTCCCGGGTAACTGCCTGCTGCAGGTCCGCATTAATCCGCAGCACCCTTCCAACAGTCAACTAGCAACTATTAAGGTTTTTTTATAGAATAAAGCATGCGAAATAAAATTCAGGAAATTCTATTGTCAAAAATTACCAGTGTTTCGCCCCGGTGCGACATGGGCTCATCAGTTGGTTACCGCGCCTTCCCAAGACACTGGCCGGCTAGCACGCCGGTAGCGTGATGATAACCATGCCAAGAAATCAGCAACAAACAATACACCAAGGTTTCCAGCTGTTGTCACCGTAGCGTATGGTGCGGTTTGTCATCATCTTTGATGTCCGCGTTTAAATCCTTCCCCTGGCGAAGTTTTTCTTCGATTGGTGTTCTCAAGCCGGTCTTTAGCCACGTGAAAATTTTGAAACACCGCCTCACAAAGCGCGAAAGTGATCTGATTGACTAACTTCAGCAGGTGATAAAATGACAACGTTGTGAAATATCGATTTTTTTTTCAAATTATTTATCAGTATGATCAACCTGGCTCACGTCGCTTCCGGCCAACCTATATAAATAAGAAATCGTCATTCTGTCCATACTTCTTGATATTTTACCCATTGTTGACGGAACTATGACTTTTTATCAGGTGCTTGGTCACATTTCTGTCGCTCCCTCAAGTTCTTGCTGACATTCTGAGGCAAATAAGCGGACAGTCTCCCTTCCGTGACGTACTCGTACCTCACTCTGTCGGGCATTGTAGAGTTTTATCTCTTTTGCATTTCTTCCTTCTAGTACAAAAACCAGGCATTTGGTTAGCATTAAGAAAAGTACGGGAAGATATACAAATCATTAAAACGTTTCCGGTATGATCTCCATAGTAACTCTCCATAGAGTTATCGTGGTGGTGGTGGTGGTGATTATTGTTTTAAGAGGGAGTACAATTTGGCAACCATCCTCTCATAGAGTTATCGGTTGTCTTGAAACTTTCAGACACCGCCACAGATGTTGGGAGATCAGAAGAATGCACATGCCAGGTGAGGCACGGGGCGAAGGGGTTTTCACCAGCAGAGCCAGTGACGCAACGGTTACCATAGCAACTCCGCTATTACCCAGGCGACTTTATATTATCTTCTACTGGCAGCTCTTCGCTCTTGTCAGTTGTAATCCAGCAAACTGCAAAGTGTGAGTCAATGTTTTCGTGTAGTAGATAAGTGCAGATAACAGCCGATCTGTCTGGGCGGAACGGGAAGTTTGTGCTTGCAGGCCACATTCCTCATTGTTGCATTCTTCTCATCTCTACACAGTATTTCTGTTAGTTTTCATTGTATCAGAAAAAAGTTGTTCGAAAAATGTTGGTAAGCAATATTCTATATCAATTTTATTATGAAAAAATTTCCTGGAAAACCAACCGTAAGAATGAGACATTGAGTTTTATGATTTAGTCCCCTTATGAAGCCCCTTTCCTGCTGAATGTATTTTACCAACTTGTAGCTAAGGTCCCACTCATCCTTATCCTAAACTTAAATGCTAAGTTTAATTAAAATCCCTCCTCCGTTTTCCCGTAATGTGGCAGACAAACAGACAAAAATTGAACTAAACGTGAAATAAGCTATTATTGTTCCTGCCCTGTATAAAAGTTAGCAGACATCCGGTCATTATTCGAAAAGTAAAGACTACTTCGGTCAATTTTCCTGAGCATATAGTTTCAATGAACGTAAGTTATTTTAATGAATCTTGACATTCACTAATCCGAGAAACAAGAACTCCCCATTAAACCAGAGTAATTATATTTTACTGTACATTAACGTAGAATACGTTTTTCTCTGAGTACATAGGCCCTACTTGATCAAACGTGGCTCAGTAGTGTTATCAACAGATCAGCAGCGCATGTGTGTACTCTGCTGGAATCTTAGTCACCATAAATCACTGCGATGTTATTTATAACTTCAGAGTGGGACAAATAAGCCCATTTATTTACAGTAGACCAATATTAGGTTGGTGCGTAGTCCTAGCGTTCTTTCATAAGTTTATTAAACACTTAAGGTTAGCACAATATATTCTCTTTTTACAACAGTGTGACAACGCTGGAGTAGTTTTCGATCCCACACCTGTAGAAACCTTGTGGTTTTGAGTTTAGAAATTTGTCAAGCCGTGTTCGGAGTCTTCTGGAAAGGAAGTTCCTTGAAGGTTGTTTGATAGAGGCCGGGAAAGGTGAAAATCTGACGGAACAAAATCGGGTGAATAAGGTGGGTGTGGGTCACAACCCACCTTCTTGACAGTGCATTTTGTAATTTAACATAGTGCGGGTGAGCGTTATGGTGGAGTAGCATCCGTTCACGCAGTCCTGTTGGTAGATTTTCCTGGACTGCGTCTGCCGTACGTCTTGTTTGCAATTATGGTTAAACCTCTGAGAAGCAATTCGTAGTACACAAACACTCTTTGTCCTACCAGATGCATAACATTATCTTTTGTGGTTGTGCATTAGCCTTTGTAAGGGGAGTTGTTGTTTTGTTCTTTTTGTTAAGGTTCAGTCATTCCTTTCCTTTTCCTTAGATTAGCATAAATACACCATTTCTTGTCACCAGTAACGCTATTGGATAAGAATGGTCGGTGTTGTTTACGAACCAGTAGATGACGAGAAAGCAAAGATTCACATGTGGCCACCCACTGATTGTTCTGGTTTTGGTTTCGAGTATGCGGTACCAATGCACCCCTTTCCGAAACTTGCCCGTCGAATACAAAGGTCGCACGATGGTTGAACGGCCCATTCTCAGGTTCACTGACGTAGAACATTGTTTAAAGGCTTTTCATCAAACGCCGAAGGTCTTCCTGAACGTGGAGTGTCTCTCATGTCAAAACGACCCGTTCTTGCTGTGCTCTTTCCGATGAGATTGTCCCCAAACGTTTCTGACCGCCTCGCTACATTCGCCATTCTATTGAACTCAAAAAGAAGAATATGTCGGAAACGCTCCATTTTCTGCACTTGACACTGGAATTTCTAACGTCCACAGAAACACTCACTGTCCGCAAAAATGAAACACTCAGTACGTAAGCGGAAGGGCAACACTTGTACATCCGGCTGTAATTAGAGACATACATAGTAGAAATGTATTTAAAAAAACATGTTATAAATGGTACATAGACTTAAGAAATTAGTATTTAATGTTTTTTTTAAAGTAACTCTCAGAAATTTTCCTTTTGTTTATAACTATTATTTAAGTTTAATTTTATAATTAATTATATGTAACTAGAAATCCTAATACTCTGTAGTTTGTACAATGTAGTACATATGAGATGGTTTGGCATAACAGCAGGCTTCATAGCCTGAGCCACGCCACAAGTCAATAAATAAATAAATAAATAAATAAATAAATAAATAAATAAATAAATAAATAAATAAATAAATAAATAAATAAATAAATAAACCCACAAGCAATCGGAATACCAACACACAACACAAAAACGACGCGGAAATATGAACCAACCAAATACTATCTAATAGTCGCATACTTTTATTGATAGACTTGTGTACGAGGTTGAGGGGTAACGAGGGAGCTCTTCCGGTTCCGGTAGTGCTGCCAACTGAATGAAAATGAAATCTGAATTGAATCGATAATATGATCGATCGATATGAATTTTCTAAACCTTTATTATCTTAAGCTTACAAGTGTGTCACACACACATTATAAATAACATTATATAACATTTCTCGATGCGAATCTTGTTCCTAACATGAATTCTATAGTTTGGCTTTGCTGTGTAAACAACAGTACTAGTACGTGAAGTGCACGCCAGATGTCGCACAGCGATGCATAAGCGATTCATAGTTTGTGTTTCAAAGGTTGCCAAAACGAATTTCCATGATAGCCGAGGTCGACCGATTCAGCACTAGGGTATCCACCTATCACTAAAAAGTGTGCGAGTAATACTTCGGTTCCTTTGCTGAATGGTTAGCGTACTGGGCTTCGATTCATGGAGTTCCGGGTTCGATTCACGGATGGGCCGATGACTTTAATCGCGTTTGGTAAATTCCTCTAATTCGCGGCTGAGTGTTTGTTATCGTCTCTATGCTGCACCTATAACCGTATGCTCAAAGGGTACAATACATAGCGTAATTTACACACAACATATAACAATACAAACCACCAGAGAATCACGCAAAAGTGAATATATATCTATCTCTCACATAGGATTGATTTCAGCAGTAGCGGCGATTAGGGGAGTGAAAAGGGGGGAGGGGAAGCAGCCGCCCAGCCACTTTGTGGAGAAAAACATATTTTTTTATTCTACTTCTTAAGTTTCGATAGACTGAAGAATCTAAGAGTAATTATAAATCGCCTGAAACTAGAAATGATTAAAAAAAGCAATTTGTACAATCCCTATCAATTTTCAACTAATTTCTTCTTCAAATTTCTTTAATCATTACGAAAAATACTTAGCGAAAATACGCACAAAATGTCGTTCGTTTCGGCTAACCGAATCATACAGCAAAGAAGCGTGTGGTATGTGCTCAGAGGAAGGGTAGCAGGGGTATAAATTTTTGACAAGGTCATGGACATGGACAAAGGTATGATTCACCCTCTTGCTCTCGCTCATTCAATGTGTGTGCAGAGTTCTATCTAGTGTCTGTTACTTTGTTAGTGTGTAGTCAAATACTAAATTATTGTAATTGTACTTCTATTTCATTGTAATACATGCGTAATTGTTGTCTCCTTGGTGAAAGTTTTATTGTATAGTACTATTTTTGGTGTGCCTATGCTGGCAGGACCTAGTGTTTACAGTGCACTATGTCTTCTGGTATAGTCTAGAGCAATTTTGTTACTTTCATAGATCTGTCTCTGTCTTATACTTGGCTTTGACAAAATGAAAGTGACTGAGGTATGAGTGATGCTAGTAATGCCATTCCTTATGCAGCCAGTCCCTGCTATGAATGGTGTGAAAATGTTGCTCATAGGGTCGGTTGGTGCATGCATTTCAGTGGCCTTGGCAGACTGATATGTAATGGCAACTTCTGGCTCGGTGAGGAAAGCAACGGAAAACTACCTCACTCCTCATTTCCCTAGTACGCCTCTTCAGTGATGCCTAGACCATCTATGGCCGCTGATGGTGGAGCGTTGAGGATCCAACCAGCCTTCGGGCTGAGGACTAAACATAATTTTTGGTAGACTCAACCTATACTTCGAAATATTACCCTCCGCTATTGACCTTAAACCCGGGTACTTTTTGTTGTCTATAAATGTTTGTGCCCCCGCCACCCGGCCACTTCTGACTCCCAATCGCAGCTACTGATTGTCAGGAAGGGCATCCAGCCGTAAAACTGGACCCAGTGATGACCCCTCTGATAACTGTGGGAGATGCCAGGAAATAAGAATTATTTTATCTATTTGTGCATTTTGAAACACTTATGGCAAATAATAATTGTCTACTGCTGTATAGAATAAAAGAGTAATCGTAGTAATAATAAACGCATTGTTAATAGTTGTGTTACATTATAAAGCAATAACGCTGGAGCTTAATCTTTTGGCAGTTGGTACTTGGGAGTGAGTAAAGTCAGATAATAAGACAATATAAATAAAAATAATTATTTACTTGTTATTCTTCTTCTTCTTAATCTGTTTACCGTCCAGGGTTGGCTTTTCCCTCGGACTCAGCGAGGGATCCCACCTCTACCGCCTCAAGGGCAGTGTCCTGGAGCGTGAGACATTGGATCGGGCAATACAACTGGGGAGGATGACCAGTAGCTCGCCCAGGCGGTCCCACCTGCTATGCTGAACAGGGGCCTTGTGAGGGGATGGAAAGATTGTAAGGGATAAACAAGGAAGAGGGAAGGAAGCGGCCGTGGTCTTAAGTTAGGTACCATCCCGGCATTTGCGTGGAAGAGAAGTGGGAAAGCACGGAAAACCACTCCCAGGATGGCCGAGGTGGGAATCGAACCTATATCTACTCATTTGACCTCTCGAGGCTGAGTGGACCCCGTTCCAGGTCCTTGTACCAATTTTCAAATTTTGTGGCAGAGCCGGGAGTCGAGCCCGGGCCTCCGGGGGTGGCAGCTAATCACACTAACCACTACACCACAGAGGCGGACTACTTGTTATTTATTTGTCTCTTTATTTATCGTATGGCCTTGTTTTACAATTTTTACGTCGCACCGGCACAGACAGGTCTTATGGCGACGATGGTATAGGAAAGGCCTAGGCATGGGAAGGAAGCGGGCGTTGCCTTAATTAAGGTACAACCCTAGCATTTGCCTGGTCTGAAAATGGGAAACCACGGGCTGCCGACAGTGGGATTCGAACCCACTATCTCCCGGATGCAAGCTCACAGCTACGCGCCCCTAACCCCACGCCCAAATCGCCCGGTGTATGACTCTTAGTGCCGGAAATATCCTAGGACACACTCTATTTGACGACTTGCGTGTCTGTACTTGAGATGATGATGATGATGATAATGTAGGGAAAGGGCGAAACCCTTTGTTGGCACATAGCTTTCTCCTATCGAATAAAACCAATTGGTCTGCTCAAGGCTTAACATCTACGTCCGACGAACGTGTTACCATCAACAGTGTCACGCGCGCTTACTCCATATGTACACAGCGAACAGATTTAATAATAATAATAATAATAAGAAGAAGAAGAAGAAGAAGAATGGTGGTGGTGGTGATGATGATGATGATGATGATGATGATGATGATGATGATGATGATATTAGCTTTATGTCCCACACAGCTACTTTTACGGTTTTCGGAGACGCCGAGGTGGCGGAATTCAGTCCCGCAGGAGTTCTTTTACGTGCCAGTAAATCTACTGATATGAGACTGACGTATTTGAACACTTTCAAATACCACCGGACTGAGCCAGAATCGAAGCTGCCAAGTTGGGGTCAGAAAGCCAGCGCCTCAACCGTCTGAGCTACTCAGCCCAGCGCGAACAGATTTGGAACTGAATTAAGGCTTCCGGCACGCAATTTAGTGATTTGAAACTGTACACCACTACCTCTCCTACCCTGGCCGCCAACGTTCTGACGGTCATTTTCCTGCCTGTCAAACCATAGATAAGTGACGCCTTAATGATGATGACCACCATGCGTAATGCGATTTCAATGTTATAAAAACCGCACCTATTCTACGCATCATCATTTCAGACTGCTATTCAGAGGGTTCATTTCGATGGTTACCTATTTCTCAGACCTGACTTCACCATCGAAACCAATTCATATGCACAGCATCATTTGACGCGTTTCTTCCTAGGTAGTCTTTATTGCTTCCTCTTACCACTGTCGCTTCCTGTTTATAAGAGCAATCGATCTTCTTATTTTCCTGCTTGGTGAATCGGACTTGTGCATGGTATATTCGATTTCACAGAGTTTTCAGTTCCGTATTGCTTCCTTCTCTGAACTGTTGTGTAGAAAATGTCTGTGGCATCCTCTGCATGTCATAGGCTAAGTGCAGTAATGTCCGGCTCCTTGGCTGAATGGTCATCGCAGTGCTCATCGGTTCAGAGGGCCCGGGTTCAATTCCCGGCCGGGTTGGAGATTTTAACCTTAAATAGTTAATTCCCTTGGCTTGGAGACTTGGTGTTTGTGCTGTCACCAACATCCCTGCAACTAACACACCACACAAACACTACCCTCCACCACAATAACGCGCAGTTACCTACACATGGCAAATGACGCCCACTTTCATCGGAGGGTCTGACTTCCAAGGGCTGCACCCGGCTAGAAATAGCCACACGAAATTATTATTATTATTATTATTATTATTATTATTATTATTATTAGTGCAGTATTGTTTCTTTCTCTGGAATGGTTTATAAGTAATATCCGTTATATCCTTTGCATATCATAAGTATCGTATTGCATTTTTCTTTAGATTGGTGTATAGAAAATATATATCTGCTCGTCATAAGAATCGCATTGCTTCCTTCTCTAGATTGGTTTATAGAAAACTTCCACGATATCATCTGTATCTCGTAAGTATCGTTATTGCTTCTTTCCCTGGATTAGTGTATGAATTATATTTGCGATATCCTATGCATGTCGTAAGGACCAGCTCCAAGGAGTGATTCCCAGGAGTTCTTCGATTTTATTTTCTTATAAATGGTATTCTTTCAGGACCTCTGCAATCGCCGCTTGAATATATCTCTCATGTATGTACATCACGCTCGAACATGTTTGCCTCCTTTCAGCGGTATTAGAAAATATAAGAAGAAACCGTTAATTTCATAAGAAAATAAATTAAGTCGTCAATGGAGGTTCAAGAGTTATACAGTATTTTTTAATGTTATATTTTTGCGGAATTGTTTTTAGAAGTACCAACGGGGGAGGTGGAGGGTCTGATGCCGGAGCGAACCAACCACAAAAATGGATTTCATCTGCTCTTTTTAGAAATACAAAATTCCAAAATGATTGGTAACCAGACGTCTCTGAAACCTTAATTGTAACAAGAATAATGTACAGATTATGTATGAATAAAGGAAACTTTCAGCTTATAGTTTCCTTCACTTTTCAAAAGGAATTTAAATGATACTGAGAAATGTTAAATATATAGTTGCTTCGCTATGGCATCAAACGTTCCAATTATTATTATTATTTTGCTATTTGCTTTACGTCGCACCGACACATATGTCTTACGGCGACGATGGGATAGGAAAGGCCTAGGAATTGGAAAGAAACGGTCGTGGCCTTAGTTAAGGTACAGCCCCGGCATTTGCCTGGTGTGAAAATGGGAAACCAAAGAAAACCATCTTCAGGGCTGCCGACAGTGGGGCTCGAACCCACTATCTCCCGAATACTGGATACTGGCTGCACTTAAGCGACTGCAGCTATCGAGCTCGGTGTTCCAATGAATTAGTAATGGATATATGTAACACTTGCTTACCTTCTGTTGCTCCAATTATTGTAAATTACAAGAACAATGTGTTTAAGTTCTTATATTTATGGACACGGTTACAGGACAGACAAAATTAATCAAGGGGCGTCTAAGACTCCCTCCTTCCTTGGTGTTGCTTGGGTTACTAATTATTTTCCGCGTGAACTGCCCATTGTTACCCGCGTACTACCGGTTGGCAAACGCTGCGTCAGACGGTGGATCAGTCAATAAATTAATTGAATAACTAATTTACTATCCAAAATTCTTACTGTCTGTATCGTGTTAGCTCTGTTTTCTTGATGATGTTTCTCAGAAGTGGAAAGGGAAGAATATCGAGTATGGGTCCCCTACTGGACAAAGAGAGGATGTTAAGCCCGAGGATATAGCTGACAAAAAACAGGATTCCTGTCGTCTTCTCTTTCTATTGTAAGGTGAAATTTACCAAACAAAAACATGGCTTCGTTCTTTTTTGTTTGTTTGCATGTCTCCGGTTTCCCGAATCACTCCTGACAAACGCTGACACAGTAGCGTGTGCCTAATGAACTGTCTTGTTCATTCAGGAAGGACTTACACGGCCATTCACATTCCTCAGTGGGCAATGAATGAATCTGACAGCGTAGCGGCTACACACGTGTTTACAAGACAAGGTAACATTCCATTCTTCCAAGACCAGGTTCAAGGGCTTAACGTTAACAAATGAACCTGCACACAAACTATTACCCCGAGCAATACAAATGAAGTGTATTTTGTGCCCACCACTTCAATTGTTTACGGTTTAGTCATGGTGTCCTCTGTAGGGGGGTAGAAAAACAAACACGGTGTCCCCTGCCTATAGTACAAGGCGCCTAGAAGGGACTCCAGGAGTTCTTAACTTGGGAGCAAAGTTTGGTGACCACTGGGCACTTAGCTGAGTTCCGGCGTTGCTTCCACTTGTGCCAAACTTCATCTATCCTATCCGACCTCCCTTGGTCAACTGTTGTTCTTTTCCGACCCCGACGGTAGTATATTTGAGAATCCTAGGGAGTCTTTCATTTTCACGCCCTTCGTGGCCGTTGGCTTTCTTTGGCCGATACCTTCATTTTTGGAAGTGTCGGACCCCTTCCATTTTTTCATTCTGATTAATGTTAATAGAGGATGGTTGCAGAGTTGTTCTTCCTCTTAAAACTATAATCACCACCAAGACTACCGTAGTCATGGTTTTCTTTTCTACGTTTATTATGGAGAAGGTATTGTAGCTTTTAAATCCGGTTTTTAACCATCTAACCACTTTTCTTACCTTTTAATTCTAGCAAGTGATACTGACATATTTCTCTTGGTGCCCCCCCCCCCCCGCCCCCGGTAGGTAGTTAATGTGTATTACAATGAGACAAAGGGAACACGCCGTGGATAAGATGGTGCGGAAATATTCCACAAAGAAGGGCACTAGAAAGTGGCCACAATATACTTTTTACACTCTTTTAGACATTAAGATATTGAATGGTTTCACACTACTTTTGATCAATATCCCGCAGTGGAAGGAAAAACCTTCATAAGCCTAGACTGTATTTACAAGAAATGGCTGTTCAACTCATCAAAAACTGCATTGAGGAATGTGCTCAAAATACTGAGGCATTGCGGGAGGGAGTAATTTTGGCCATTGAAGGGATATTAGGCTGTAAATTAAATCAGACAGCAAAAGCCAAACAAACTGACTGTGGAAGAGGGCATTGCCACCCTTGTACCTAGGAATGTCATTCCAAAGGGGAAAATGCACCAGAGTAAACAAAACCACCATAATTTGTTCCGGTTGCATGCGGAAAACACAATAAGCAAACAATCGTATGTTTCAAGTGTGCTGAAGATAGTAAAGAATGTGTGTGATCACTGATCAGTGATGACTGAGATGAATAATTTCAATTATTGTCCGAACTTCATTCATATAACATAGAAACATTGAATGATTTTGTTTACAACTGTTGTTAATTAAGTTGTATTACTGTCCTTTGAAGTTCAAAATACAGTATATGAACTGCTGATTAAATAGTAGCACAAATCACACGAAACGAATTTTATCCGGTGGTCACGAAATAGCCATCCCATCCCACGGTTGGTAGCTTGCGGTTTGAAAATAGCTTGGTATTGTTAGAGTTAATTTACCTCCAGAGTCCTACAACTAGATAGAATACCTTGTGCATGGGTGCGGTAGAAGAGGCGACTAAAAGCGGGGCCAAGGTCTGTCAACTTGACAGTGTGGGTTTGTGACAACTGTTCCGTTTACTTGTGCCAGGCCCCTCACTTCCATCTACCCTAACCGACCTCCCTTCATCAAGTCTTGAATTTTCTGACCTGACTGTAAACAAAACCACCATCATTTGTTCCAGTTGCATGCGGAAAATACGTTAGAAAATAATCGTATGTTTCAAGTGTGCTGAGGATAGTAAGGAATGTGTGTGATCACTGATCACCAGGGGTCTCCATTTTTTGAAGAGTCGGACTTGTATTTTCTTTCTGATTAGTGCTAATAGAGGATTGTCACCCAGTTCCCCTCGTCAGTCCCCCTGTGGATGGGGGTGGTAGAATAGATCCACGGTAACCCCGCCTGTCGTAAGAAGCGACTAAAACGGGCACAATGGGCTCTTAACTTGTGAGCGTGGGTTTGCGTCTGTCCTATCCAACCGCCCTTGGTCAAATCTTGTTCTTTTCCAACCCTGACGGTATTAGGTTTTCGAGGTCCAGGAAGTCTTTCATTCACATCCCATTTGTGGCCCTTCTCTTTCTTTTGGCGATATCATTATTCGAAGGGTCGGATTTCTTCCTTCTTTCCCTCTGGTTAGTGTTAATAGAGGACGATTACTCAGTTGTACTTTCTCTTAAAACAGTAATCACCACTATCACCACCACCACCTCAATCCACTTTCCTTTATCTTCTCGGTAATATTCGTCGAATTTCTTAATTTCATAATTTCTCGCTAATTTCTAATTTCAGTTCTCTCCAACATCTCCTGTTCTGTTTTCCACAACGGCCAGATTTCTGCTCCATGCTTCAGTACCGGTCTTTTTGTTTTACCTTTAGTGTCAAAGACAATTTCCTGTCGCATACAGTTCCCGACACCTCTCTCCATTTCGTCCATCCAGTTTTGATTCGTTCTCTTACACCTTTTTCACATCCTCCTTCCTCAACTACGAATGATCCAAGATACGTATTTCCAACCTAGTTCAGCAATGTTATCCTTCTGTTGACTGTATTAAATGTGTTCCAGTTTACTATGCACCATCGCTTCTGTTTTCTTTCTTAAAAGGAAACATTACCCTCACTCCTCCACTTTCTAGTGTCTCTTGCCATTTCCACAATCCAGTGTCTGCGAAGAGAATTTCCCACTAGGATGGTTAAAACAGTGATCACCACCACCACCACCACCACCACCACCACCACCACCACCAGAAGCAGCAGGAGCAGCATTTCCCACACGTTTACCTCTCGGATTTTATCACTCATTACATTCAGAACAACTAAGAATGTACGCAGTGCAGATCTCTGTTTGCGGTAGACGACTACTGTTTCGTGAAGTTTCATCCTTCTCATTATTTTGAAGGAATTAGCATACGAAACAGAACATAAAGTGAAAAGAATCGGTTGAAGCAGTGTCAGAAACTTTTAAAGGCGTGAATACGTCAAAAATATTTTTATTTCGTAATTTATTTAATTCTTTATCATACATTTATATTTTTATTTTTATACACCCTCATTTAGTTTTCTTTAAATATTTTTTCAACAAATATCTATTAAATACAGGAAAATGGTATGAAAAGTATAAGACATAGGATTTAGAGATTACATGAATGTTTCTAGCGAATGTTATCTGTACTCTCTTTGATCGTTGAGCACTCGATTTTAGACCTGCAAAGCTGTTTCTGGTCTCCTTTTGTCCGTAATTTAGCCGTCCTCACTATAGTGGAAATCTGATATTTTCGTTTGCTTTTTGTGAGTATGGTTCATGGTGTGGTTTACTGTAGTTACGCCCTAGTTCGTGAACCATGGACAATGGCTGAGTGGCCTAGTAATTGGTCCTGAGGGTCTGTATACGAGTTGCTATGGAATGGGAGTGGACATCTCTGACATATTGTGAGTCATGGCCAGCAGAGTTCGAAGCAGCACTCTCTAAACTAAAACAGAACAAAGCCAATGGTGTGGACGCCATTCCAGCAGAATTCTTGAAAAACTGTGATGATGGAAAACGATTTGCTTGAAGTGATTATTGAATGCTACGAACAAGGAATCTCACCAACTGATTTTATTGAAAGTAGAACAATCACACTCCCCGCAAAAACGGGAATGCACGCGATTGTTCAAATGATAGAACATTAACGATCCTTTCTCACGTTTCTAAGATTTTACTTACATCATTAATTAGAAGGCAAATAGAACAACAATTGGATAACGACCAATATGGCTTTAGAACAAAGAAAGGAGCTAGGAAGGCTATATTAGTATTACGTCAAATTTTGGAAAGAAGTCAACAGGAAAAATGATCGAACATGTATTAAATTGGAAAAAAGCCCTAGAAAATGTTGAGTGGAAATTCATTTTTCACGTAATGAGGAAATTCGGACTTGACTCGAAAGACAGGCGCGTTATTCTGAATCTAGGCCCTACATTAATTTCAAACCAGAGAAGTTAATATTAATGTCGCTTAAGTGCGGCCAGTATCCAGTAATCGGCAGATAGTGGGTTCGAGCCCCACTGTCGGCAGCCCTGAAGATGGTTTTCCGTGGTTTCCTATTTTCATACCAGGCAAATGCCGTGGCTGTACCTTAATTAAGGCCACGGCCCCTTCCTTCCAATTCCTAGGCCTACCCCATCGTCGCCATAAGACATATCTGTGTCGGTGTGATATTGGAATACCACGGAAAACCATCTTCAGGGCCGCTGACAGTGGGGTTCGAACCCACTATCTCCCAGATGCAAGCTCACAGCTGCGCGGCCCTAACCCCACGGCCAACTCGTCCGGTTGAAATGATTTAAACATAAGAGGTACAGAACAAAACGAGACTACAATACTACTGTAACTACAAATGTAGAGGAGTGGTGGCGTTTAGAAATTCACAGAAGCTTGATAGTGAACGCTGAAAGGCATAGGAGTCTATAATGAATATGCATGTATGTTGTTATGGTTTGAAGTTGGACATTATGAAAATTTGCTGGAAATTTCACAAAACATTTGTTTAAAGGGACGTCCGTCGCTAACTGCTCCACCAACTGAAATGACTCAAAGTTATTTTGTGGGCTCCCAAAAGAGACATTGTTTTTGGAAATCAGACTGACGGTTCCGAAATTATAACGATTGCTCTAGAGCGTGGTATCGCTAAAATGGGGTCTTATTTGGCGGCCATATTGTTTTGACGGGTGACGTCACAGAAACATTTTTTTTGTGTCCGATTATAGTTTAAGAGCTTTCTTTGCAAAAATATAATTATAATTGTGATATTATTAATAGATACGGATATATCAGCGTTGCAAAATAGCGTCACGTTTTGTGACGGCGTTTCAGCGCTCGTACTCGCCTAGCGTCGGACCGTAAGGTAAGAAGTCTTCAAATCAAAAACATATTTTCAATATCTTTAACAATTTATGTGTTATTTCGTATAAACACTCACGCTCAGTACTGTATACATGAGATTATTATATTTCATCGCATGGTGATGGCTGACCTGTTCTTTCTGCGATGGTCATCACTGGTGTACAATATCAGTAATTCGGTGCCTTTCTCTCCTTAATTGGTGGTAGCTCCAGGAAGTCTCCGAATGGGCGGAGTGGGTGCGACACTTGGCCTCGAACTTGTCATTAGCGCTCTCTTCAGTAGATCACGAGCCGACCTAGAAAACACCTTTCACTGATGTCCGCGGTCAGCTTCGTGCTAGGACACTTGAAAATAGGATGTAAATCATAACAATTAGGGATGTCAAAAGTTTTCTCTCTTTTCCTACCTCAAATGGCTTACGTTCTAGCACATCATCCATGGACCCGTTGGAGGTTGGAGGCTCGTAAATGCGTTTCAAGGGGTCCGTGAAACTGAAATAAAAAAAATAATATTTATATTCACCATAATTTTAACGTCAAGAGAAGGGTATCGGAGAAATTTGATTTTCAGCAATGCAAAGTAATGATCATTAGCAAGCATCACAGGTGAACGGTAAACACTTATGGCTGTTTTTCTTCTTCTTTGCGATGATCCCTCCTGAGGCCACATGTCAGTTTCTTTTCATCCTTCCTTGTTGTTTCCTCTTCAGCATTTTTTAGTAATCCTTCATCATTGCACTATAGTGCGATTCGTTGGCTGAATGGTCAGCGTACTGGCCTTTGATTCAGAAGAGTCCCGGGTTCGATTCCCGGCCGGGTCGGGGATTTTAACCTTCATTGGTTAATTCCATTGGCCCGGGGGGTCAGTGTTTGTGCTGTCCCCAACATCCCTGCAACTCACACACCACACACAACACCATCCTCCACCATAATAATACGCAGTTGCCTGCACATAGCAGATGCGGCCCACCCTCATCGGAGGGTCTGCCTTACAAGGGCTGCACTCGGCTAGAAATAGCCACACGAAATTATTATTATTATTATTATTATTATTATTATTATTATTATTGCACTATACTTTATTCTTCTCTCGTAAGATGACTTTGGACCGGATTTCTTAACACTTTCAATTAGATTTTTCTACCTTATAACACTTTTTACCTCTTTGCCGTGCATAAAATACTCCTTGCGACAGAGTTCTTACAAGATTCACCAGACTTTTTCTGAGAATATTTGAAGATATACAGGAATTAAAAGTAGTTCTGCATTTTATTATCAGTTGAACTTTTTGCTCCTAGAATAGCATAAAACTAGACTTTTGTTCCTAAAATAGCAAAAAATTAGATTTTTGCCTTTTGAGCGAATAATGAAACACTGGAAAATTGATGTCTCCAATAGTTTATAAATGATTACAAAACCCGGAGTGGTTCTTAAATATATGAGTATTTCAGACAAGTCTGCCAAATATACTCCAAAAAATTTAAGAACTTGCCGCATGGAACATTTTCCATTCTATATAGCCTATAAAAATTATTTGTCAATAACCTATGCAACCAATTAACTTAATAACTCCAAATTTTGAGTGCGACTATATCTTATTAATATGTGCTGGTGTTTTAAATTTGATTGTGGTAAGCTGCTTCTTTTTCTCCTTCTGGCTAGAGTTAAGAGGGTATTGTTCCTAGTTGTAATTTACCTAAATTCCTTGATTTTCAGCCGATCTTCAATATTGTGCTAAATAAAGTGCAGAATCATATTACCTGAACATAAAGACTCTGAAAGTCTATTGTACAAATAAATACTTTGAAAATAGTTCAAGTAAATTTTTGTAAGAAAATTAATATTCACTACTTATAAGTTGCATTTGTAGTATTTATGTATTTTCAGTACAATAAGTGCCCGGGTACTTGGGTGAATGATGGTCGTCTTGCTCTTCGGGTCAGAGGGGTCCGGAGTTCGATTACAGGCCGGGTCGGAGATTTTAACCTTAAATGGTTAATTCCATTCTACCGGGGACTGAACGTTTGTACTGTCTCTGCAACATCCCGGCAAATGCCGCCCCCCCCAATCTCGTCGGAGGGTCTTCCTTAGAAGGGCTGCACCAGGCTACAAATAGCCATACGACTTTAAATTAAGTGCACTGACTGAGCAAATGTCATGGGATAGCGGAGCACTGATGCGCAGGTGTGTTGTCTGCGCACCATACGCCCCCTGTGCCAGCGGCAGTTGTATAGGAGACCTTGTGAGCAGTGGCTGTGCATGTGACAGGTGTAAGATAGAACGTCGTCGTGAGTTGACACCGTTCGAACGGGGTATGGTGGTCGGTGCCCGACGGATGGGAAGTGCGATTTCCAAAGTGGTGCGGGAATTCGGCTTCACACGATCAACCGTGTCCAGGGTGTATCGTGAATTGTTGAATGCGGGTGTCACCGTCCACAATAGACGAACGACCGGCCGTCCAGCCACCCTCGATGACCGTGACCGGCGACATCTGAGACGGATTGTCAATAGTGACAGACGGGCAACCGTGCAACAAATCACGACTCAATTCAACACAGGCCGTGCTAGACACGTCTCCCAGTGGACAATCCGTAGGAACATGGGTTCTATGGAGTATGGGATCCGGCGCCGCACACGGGTGCCACTGTTAACCCAGCGTCATCCCAGCAGGGAACTGAACCTGTGGACTGGAATGTCGAAGGCCAAAATGATGCTCATTGTGGTAATTAAGCGTTTTTGTGATTTTTTAAAAATTTGTTTTACGTCGCACCGACACAGATACTCGTAGGTCTTATGGCGACGATGGGTTAGGGAAGTGCTAGGAGTGGGAAGGAAGTGGCCGTAGCCTTAATTAAAGTACAGCCCCAGCAATTGCCTGGTGTGAAAATGGGAAACCACAGAAAAACATCTTCAGGGTTGTCGACAGTGGGATTTCGAACCCACTATCACCTGAAAGCAAGCTGACGGCTACACGTAACTCAAACCACGCAGCTTCTGCTGGGTGGAAGTCTAATTATGAGTTAGCATTTGAGAGATGGGTATTTAAAACTCCACCGTCGGCAACTTCGAATATGATTATCCAAGTTTTCCCCATTTTCCCATTTAATAAGGCCACGACCAGTACCATCCCAATCTCAGTATCACGAAAAACTCGTATGTGTTAGTGCAACGTTAAACTCACAGAAGTGGCCGTGCGGTTAGGGGCGAGCATCTGTGAGATTGCATTCGGGAGAGAGTGGGTTCGAACCCCACTGTCGGCAGGCCTGAAGATCGTTTTCCGTAGTTTCCCGTTTTCACACCAGGCAAATGCTGGGGCAGTACCTTAATTAAAGCCACGGGCATTTCCTTCCCACTCCTAGGCCCACCCTATCCCATCGTCGCCATAAGACCTATCTGTGTCGGTGCGACGTAAAACAAATTTTTTAAATCACAAAAATGCTTAATTACCACAATGAGCAGCATTTTGGCCTTCGACATTCCAGTCCACAGGTTCAATTCCCGCCTGGGTCATGGTAGGCCTACTTCACTTGTGATAGACTAATTCCCTTGGATCGGGGACTGAATGTTTGCCATTGCGGCAATTCACATATTCCAACACAAATCTCTTCAACACTTACACGTTGTTTCCTTTACGTGGCTGACGCCTCCCACGCTCCTCGGAGGGTCTCTCGTTCAAGGGCTGCGCCAGGCTAGTAATACATACACGAAATTGTATTAGAACAATAAGCTCTGTTTATAGCTAGGTCTACACTTTCCGTCTTTTTCAATAATTTATCGATACTTGTCAAGAACTTTGTGTATGTTTCTTGTATGTCTGCAACGGTGAACCACTCAGTAAATTCCTATGTGATGCCGTTATTAATACAAAGCCAAGAAACCGGGCTGAGTGGCTCAGACGGTTGAGGCGCTGGCCGTCTGACCCCAACTTGGCAGGTTCGATCCTGGCCCCATGCGGTGGTATTTGAAGGTGCTCAAATACGTCGGCCTCGTGTAGGTAGATTTACTGCCACGTTAAAGAAATCCAGCGGGACGAAATTCCGGCATCTCGGCGTCTCCGAAAACCCTAAAAATAGTAGTTATTGGGGCTTGAAGCCAATAACATTACAAAGCCAAGCTAGTAGTAGTCTAATTCACTGTACAACTGTAGGCCTATGTACTGTAAGTCACAGCGTTAACATATTGGAATTGTTTAAGTTATCTGTGAATTCCTACATGAAAGCATTGTCATTATCATCCTGCGCTACACATAATGGAATATTAAAAGTTTAATAAGTATGTAAATTTCGTTTGAATTGCAATAAGATCGATAACATTACTCGTAGGCCTAAGTATAATTTTTACTTTTGTGTTTATTTTTTCGTCTTCGTTAATGTGTAAGTTAACGTCTTGGTTGATATAATTTCTTGAAATATTTTATTTTTAGCTATCTTTTGTGGTTATGTAATGTATTCCCTTTTTCCTAGATATTTCTATTTTACCTGGTGTCAGTACTACATGCGGATTTGACCCTGTTTTACGGTCAGATGCTGTTCATGTCACCAACCCAATATGGGAGGATGTATTCAGTATTGTGTTGTCGTTGCATCCACAAAAACGGCTATGTGACGAAGTTGTCATAGAAATACTAAGCCGGCAGCACATTACATAATTAAGAACGAGTATGTTGGTAGCACAGTATTAAACCTTAGATGACAGAACCTTCCTGGACTTTCTTTTTTTTTTTTTTTGCTAGTTGCTTTACGTCGCACCGACACAGATAGGTCTTATGGCGACGATGGGGCAGGAAAGGGCTAGGAGTGGGAAGGAAGCGGCCGTGGCCTTAATTAAGGTACAGCCCCAGCATTTGCCTGGTGTGAAAATGGGAAACCACGGAAAACCATTTTCAGGGCTGCCGACAGTGGGGTTCGAACCTATTATCTCCCGAATACTGGATACTGGCCTAAGTTCTAAGCTGAAATGTCTCGCATAACCTTGTTCGCTGGAACACCGACTGTATGATTCTGTAGTTGTTGGTTGAGTGGTGTGCTGTGTAGAAATACCCAGTATCCAAGGAATTAACCTGACGTGGCTACAATTCTCGACCCGACATGGAATCGAACCCGGGACGCTCTGAACCGAATGCCGTTACGCTGACTATTCAGTAAAATGCCAGAAGTTGATTCGTAATGAATGCTTTAATTTACTTTCGCTGCTATGCTATTGCTTATGTCCCAATTGCAATGTATTTATCAATAATAATAATAATAATAATAATAATAATAATAATAATAATAATAATAATAATAATGTAAACAGGAAAACCAAGGGACCCTGGTTCACCAAAAATGAATAAAACCTTCAAGATTTGGGAATCACACATGAAGACATCCAAGAACGTGTTCCTCTCCAGAAGAATTTCAAACATACCAGCGATTCCAAGAAACGCCGAAGTTCAAAACAGGAAAGAAGTGGGCTGATGAAAGAAAGGAGGCTCGCAGAAAGGAAATGCGGGAATACTGGGAAAGAATCAAGTTCATGGATGCAAAAGGTTGAAATAACGTAGGCCACAGCCGGCCGAAATGAATAATAATAATAATAATAACTTAATAGTAATAATAATAGTAATAATAATAAATGGCTGAATGGCGATCTATGAGAGCCCACTAGTACCGGAAAATTATTGCTACTAAAGAGAAAGTTTTGGACCAAAATTTGTATTTCACCCACACCGACCCGAATAATGGAGTCAAAAATTTCGAAGTTCATTCCGGTAAAAGTTTCGCGATGAGCAACAGGTTTTAGTTAGCGGGAAAAGGTTTATTCGTGACTGTCTCGTTTTACAATCTCTTCGTGTCCATCGTATCTGTGAGAAAGTGCAAGTATTTGTATCTCTGGCGGACACTAGCGCCTTGCGAGGCAGATCCATTCCCGTCAGGCCTCGTTGAGACTCGCCATCTATCAGGCCCCAACTCGATTAGCGCTCCTGGCCACTTTGTCGGCTCGGTGTGAAGCCACTCATCATTATTTCACGGGGCCGCTAACTGGATCAGCGGCCGAACCCCAAGCTTTTATTTGATTTTATGATTCCCACCAAAACTCCCTCCTACTCGGGCAAGAATCTCTGCCTCCCTTCCACCAGGGTCACCAGACAGTGACTGATCACAGTTCACGGGATCGTGTCGCCTTATTCAATTCCTACAATGCTTTTTCTTCCTATTATATAATTCAAGGAACTCTTCCTATTTATAAAGACCAGCCTATTTGAATCGATTGTTTTGAAAAGGGCATCAATCCCTCTAGTAAACTTCTAGATTAGTATTCCCCATCCGGGGCTTTAAAACGCTATGTTAGGGATTCCACGAAATTGCATAAAATATTTTAAGAACAGTCCCGAAACTCAATCAATGTCTTTCTGGCGTGGACATTGCACACGCACTTTGCTGATGATTCGACAGGCAGACTTCCAGCCATCGGCGAAAGAAAACATCGAACTCGGTTTTATCGCGATCATAGCCGCAAGTTTTGATGTGGAATACGTACCGCATGATGGATATTGTTGAAGTAACTTAACTAGTGCAATTATTGTTTGCAACCAAATGTACACATCTTCTAGACAAAGTCGGTGTACAATTGGTCTGTGATGAGAGCGGTAACATACGCATGAAAGAAGAACCGAACAGCGTAGCTTTGGAACCAAACTGCATTTGGGAGGCGAGTAAATCAAACCCCATCATCGGATGTCCTGAGATCGACATCTTGAATATCCCTCTCGATGTACGCCAACGCTTCACAGATCTTCAACGTGGCTGATGTCCTCCTAGGACGAAGTGGAGGACCGTAGTTGTCACAGAGCTGCCATTGCTTATGACGACATGGCCACATTACAAGAGTTTAGCCCCCCCTTCCTCAACAACGCAAAGTCTTTTCTGAACATGGCAGCTTCTCAAGTGGTCATGACGAGGCAGTGTGAGGTTCCATTTGAGTATATTCACCTCCATTGTATGGAGGGCCTGCTTCTGAATCCTAGTCATAGGACGGCATTCTGTCCCTTAAAGGGATACCGGGTGCACAACGGTCTTTTAAATCAGGCATCCTCTTATCGAAGAGATATACTGCAAAGGGTCCCATTTGGCATGAAGGGGATGTCATTGTCGGAAGTAACTCTTTACCCAGTGAGATATTATAAGGAAGAAAACAAATGAACAACATGATCCTTTGTTAGAGCATGTTAAAGAAAGTAATTGGCAGGAAGATAACAATTGACAACATGAATCTTTGTTAGAGCATGTTCAGGAAAGTAATTGGCGGGAAGATAACATGACTCTTTTTAGAACATGTTCAGGAAAGTAATTGGCGGGAAGATAACATGACTCTTTTTAGAGCATGTTCAGGAAAGTAATTGGCGGGAAGATAACACGACTCTTTTTAGAGCATGTTCAGGAAAGTAATTGGCGGGAAGATAACAATTGAACAACATGGTTCTTTGTTAGAGCATGTTCAGGAAATTAATTGGTGGGAACAAAGCAACTGAACAGCATGACTCTTGGTTAGAACATGCTTAGAAACATTATTGGTGGATAAATGCAATCGAAGAACATGATTCTTGGTTACAGCATGGTCGGAAGAGTCTAAAGGAAGTCATAGATTTGATTCAGCACTAAAATACTCTACTCTGGGAGTAAATGATCACCTCCAATTCAGTAACACGAGTTAAAGTACAGCTCCGGTGACTGCATGAAGTAGAATAATGCAATAATCACGGAAAACACTGTATATTTTGTTCTGTTAATTTAATGTGCAATGCGAACATAATACTCATAAATTTACTTTCGGTATGACCCTCGTATATCTCAAACTGCTTCTTGTAAAATGAACCTAAAAGCACTGAACACATAAAGCGAATTAATATAAACACCTGTAGGCAGCAGCAAGTTTCCTGACCACACCTATCTTTATAACCCATTATCAGTGAGGAGAGATCTCGGAACGCATCGTCACGTCTCTTCACACGTCTTCTGGTTCTCATATCTGTTGCCGGAACGTGGAGTTGATTAGTTGGTGATTTAGAAGGCAGTGGAGTACTTAGTCTTATCTAGAGCTCGGTTTAACTACTCCCGAACTGGTCCGAGAGGTAGATCGATCTCTAAATTACCCTCGTTGTGCAACTCTTACCTCAACCGGAAATCTATTTGAACTGGAAAATCAACAGCGCAGCTTTGTGATTAAGTCCTATAACGTTTGTGAGCGCCCGAAGCGATCACGAATTTACTGGACTGGGTCATGTGTTTCGACAAAGGTTCTCGAAGCTGCTTCAGTGTTATAGAAACTAACTTTATAATAGACATGTTATATGTAGGCTTTTGGGACTTGGGCCGCGTCAGGAAAATAAGGTGAAATTCTTTACGTTTCGCAGAGGACTTTGCTCAGCGTCTTCAAAAGAAAATCTCGACTGTTCATGAGGAAGCCGAAAAAGCCTATATCATGTCTACATTTACGGGTCGTGGTAATATTAACTTTATAATACCGGTGTCCGACTCGTTGGCTGAATGGTCAGCCTACTGGCCTTCGGTTCAGACGGTCCCAGGTTCGATTCCAGGCCGGGTCGGGGATTTTTACCATAATTGGTTAATTCCAATGGCATGGGGCTGGGTGTATGTGTTGCCTTCATCATCATTTCATCCTCATCACGACGCTCAGGTCTCTTACGGGGGTCAAATAGACCTGCACCTGGCGAGCCGAACCCGTCCTGGGATATCCCGGCACTAAAAGCCATAAGTTACGACATTTCATTTCATAATACCGGTACCTCAATTTTTCTCCGCAGACAAATTCCACGTTTGACAAAGAATCAGAAAGCCACGCACAGATCAGACTTCGTTTTTAGGCCGAATGGTCAGCGTAGTGACCTTTTGTTCAGAGGGATCTAATTTCTTTTCCCGGCGAATTTAACTCGAACAGACAATGGCTCTCGCCCGGGGACCCCCAGCGAGTAGGGGTGGTGGAACTAGATTCACAGTATACTTTGCCTATCGTAAGAGGCGACTAAAGAGAGCCCGAGGTGCTCTGAACTTGGGAGCGTGGGTTGCGACTACAGGGCCCTTAGCTGAGTCCTGGTGTTGCTTCCACTTACATGTGCCAGGCTCCTCACTTTCATCTATACTATCCGACCTTTTTGGTCAACTCTCGTTATTTTCTGAGTTCGAAACTATTAGAGCATTCGAGGTCTAGGGAGTTTTTCATTTTCACACCATTCGTGGCCCTTGTCTCTTTGGCCGATACCTTCATTTTTCGAAGTGTCGTATCCCCTCCATTTTTTTTTTCTCTCTGATTAGTGTTATATGGAAAATGGTTGCTTAGTTTTACTTTACCTTAAGATAACAATCACCGCTAACACCCTAGATCGGGAACTGGGTGATTGTACTGGTCTCAGTACAAATCAGTTCATTTATAAACAACACGCTACGTTACTAACCACAACAGAAGCACATCATAGTGATTACTTTCCTCCACATAGATATGGTGTTAGGAAGGTCATCCGGACGTAATTCTTGGCTAAATCCACGGGAAGGCCCGACCAAAAGAAATGGGGAAGAAAGACCAGGATGACAAGGAAGAAGAAGAGAACCGGAGGAATGGAAGTTTCATCCTCTCCTCTCATTCATTTCATTTCAAAAACTCCTCAGATGAGGCTGACGTCAGGAAGGGCATCTGGTCCTAAAAACTCGCTACAAAGTTTCATCTTACTTCATATCCGGCCCCGTAGAGAAACGGGAAAGGTGGGACACACACACTCAATACTACATATGCCACAACAATATGCCGGTTAATTTCACATAGAGGAAAAAGGCTGACTCCATAGTTTGAATCTGGAATATCTACTGTCTTTAATGATTGTGAGTTTTTAAATCAGCAATGACATTATTATTATTATTATATTATGATTATTATTATTATTATTATTATTATTATTATTATTATTATTATTGTGGCAACCCCGGTTGGTGGGGCCTTAGAATTCATCCCTGCCTGTCATGGAAGGCGACGAAATAGGTCACCTATAGAGGCTCTGAACTTGTAAGCGGGAATGAAGACCACGGATCCCTTAGCTGAGTCTGACATTATTTGCACTTACTTGTGCAAGCCTCCTTCACTATTCGACCGTCGTGGGTTAACTCTTCTCCCCGTGATGGTATGATGTTTGCGAGATCTACCTAATCTTTAATTTTCATACCCTCCGTTTGCCTATTAGTAGTCTCCTACAGCTTAAAACAACAATTAGCACCACCACCATCATCACCACCACCACCACCACCACCACCACCACCACCACCACCACCACCACTCGAACTGAGACCAGTATTAATCTTCAATGTACTTGCTTTGTTCTCATATTCTCTTAATCTTTCGCATCAAATATTTTTAAATCAATTCTTGATTTCTTCGGACCTAGCGAGACCTAGCGAATACTTCATTTTCCTCCCGTCATGAAGTTTGCAGTTTCTGGCCGACACCTTCATTATTCTAATAGACAACTCCGACCTTCGGAAAATTTTGCGGTTTTTCTCATAATAATAATAGCATATTATTATATTGGATAGTATATTATTTTACGACCCACTAACTGCTTCTACGGTTATCAAACATCCAACATGCCAGGATTTTGTCCCTCGGGAGTTTTTTAACATGCCAGAGGCTGGCTTTTCTGAGCACATCTGTAAATATTGCTGGACTGAACGAGAATCGAACCCACCATCTGGACCTCAGAAAGCCAACGCTTTGTTACATGAGCTACTCAGCTCATCTATTATTATTATTATTATTATTATTATTATTATTATTATTATTATTATTATTATTATTACATTTTACTCCGCTCTTATTAATTGACCATTCGGAATGTGGAGGTATTTCTATTCGAGACAAGCCATACCGATGCTATGGAGAAGTTAAGCACCCCGTTTGTTGGTCGTGGATTATCACACAAGCCAATCTTTCCATTGCTACTCCTCGCTGAACGAATAGGCTGGCAGATAGACAGACATCTCCGGCGGTGTGAATCTGTTCCCGCGTCACGCGACGCTGCCCCCATCTGCCGGTGGGCCCCAGTACTTATTAACTCCCAACAGACAGTGTGTTGTTTCTCGTGTTCGGTGGCTAGTCTCAAGGGAGGAGCACCGAACCGTGTAATTGGTACGCTTTCAGAAATCCCGATCGTCTGTCCGTCCGCCCCCTCCCACCTCGCTTCGGCCTTCTCCACGGCACACTCAGCTTCTCTGCACGCTGGCCTGCTCGACATTTCGCTATAATATATACAGTTCTAGTTTGGACTTGACGTTTGTCGGCATGTCGGCAAAAAATGCCATGCAGTTGACATGCTTTCATAATTTGTCGTCATCTGTTACAGACGAGCGTGGATCTTTAGTTTCGAGTTAGATATTACTTATGTTTAGTGTGACCCAGTTTTGAATGTGTAAACCCTAGAAAGGTACGTAAGGAGAAATTTTGTCCCTAGAATTGTAAGTGAATGAATGAATGTACGAATTAATTATTAATGAATAGAATTCTCTTCTCTTCCAGTCACGTAACACCATCAACTGGAGAGAGAGAGTGTTCATTTATTAAATACATACATCCAGTTATGTTTTTATAAGCAAAGTCATCTCCGTACAGGCCATGAAGGCCCTTGGAGGGGTAAAAGGTAAAGGCTTCCACCACCTGTAAATGGTGGTGGTAGTGACTATTATTTTAAGAGAAAGTACAATTAGGCAACCATCCTCTATATAACACTAATCAGAGGGACGCGCAGCTGTGAGCTTGCATCCGGGAGATAGTGGTTTCGAACCCCACTGTCAGCAGCCCTAAAGGTGGTTTTCCGCGGTTTCCCATTTTCAACCAGGCAAATGCTGGGGCTGTACCTTAATTAAAGCCAAGACCGCTTCCTTCCCATTCCCAGGCCTTTCCTATCCCAGCGTCGCCGTAAGACCTATCTGTGTCGGTGCGACGTAAAGCAAATAGAAAAAAAAACACTAATCAGAGAGAAAAAATGGAAGGGATTCCGCACTTTGAAAAATGAAGTTATCGGCCAAAGGAAGACAAGGGGCACGAAGGGCGTGAAAATGGAAGACTCCCTAGGCCTCGAATGCTCTAATACCGTCGGGGTCGGAAAAGAACAAGAGTTGACCAAGGGAGGTTGGATAGGATAGATGAAAGAGAGGAATCTCGCACAAGTGGAAGTAATTCCAGGACTCGGCTGAGGGCCTCTGGTCGACAACCCACTCTCCCAAGTACAGAGCCCCTGCGGCCCCTTTTAGTCGCCTCTTACGATAGGCAAAGGATACCGTGGCTGTTATTCTACCACCCCTCACCAACAGGGGGTCCACTATCTGTAACCTCGGCACTTGGTGGTAGAGTCGTTAGCTTGTTTTTTTTTTTTTTATGTATTTGTTCGGGGCGTCGACCTATAGAGATCTTTTGCCCCTACTTGCACCTGCGTGTAATTGGAATGGAGGAAATGTAATGTAAGGACGACACAAACACCCAATCCCCAGGCCAGGGATATTAATCATTTACAATTTAAAAAACCCCAATCCAGCCGGGAACCGAACCCGTGGCCTCCGGGTGACAGGCGGATGCGTTGCCCCCTACACCCACTGTCGGCAGCCCTGAAGATGTTTTTCCGTGCTTTCCCATTTTCATACCAGGCAAATGATGGGGTTCTACCTTAATTAAGGCCACGGCCGCTTCCTTCCCACTCCTAGCCCTTTCCTGTCCCATCGTCGCCATAAAACCTAACTGTGTCGATGCGACGTAACGCCACTAACAAAAAAAAGCTATGTGTAGGTCTACCTGCGGAAGTGGAAACCTCGTTTCTTAAACTTTTGGACTTCCTGGAGGGGAATCGAACCCACGTCCTTCCTGATGAACCGAGCAAGTCTCTACCACCTCATCCGGAAGCCCCTGTATTTTTATAATAGATAATATTAATGATAATCCAACTAAGAAAACTTTACAAAATTATTTAAGTATACTTACTAATATACAGTAATATCCCACAGATCAATTTTACAATTTTGGGGTTTCAACTTACTATCTCCGAAATGCAAGCTCATAGGCCAACTTGCTCGGTATCCCATAAATCACTTTTGCACCTATCTTTATTAATGGTTAGATAAACTGTCCGGATCCATGGCTAAATGGTTAGGCTTGATGATGATTGTACCGGGCGGTACACCTCCACGCCGCTAATTTAAAATTTGCGCCTGTTGAAACTCCTCTGCTGGAGGAAGTCTGAACTTTATATACGCTATTAATTCGCTACCTTCTCAAAAGATGTCACCACGTGGAAAATTTTGAGTTTTTGAACTGTGTCATTTTTGATGTGTTTTTGTTTTGCTTGAAGTAAGAAGTGTGAACTTTCTCTTCTAGAGGACACGACTGAAGATCAACAATAGTGCAACCTAGTGCGAAGTCAAAGAACTATTTTGTTGGAGAAATTTTTATTTCAAATGTTTGTTCTTTGCTAAATTTCTTTCTGTTATTGTTTAAGTTGGCTGTATACCCCTCTTTTTCCCCTTGTTTTAGATTTATCCAATCCCGAATTTCTTTGAGTTTTTTCTCGACCAATCCGATGTATCTTCCCCCTACTTGGATGTGTTTCTGTACCCTAGCCAATAAAGAATGTGCGGGAGGGTGTTTTCATTCCCCTAACGCCTAGAAACTTCTGCGAGAGGATATAAACTGCTGATTTTAGGGTCTCCGGGCCACTTCTGTTCCGTCTTTCAGTGTATTAAGTACATAGCAGGAGGCGGGAAGCGCCTCTTTCCTCGGCAGCGGTCAACAACAAGGTAATGGCCGATTAATAACTTCTTTCTTTGCTTGCTCAGCAGTTTAACTCTCGGGGCGGGTTCTAAGCGTTCCACCATGTAACCTTTTCCTAAATGTAACTACTCTTTTCATATATTCTCTTTTAAAGCTACATACTGGGATAGAGAGTGCTAACCCTCTCGAGCTCCCACTCATATTGTTTTGAGGTGAACTTATTTTTCTCAACCTATTCTTCGATAACGTAAAACAAATTGTTCTCTTCTTAAGTCACCTCTTTAGTATGGGATTAGCCCTTGTATTAACGGCCTAGTGCCAAGTAGGTCTTAATCAAAGTGTATTAGGAGTGCAAGTTCGCCTCCTCTCAAATTGTTATTTTAGAGGTCATTTAATTATCCTGCTTTTCATTTAATAGACCTCAGTAGATTGGGTATTTTACCCCTATGTTTATGTCCGTTGAGGACAACTTGAAGGTGGAGTTTGGTGTGGCCTGGGAGAGGCTTAAATTTGAGAGCGAGTGGCTCTTTTGAAAATTGAGTGTTGTACGCCTCGTGGAGGCTTTTCAGTGTAATTTGGAGCAAGGGCTCCTAGGCATGAATGGGGTTTTCTGCCCCTCTGTTGAAACTTGTGTTTGGGGTAAAACTGAGCTGATTGCCCAAGCAGTGTAAATTCAGGGCGCGAAGCCCAAATTCTGTAAATATTGTAACTACCCTTTTGATTTGCTACTTTGTACCTGCCATGCTTGTTATTTCCTTGTTTTTGAAAAGAAAATATAACCTTGTTAAATTTTATATTAACTTTGATTCCGTAGTTTGAGACCCGTTCACGCCCGCACCTTCTTTCACCTCTACCTACCACTAAAACACGGTAACAATGATGATGATGCTTGTTGTTTTAAGGGGCCTAACATCGAAGGTCATCGGCCCTAAATGGTTAGGGCGCTGGCCTTCGGTCACATAAGTGGTTAATTTCGCTGACGTGGGGGCTGGGTGTATGTGTCGTCTTCATCATCATTTCATTCTCATCACGACGCGCAGGTCGCCTTCGGCCGTCATATCAAAAGACCTGCATCTGGCGAGCTGAACTTGTCCTCGGACACTCCTGCCACTAAAAGCCATACACCATTTCATTTCATTTCATTTCATTAGATTAACTTAGCATTTGAGATACTCCCTTGACTTTAACTAAGTCATGGTGTCTATGATACCTCCACATGCATATCCTTACTACTAATGTGATGTTTGGAACATCACTGAATGTTTTTAATTATTGAACTATATATTTAATTGATAAGATGTATATATTTAATCACTGATAGGTCATTTTAAAATTAATATGTATATATATATATATATAGGGTTTTTATCATCCATTTCAATCATCATTTCATTTCTTTGTATCGCGGCTATAACGTATTCTGAACGAACAAATTATTGGGTAAAGTATTTCAACATCACGCATATTTATAACTTGCAGTAAATTTTCCAATAGCCGTTGTGAGGTGACCAGAGTCAGCATGCTAATTTCAGCCCAGTTCCAGGAAAAGTACGTCATCGAGGTTACGAGAGACCTTACCCTCTCCACCTCATGATGAGACAGTTGATACATTATTAACACCCACTTTTCAAACTATGCTTGGGGACGCTTTATTTCAGCGGGTAAGTTCAGCCTATGTGAATGAACGTAATGAAGCAACGTGATGGATGCACAGCTATACAAGGGAGAAGGGATGAGACCTCGAATCTTACTGGACCATGTGATATGGCTGATGGAAGGAGACTTTTGAACCAATATATACCACCGACAAGGGCTGGAGAGGACACTAACACTCTCATTCAGACTCACATTCGGAGTTTCGGACATTCTGATTCTGATTCTCACGCTTGGAAGATACTCTTACTACGATTCTACGTCTACACATCGGAGAAGATTTTAACTTAGTTCACTTCGCATCTGAGTATATTCTACTCAAAAGTTACTCTCATTGGGACTTGTTATCTCAATGACGAGAGGTAGTCAACGGGAGACCGGTTCTGACTGGTATAGGGGAAGAGAGCTTTTATTATGAATTTAGCTACGCTACTGTTCTGTAATACGGAAGAATACGAATGTATTCTCTCCATGAACATAACCCATGGTGGTTTTGCACTTAAAATTAGGACTCATTACGACTTTATGTAAGGAGTACAATAGGAAGTGTTAAAGACAGGAAATGTGGATGTAGGACTGGAATCCAACAACAGATGAGGCAGCCTGTACGAGAGATCCACCCATCTTCAGCTTCAAGACAACAGAGTCTACATTTGGTGAGCTTATGGCATAAGTTACTGCAAGTCTTCGCGCAACAGTTCATTTTCTTAAAGTTAATTTCATTCACTTTTTCTTTTGCTTCCGTAAGTTCAGATTTCGTTAATACGCCGTTACGTCACGTTTTCATCTTAATAAATAGCTGTTTTAATTTGTTTTTTATGAAATGATTATTAATGATCCTTAAATTCCAAGTTAGTGTACTTAATGATTTGTGTTCCGTTCACCCCACCCCTGGGAGTTATTTGAGTCTCATTACGTATTTTTATTTATTATTATTATTATTATTATTATTATTATTATTATTATTATTATTATTATTATTAATTATCTACTTTTGTTTTCAAGCCATAAGCTTGAAGACTGGCGCCCTTGAGATACTGTTTCTGGAGAAACAATGACATATCATTTATTTATTTTAATATTAAAGTGACCCGCCACGTTATAAATTTGTCATACATCTGTGGGCAAAGTGGGTACGTCACACTAACTACATGCATCTTTTGTGTTTTTTATCGTCTTCAGATTTCTTTTCCCACATTCTTCGTACAGTATTACACAGTTTTGTTGCCTTCTACTCTCTGTTTAATAACTTAACACGTGTGTAAAGTTCAGGTTTTTTTCTTCGATTATACCAATCGCTTTCGCATCTCTGTATTCTTGTTTCTTTATAGTCTTTTAGTACTTGTGCCGCATCCATATCTTTATTGGACAAAATGCATCCATTTTCCTCATTTATTGGTTTACACGGCTTTGTTTGTATATAGGCTACTCCCATCAGTCACCAAATTTTAGCTTTTTGTTTGCAAGTTTAAATATTTTACAACAAAAAAGGTATTTGTTACACATACATTTAATTGTTCTTTGGATTCAACGAAATATCTTCTGGTCTCGACATGTTGCCTGTTTTTTCCACATCAGTGTTCCTAGCAGGAATGAGAAATGTATGTCTTCAACTTCTTCGGTTTGATTCTCAAGTACTTCTGTCCCATATCTAAGACGTCGTCTTCACAGTAGAACGTTTCTTCACTCTTAGGAAGAAGCCCCGATTAAATATATCTTATGTAAGCCCAAAACAAACAAACAAACAAACAAACAAACAAACAAACAAACAAACAAACAAACAAACAAACAAACAAACAAACAAACAAACAAACCCTGTGGCGCTACAGCTCTAATGAACCTTGGCCTATCAAGCGACCGCTACTCAGCCCGAAGGCCTACAGTTTACGAGTTTGTGAATGGTCAGTAACGGCGAATTCTCGGCCGTTATCCTTGGATTTCTTGACTGGGATTACCACCTCACCGTCAGATAGCTCCTCAGTTGTAATGACGTAGGCTGGGTGGACCTCGAAAACCAGCTCTCATATCCAAGTTTAATTCCCCGTTCTGACCGGGAATCCAGCTCGGGGCCTCCGGGTATTAAAAAAATGAAATGGCATATGGGTTTAGTGCCGGGAGTGTTCGAGGACAAGTTCGGTTCGCCAGATGCAAGTCTTTTGATTTCACGCCCGTAGGCGATCTGCGTGTCGTGATGAGGATAAAATGATGATGAAGACACGTACACCCAACCCCTTTGCTAGCGGAATGAACCAATTATGGTTAAAATTCGCGACCCTGTCGGGAATCGAACCCAGGACCCCTATGACCGAAGGCCAGCACGCTAACCATTTAGCCATGGAGCCGGACGTCCTCCGGCTGAGAGGCAGGCACGCATACACCAGGCCACAGGTCCGACTGTGTTGTAGAATAGAAATCTAGTATAAATATACAAGTGTCAATTATAAACTGTAAATGATAACTAAAATGTGTACGGATGTACAAACAATAGACTCCTGTAGATTTGGATTACAAAGTAATAACTGGAAGAACCGATATTTACTTAGGCCTACGTTCCGTGTCTAGGACAGGTGCAATGTTTCCAAAATTTAGCGACCGGGACGGCCTTGTCATTTACTTCCAAGATGTCCTGGGCTGTGTAGTGTTCACTAAGTCTCCTGTAGACCAGAAGATGTGCTTGGTCCTGGGTGGCTCCACACTAACGCTATGTGCTCTTTCCTGCCAAGAGTAGTCCCCACTTTGCCTTGCGAGTTTGTTTAGAGATCTCGAGATGGTGTAAGGGATATCTCCCCCAGGGGCTAGTTCTTCCCTGGCCTGTATTTCTGGACCATTCAGCTTCTCCTTCCATATCTTCATGCGAGCGCCTTCTTGAGATCCTTGATGCTCCTCGAATCTAGTGAAACTAGGAAGAACTGATAAAATGAGTAATTGATCCAGTAAGGTCGAGTGTTTCTTACCCAAGGTCGGTGAAAATGTTCGTACCTCAGGTTTGGTGTTGGTTTTAAAGCAGTGTTTCTCCAATAGTGAAATGCCACAGACAGAATTTACATTGCAGTCACTCGCCTCTCCACACCGACAATGTGAAGGGGGATTGAGGTATTCATCCTCGTCATCTTACAATTCTACGGTAAACATATTCATATAAGTAAGACTTTGACGAGGTAACGTCTGTAGCGAAATCATGGGCTCATGTTCGGGTTTACAGTTCTGGAACTGAAGATCCGATACGAATGGTTGAGGTACCGTATGACTGTAAATATAGAACATGAGAAGAGCACTGGGTGATCTTCAGTTAAATAAACGAAGCAAAATGGGACTTAAAAACAGCGGTGATTTGTATGTTTTAGTCTGTGATTAATAACTCGAAAATTGAAAGACGTACGAAGATGGTCAAGACGTTTAAAGATTTAGCATATGATGCCTTACATTTTGCATAATAAATGTGTCCAAATTCCAATAGCAAGTGAGGATCCCAGTTATTTTTAAACTCTATGATTTGACCGTCTAAATACAAGTTCCACCCCATAGAAAGCTCTCTCTCTCTCTCTCTCTCTCTCTCTCTCTCTCTCTCACCGGACGAATTGGCCGTGAGGTTAGGGGCTCGCAGCTGTGAGCTTACATCCGGGAGATAGTGTGTTCGAACCCCACTATCGGCAGCCCTGAATATGGTTTTCCGTGGTTTCCCATTTACACACCAGGTAAATGCTGGGGCTGTACCTCAATTAAGACCACGGCCGCTTCCTTCCAATCCCTAACCCTTTCCTATTCCTTCGTCCCCAAAACCTATCTGTGTCGGTGCGACGTAAAGCAACTAGCAAAAAATCTCTCTCTTAGCTCGAAATGATGGTACGAAAAAGGATGCCCTACGGTCTTTATGGAAAAACTGCATGGGTGTCGAGATGTGAAAATACATTTGCTCGATATCCATTCTGAATATAAATTCCAGCCCATGATGCGTATATTACCGAACATAAATTCTTACACTAGACATAACGATACAGTTGCAGTAGACAATAATTAAGACAGAAATTACATGATGTATAAAAATTCGAACATTACAAAACACTTTGAAACACTAACGTACTTGGCATCATATGAATGAGGAATCTGAATAGGATTGAACTGTGCCATCATACCTCTTCTCAGAATTCAACTTCACCAATTATAATCGTATATAAGCACACGACTTGCATAAGCGGACTTGCCGATTGCTATGGAATGATACGGAGCGGTATGTTTCGACCTTATTCGGGCTATATAATTCAGCCGTCATTCCTTTAGGCGACCAAACAGATAATATAGTTCGCAGTAAATAACATAAAAAGCATAACACCTGTAAAGTCAAATGTCAGTCAATTGAATTCTCTTTTACATGTCGATATGGGGATATCCTTCGACATGGACGACCGAATGGACATTTTCCGCTCTTCAAAAATCTGACTACCTCCGCCGGGTTTGAACCCACGATCTTAGGATCCGGTGGCCACAGTTAGTGATACTCTAATAGAATGGTCGGTAAAATTCTATTTATTTACATTTAAAGAGCAAAAATGAAATGGCGTATGGCTTTTAGTGGCGGGAATGTCCGAGAACAAGTTCGGCTTGTCAGGTGCAGATCTTTTGAATTGACACCCGTAGACGACCTGCGCGTCGTGATGAGGATGAAATGATGATGAAGACGACACATCTACCCAGCCCCGTGCCAGCGGAATTAATCAATTATGGTTAAAATTCCCGAACCTACCGGGAATCGAACCTGGGACACCTGTGACCAAAGGCCAGCGCACTAACTATTTAGCCATAGACTATAGGGCAAAGCTAACCTCACTTTCGAGTTCCGTCACGGGCACATTTCAGTTTGGCTACGAATGGTATGAAATCTTACAGATTCAGTTGGTGTACCATTTTCAATGGGCTTGCAGACTGATACTTATTCCATTTGGTTCAATGGCGAAAAATACCTTACAGCCATTTCCCTACAAAACCTCTTCAGTGATACTCAAGATTTCCATGTCATCTGACAATTGAGTTGTTGAAGACACAACGAGCCTTTAGGGCAAGAGCTCAACAATAATGAATTTGCTATCATTCAAGTCCAAGAACACGAGCCATTAATGAAATAAACATTAAAAAATGTTCACAGATGTGAACAACAATTAATAAATAAAAATAACAATAATTAACCATAGAAATAAATGCTTAAAATAATCAAATATGAATAAATAACTGAATAAATTACTAAAATGAAAATAATTAATCGAAATGTCCGTAGTATGGGCGCCAGAGTTCACCAGAATGGAATTCATTGTCTCCCAGGGCGTGTACATAATGCTGCGTACTGGTACATCTGCTTCAAGCCGTACCTAACCTTCTGAAAACTACTAAATAGGTAGGAGCTGCACCTAGGTTCATCATTAACTCCACTGATTGTACAAAAACTAAGTATATTCTCAATAAAATCCATGCAAGAGCACCTCATCAACACACCAAAATATACATACAAAACACACAAAAAATATTACTGGAATACTCCATATTTACAACAACAACAATGAAAACAGTGGCAAAACCAAAGCGAGGGCTAAGCCACCATTTGTAGTTAGTCCGTTGAACAATGTACATATAATAATATATGCAGATAAGTACCCTTCAGCATTGCAGATTCTCATAAATGGCACTTATTATATCACACAGATAATTAATGTACCTCATAATACTGTGTTCATTGACTCTTAACACTTGTTTTAAAGATACATTCACTTGAGCAACACACGCTTGTCGTTATAAAACGTTAATTCTGGAAAGTCTGAGATATATCACCTCACAGCTTTCGCCAACATATAATACCAAACCACCACAAGTGATACAATACCAAGTGCCTAAGCACTCCGCAGTTGTAGGTCAGTTACGTTCCAAAAACATAATAAGACTTACGTTCCACAAACGTTTGAAGTCCAGTCCAGTATAGTGTAGCAGTGTTATTCCAGTAACGTATCAGAAGTTATCATTGTACCAGTATCTTCCTCACCGTATCATCACATGCGTAAATAGATATCAGCTATCCCCTTCCTCTTACATGATCCATCTAGATTCATCCTGGCCAGCCAATCATGAGTAGATCCTCTAGTCAAGACCACGTCCTGAATCTCCCCCTGATCCCAAGACAATAACACCATCAATGGACTCTGGAGTGTTTCACATGAGTCGTCGGAACTTTTCGATTACAATAACAAGTCCGCCTCATCAGACTTTGGGATATAGACATGAGTCATACGAATTTCCTGAGCTGAGTCTGGAACTGCTCCGACTTACTTTTGTCGTGCTCGTCACTTTCATCTTCACCATCCAATCTTACAGGATCAATTGGACCCTGACGGTTTTAAGTTTGCAAGGCCTGAGGTGTATTTCATTTTTATGCCCTTCCTGACACTTTTCTTTATTTTCCTGATACCTTCTGTCTTCAAAGGATCGGACCTTTTCCTTTTTTCCTTCTGGTGTTTCTCAGTTCCACTTCCTCTTCAGTAACCACCACCACCTTAGTAGGACAGAGTGTTTGACCTATGCCCGGCAGCCTTTGTCCCCAGGAATTAACCTGATGCTCACTTAAACATAACCCAATCAACCTGGACCTCTGTTGAGGAAGCCAGGCTCTGCCTGTCACAAGTCAGGACCAATTAGCGATTGATAGAGGAGTAACACCTCTTTAAAAAACCTTGGGTCGCCTGCCCCGGGCGATAGTGCCATGTAAGGGGCCCTAACCAGGGTTACGTTAAAGACCTCAACGGCAGTGAAGGCGGAAATAAAATTTATTGGTACCGTGGAACTGGCGGAAGGGGCACCTGGAAACTGAGGTAAGCAGTAGCAACCTACTGCCTTGTAGGAAGAGGAGGGATCCTCAAAGGCTAAGGGAACACCCCCGACAGAAAAGGCAGCCTCCCAACGGGCTGTGAAGGGGCAGACCCCATGTTGGTTGTGCGCAGGGGTGACTTCTCGGCCATGTAAAATGTAAGTAGTCACGAAAATATCGAGCACATGTAGAAACCGGACAGTCTCAATGATGACGACCAGGCAGTGGACACGGACTAATGTAAGAATGACTACGTGGGATGTACTGAGTTTAAATAGAGCAGGAGCTTTCAGGAATGTGAAAGATCAACTGATAAAGTACCAGATAGGAATAGCAGCTTTGCAGGTGATTAGGTGGAAGGAAACATGCACGATTGATTCGGGGGACTACACAATGTTTTATAGTAGTAGTCAGACAGCTAATTTTGGAACAGGTTTCCTTGTACACAGAGCATATAAGGTGGCGATATTGAACTTTGAACCAGTTAATGGCAGGATATGCACATTGAGAGTTAAAATTAAATTCTTAAATATGACATTGATCTGTGCTCATGCTCCAACAGAAGAAACGACTGATGAGGTTAAAGATTCCCTTTATAAACAGCTGGAACGCACATATGATACAATTGCTGAAAATGATGTGAAAGTGATTCTAGGAGATTTGAATGCTAAAGTAGGAAGGGAAACCCTGTATCGGCCAAATGTGGGAAAGTATAGTTTACACGAAGAATGCAATGACAACGGAACAAGGGTGGTTGATTTTGCGGTAAGCAAAAATCTCACCATACGTAGTACTATTTTCCCACATAAGGATATACATAAAGGAACTTGTACGTCACCGGATGGAACCACAGTCAATCAGATAGATAATATGCTTATCCAAAGAACGCATGACACAGATATAAGGGATGTTAGGGTGATGAGAGGGGAAGATGCTCATTCGACCACTAGATGGTGTTGGTTAAGTTCAGACAGGGGATATCAACAACCATACACAGGGTGTTAGGTGTATACGTGCAGATATTTCTTGTAGCAATAGAGAACGATGTGACGAACCACTATATATCAAACTTTTAGTAATCCGCGGAAGTTATTTTCGAGAGCAAAGTGATATGATGTTTTTAGAATAGGTAGTATGCCTCGTTCTGCGAATTAATAGCTTTCCGTTGACAACAGGCAAGTCACGCACCATCCGTACCAAACTGGTTTTACTGTAACAGCTGAACGCTACCTTTGTAATGCCACGAGATGTTACGTAATATACTTGCCAAACTGGTTGTATGTTTACGAGCAACTGAACTACGATAACAGCTGAAGGCTGCTACCGGTGTTCACCATGTTACGTTACATTCTCGCCAGACTGGTTTTGTTGTTAGTATTTAGTTTCCGTCAGACAACCCTAGTTATCGGTTTCGGACCCTGGAGCTGTATCGAATTGTCAGCGTTAATACTGGTTCATTTGCTGTTACGTCACTTAGGGGATTGGGATATCTGTGGTCGTCAGCCCCGTGGTCTAGTGAGTATGGAAATGACCTGAAAACCTATGTCTTTACGCCAACGAAAGCAAGCATGGGATTGAATTGAATTAGGCAAGCACAGCCAACGTTTTACTTCAAACGAATAATGGACATGTTATACAAATAAATAAATTAAACGTACCTACATTTCGTGCCTCCTGTCGGGCTGTGTGGCTCAGAAGGTTGAGGTGCTGGCCTTTTGACTCCAACCTCGCAGGTTCGAACTTGGCCCAGTCCGATAGTTTTTGAATGTGCTCAAATACGTCACACTCGTGCCGGTAGATTTAGTGGCACGTAAATAGAACCCCTGCGGGACTAAATTCCGGCATCTCATCGTCTCCGAAAACCGTAAACGTAACGCAAATACCATTATTATTATTATTATTATTATTATTATTATTATTATTATTATTGACTACTCGCCAATAATGTCTGCCTAGAAAATACTTCTCATCGTTTATAACTATGGGTCTCGACAGTTGTATAATGTCCTAATTATGATGATTTTCAAAATTGGCTTTAAGTCGCACCGACACAGATAGGTCTTATGGCGACGATGGGACAGAAAAGGGGTAGAAGTGAGAAGGAAGCGTTCGTGACCTAAATGAGGTTCAGCTCCAGCATTTTCCTGATGTGAAAATGGGAAACCACGGAGAACCATCTTCAGGGCTCTCGACAGTGGAGTTCGAACCCAGTATCTTCCCAATGAAAGTTCACAATTTCGCGCCCCTAACCGCACGACCAACGTATTCCAAGCTCTAATGCCGGGCGGAGTACCTCGGACGATAGACCGCTGGTATTCTGATCCCATCTTGGCAGGTTCGATGGAGGCTCAATTCGGGGGTATTTGAAGGTGCTGAAATACGCCAGTTTCGTGTCTGTAGATTTACTTGCATTAAAAAAAGTCCTGCGGTACAACATTCCAGCACCTAGGCATCTCCAAAACCCGCCAAAGTAGTTATTGGGACGTAAAAAATTACATTATTATTTCGTGCTTGCAAACGAAAAGCATATGTGTAATGGTAAAATAAAGCAAAATAAAAGTGGCCAGTCTCACTTGCTCAGACGTTTAAAGCACTGGTTTCTTGTTTCCAACTTAGCAGGCTCGATCTTGGGTCCGTCCGGTGGTATTCGAAGGAGCTCGTCAGCCTCGTGTCGGTAGATTTACTGGCACGTAAAAATAACTCCTGCGGGACTAAATTACAGCGCCTCCAGAAACAGTATGAGTAGTTAGTGGGACGTAAAGCAAATAACATTACCGGTATTATTATTATTATTATTATTATTATTATTATTATTATTATTATTATTATTCAGTCTTATTACTGCTACTACTTATATTGAACTTCATCTTATTACTCTTTTTTCTCGTTTGATTATTATTATTATTATTATTATTATTATTATTATTATTATTCACCAGTTCATACTTTCGTATTATTCCTCTTTTTACTCTCCTTTTAAGTCGTATACTTGTTATTCATATTTGATGTTTTGTTATTAATATTATTGTTATTTTTATATTATTATTTTTATTATTTAGTTTAGCTTCATGTGACACAATACTTTTTCCGTCTTTAATTCAACTTTTGTGTCGTGTGCCGGTATATTTCTATGTTTCTGCCTGTGCTTCACGACAGTGCTGCAAGATCTGTGTTTGTTTCCCCAGCCCGGGTGTGTTTCGTTTCTCATGTGACAGAGTTACATCTTACGTTCTGTTACATGTTTAAGTTTGGCCTTGTGATAGATCGCCTTTAATCTGCTCTGTAGCCTTTAAAAGTGTAGCATGGTCAATGACCTCAGTGCTTGTTTTGTTCACATATCTGGACTAAGAACTCGTCTCACTCGGCGCAGCAAGTTCAAGGCCAACTACTTCTATCTGTTTGTTTGTTTATTTATTTACCCAGGTATGTATGTCAACATTGTACTATGTCAACATCGTACCACGAACATTTACTCAATAAACGGGGTGTTTGGGGGGGGGTCTCTGTCCTGCGTGGTGTGTTCTGCGGGCCTACTCTGGGGTCCGTGTTGTTGCTGCGGTTATCTCTCTGTGCGTTCAGGTATTTACTAACATGTTCAATTCAATTTATTGTATGTACAAGACATACGTCCAACTTGAATTATTTCATCCTCACAACTCTACTTCCTTACTCCATGGCCCAAGAGCTACACGTATAGCAGACGGCCCACCCACCCCTCTACGAGTGTGGGAATGAAATAACTAATTTGATTGAATGTTTTTCATATTTCAGTAGTGATGAATATAAAACAAGCATTTTTTGAATTTTTATACGTGTTAATGATGATGATGATTGCTGTTTTAAGGTCATCGGCCCTTAAAAACGCAAAGTGTCTTCTGTTTTAACTCGAGCTCGATAGCCGCAGTCACTTAAATGCGGCCAGTATCCAGTATTCGGGAGATAGTAGGTTCGAATCCCACTGTCGGCAGTCCTGAAAATGGTTTTCCCTGGTTTCCCATTTTCACACCAGGCAAATGGTGGGGCTGTACCTTAAGGCCACGGCCGCTTCCTTCCCACTCCTAGCCCTTTCCTGCCCCATCGTCGCCATAAGACGTATCTGTGTCGGTGCGACGTAAAGCAAGTAGCAAAAAAAAAAAAAAAAGAAAACAACATGCAGTGTAGGATTGAGCAACTGTCGAAATGCGTTCAAGGTCAATCTCTAGCGTTTTAACAAGCACGTCTTCCGCACTCGCGCACTTAAACTCTCGATTATAATTTTTGTTACCGGTACATAAGTTTCCCTGCTCGGATGTATGAGAATATCGACCTATCGAGACTCATACTATAACGATACTGTACTGTACTCCCAAGCCATTGCGTTGCACAAATGGCGTAACATCTGACATACCAAATTAAAACTCGTAGCAATTGTTCAAAGTGATCACCCTGGGCTTCCCTGCAGGCTTCACTTCTCCGAATCCAGTTGCGACGCATTCGAGCCAAGACACCAGGGTTGTGTCCGACTCGTTGGCTGAACGGTCAGCGTACTGGCCTTCCGTTCAGAGGGTCTCGGGTTCGATTCCCGGCCGGGTCGGGGATTTTAACCTTAACTGGTTTATTCCAATGGCACGGGGGCTGAGTGTATGTGTTGTCTTCATCATTTCATCCTCATCACGACGCGCAGGTCGCCTACGAGAGTCAAATGGAAAGACCTGCACCTGGCGAGCCGAACTCGTCCTGGGATACCGCGGCACTAAAAGCCATACGACATTTCATTTCATTTCATTTCACCAGGGTTGTTCAGAATATCCTCTGCTGCTTAAACAATACGTTCACGGAAGTCGTCCGAAGTGGGTACTTCAGTTCGATATAGTTTGTGTTTCATGTTCCCCCAGACATTAAAGTCAATTGGAATAAGGTCTGGAGATCTGGCTGGCCAATTGATAGTTCCACATCGTCCTGTCCACCATTGAGGAAATGTCTGCACCATCGTGTAAAATTCACGTGGTTCTGCGTAGTCGAAGCGACACGTCCTCTGAAAGCTCAAGTAACGTACTGTATCTACAGGAGCAGGTAACATTAATAAAAATATGATTAGTCCACGTAACCGACTTCCTACTACACCCATCCAGGTATTAATTCATAACCGGTGCTGGAAATTGCCTTCTCCTACTGAATGGGGATGTTCCACAGCCCATGAGTGGGATATAGTGGGTTCGAACTCCTCTGTCGGCAGCCCTAAAGACGGTTTTCCGTGGTTTGCCATGTTCACACCAGGCAAATGCTGGTGCTGTTCCTTAATTAAGGCCACGGTTGCTTCTTCACCATCCTAGCCCTTTCCTGTCCCGTCGTCGCCGTAAGATCTATCTGTGTCGTGGCGACGTACATCAACTCGTAAGAAAATGGTTGAATATGGTCAGGATGCACTAGTTCTTCATGCAGTGTCCTGCGTATGGTCCAAGTTGGTACACCAACGGCACGTGTTATACTACGCGTACGGCGCCCGGGATCATCGTTTACTATTGTTAGGATGCCCGGCTCCATGGCAAAACGGTTAGCGTGCTGGCCTTTGGTTACTGGGGTCCCGGGTTCGATTCCCGGCAGGGTCGGTATTTGAACCATCATGGTTATTTTCCCTGGCATGGGGCTGGGTGTATGTGTTGTCTTCATCCTCATTTGATTATCATCAAGGTGCGCAGGTCACCTACGGGAGTCAAACCAAAAGACATGCACCTAGCGAGCCGAATCCGTCCTGGGATCTCCCGGCACTAATATCCATACGCCATTTCATTTCCATTGTCAGGATGTCTTCTTCTGCGTCTAGAATTACACGTGGCCGTTTAGGCCATCGCTTCTGAAAGCGTGATGTAACACAACTTGCATCGCGAATACGCTGCAGTACAGCTAGTATCGTTGCTGGATTCGGCACCCGTCTGTTGGGAAGCCTTTTCCGATAGATTCATGGAGGGCGACCCGTGTTCTGTTCTGCCACACGATACACTAGCAGCATATCATGGTATTCGTGGTATTCATACACTGGAATTATTCAAATACAACGACGTTGCGCAACACATCTGCGCAGCGGTTCATCATATATTCGCGGGCGTTTGACTGTCGCGACCGATCGGACCTTGAAAAAAAAAATACCCCTCGTACTACTACGAAGTAACTCGCGTACTAGTACGGACGATAATTCGCCTCTCTGACAGCTGTTATTCAGGTCAAGGTCAGACAGACAGCTCATACCACTAGTCCGGTGGTTTCATGTAGGGGCGGGAACCCGTTCCACCACACCCCCGTCGCTAGGAACAGCACACGACCAAACCGGCACGTGACAGGTCTAGTGAATTTGTCAAACTGCTTACGTGAAATATTCTCCCACAGTGTGATTTCAATACCATGGATTCTTGGGAGACCAACTCGCCGTATGCAGAAACACCCCGTGTTGACGTGTACGTAAATAAAGTTTCTTACGTAAACGAAAGAATGCGTGGGATAGGATTTCCAAGTGAGTAGTATCAGAATTGAATTGTCAAAGCACATCGAACGTTTTGCTTCATATCAACAAGGGACATGTTATAAAAATAAATTAATTAAACGTACCTCCTCTTCGTGCTTCCAAATGAAAATAACTTGTTTAATGGTAAATTAAAGCATTCTGCTTTTGCAGTGCCTATTAAACGTATCAAAATAAACGTTGCCAGGCTGAGTGGCTCAGACGGTTCAAGCTCTGGTTTCATGAACTTAGCAGGCTCGATCCTGGCTCAGTCCGCTGGTATTTGAAGGTGCTCAAATACGTCCGCTTCTGATCGGTAGAATTACAGGCACGTTAAAGAATACCCGTGGGCAAAATTCCGAAACCGCGCGTCTCCATTGGCACGTAAACATTTATTATTATTATTATTATTATTATTATTATTATTATTATTATTATTATTATTATTATTATTATTATTATTACTGAGCGAGTTGGCCGTGTGATTAGGAGCGCGCGGCTGTCAGCTTGCATTCGTCGTAAAGCCACCTACCAATATTATAATAAAAACTGTGTTAGTCCATTATTACTAACTATTACTAAAATAAAAGTTAAACGCCCCACTCAAACTCCGTAGCTGGTAATCTGTCAGAAAACACTTCAGAAAACACTGAACTTTTAACAAGTCCGAATTATTATTAATCTTATAATTGCGGTCATGTCTCCGGAATTACCGAAACATGTACTTACAAATTGTTTTACGTCGCACCGACACAAGTAGGTCTTACGGCGACGATGGGAGAGAAAAGGGATACAAGTGGGAAGGAAGCGTTCGAGGCCTTAATAAAGGTACAGTCCCAGTATTTCCCTGATGTGAAAATGGGACATTACGGAAAACCATCTTCCCGGCTGCCGACAGCGGAGTTCGAATCCACTATCACCAAAATGCAAACTCACAGCTGCGCGCCCCTAACCACACGACCAACTTATTCTAACCTCTAATGCCGGACTGAGTAGCTCGGACGATAGAGCGCTGGTCTTCTGATCCCACCTTGGCAGGTTCGATGGCGGCTCAGTTCGGTGGTATTTGAAGGTGCTGAAATAAGCCAGTCTCGTGTCTGTAGATTTACTTGCACTAAAAAACACTGCGGTAAAAAATTCTGGCATTTCAGCGTCTCCGAAAACCGTGAAAATTAGTTAGTGGAACGTAAAGACAGTAGTAGTAGTAGTAGTAGTAGTAGCAGCAGTAGTAGTAGTAGTAGTAGTAATATTATTATGATTACGGAAGTTCTAATTAAGCGGGTCCATTACAGTCATCACTTTACCTATCGGCACTTACTGTCCAGTAATAAGCCTTCTGTCCGCCCGTGTGGTATAGTGGTTAGTGTGATTAGCTGCCACCCCCCGAAGGCCCGGGTTCGATTTCGAGCTCTGACACGAAATTTGAGAAGTGGTACGAAAGTTGGAACGGGGCCCATTATGCCTCGGGAGGTCAAATGAGTAGAGGTGGTTTGATTCGCACCTCAGCCATCCTGAAAGTGGTTTCCCGTAGTTTTCCACTTCTCCAGGCAAATGCCGCGATAGTACCTAGCTTAAGGCCACGGCCGCTTCCTTCCCTCTTCCTTTTCTATCCCTTCCCATCCCCCGCAAGGCCCCTGTTCATCCTAGCAGGTGGGGCCGCTTGGGCGAGGTACTGGTCATTCTCCCCAGTTGTATCCCCGACCCAATGTCTCACGCTCCAGGACACTGCCCTTGAGGCGGTAGAGGTGGGATCCCTTGCTGAGTCCCAGCGAAAACCAACCCTGGAGGGTAAACATATTAGGAAAAGGCAGAATAAGCCTTCTATTACAAATGCCCGGCGGCAATTCCACAGTAGCTCTTTTTCCTTCGAGCAATGTTCACGATGGATGAAACTACGGTTTTTGAAATTTGTCTCATTAATAACAATTTCACTGAATACTTATAGTCTTTTCTTTCAGTGCCCACCGTCCTTTCATTGACCTGAAAAGTTTATGAATAAGCATAGACAACTCGCATTGTCTATTGTCAGAAGTTCATCGTAGAGTGTCGCAATAACAGCACAGAAATTTTGCGCCCATTTTTCATTACTTATTAACTATTTCCTTTAATTTTGTCAGCTTGGATCACTGAGTAATGCCAATGACGTCTTATAAATCACACACAACTACACAACACTTGATTCGCATGCATGTGGTGGTACGGATCTTCGACGTCACTGTAAGAATTCTGTGTACTTTTCACACAGACTACCCTAGACTGGTTTTCGAGTACAGCAAGTGGCCAGGCACGTGAGTCAACCTCTCCTACTTGCCAAGCCTTTAGGGGAAGTGCACAACAACATGTGTTGGCCTGCGATAAGAAACAGGTTCAACAAGCCCTATACTCTGCTACTGTACTTCCACTACGCGTGGACAGAATGACGTAACCGGCGTATCCTACTACGGCCGTTCAAAACACATTAGCTCCTGAAATATTTGGCTCAGGTATGGGGAAACTAATAGGACAAGGTAAAAAGTACATAGCATATATTGTGAGATGTATTTTTCTTTGCCGACTAGCTTAATATCTGCACGTATACCCCTAACATCCTGTATAAGCAGGGATAAAAAGTATAACGTAACTAGAATCAGCACCGATGAAAAAGGAAAGAGAGGAATTTCAAATAGGAATGAAAGAAGCAATAAGAGCAATGCCTGTTGAGGAGGAGGAAAGCCCAGAGATACATTGGGAAAATATGGAAAGAGCAATACGGCAAACAAAACTCAAAGCTGGTTCAGGAAAACAGAGATAAGCAAAAGGAGTGGTATGATGAGGAATGTGAGAAGGTAATAGAAGGACGAAATAGTGCAAGGAAGAAGATGCTTCAAAAGCATACACAGAACTATGAAGAAAAGAGAAGGAAAGTAAAAACTATGTGTAGAAGGAAAAAGAGAGAATTTGAGAAAAACAGACTGAAAGACATTGAAGAATATAGAAACGAAAAGGATTTAAGAATGTTTAGAGGTATAAAGGAGATAAAACAGGGATGGCGGCCCCGTACAACAATATGCAGGGACAAAGAAGGAAAGATGATCGGTGATGAAATGAGAATTACTGGAAGATGGGAAGAATATTTCAAAGAATTACTGCAATCGGATGAAGCCCAGGAGTGGGAAGATGAGGAACATGAAGAATAACAGGACAGCTATGAAGAAGAAGAAGAAGAAGAAGCAACATTGGAAGAGATAAATTAAGGTGCAAAGGAGATGAGAAATAATAGAGCTGCGGGAGAAGATAAGATACCAGGTGAAATATTCAAGTATGGTGGTATAGAGTTATTAAAGGAAATGCATAGATTGATAAAGAATATTTGGAGAAGCGAGGTAATGCCAGTAAACTGGAACACATCCATTATTGTACCAATATACAAAAAGGGTGATATAGGAATAGCGTTGCTTAATTCAGCGTACAAAGTTTTTGCTAGGACATTGCACAAGAGACTGCGACCATATGTAGAAGCCACTATAGGAGAATACCAGTGTGGGTTTAGGGAGGAAAGAGCAACAACGGACCAGATGTTCACCCTCAGAATAATAATGGAGAAGTGTTACGAGTACAACGTAACGGTTCACCCACATTATGTGGACTTCAAGGCAGCCTATGACAGTGTTAATAGGAGGGGGCTTGTTAAGGTGTTACAGGAGTTGGGAATACCACAAAGTTAGTGATACTCGTGAAAATGACTCTCAGTAACACCAGTTGCAAAATAAAAGCAAATGGCAGATATACCAATAATTCTCCAATCAATCAAGGACTAAAACAAGGAGATTCTGTATCACCGACACTTTTTAATCTGGTACTGGATGGGATCATGCGCAAACTGCCAGGCAAATTAGATGGAACTATATTCAACACAACGTTCCAGAGTACGGCATTTTCAGACGATATAGCCATGCTTGCGAGGAATAGAAAGTACCAGCTAGAGAACTGCACAGTTCTGGAAAGAGAAGCGGCAACACTGGGCTTGGTCATAAGTAAGGAGAAAACAAAATATGTGATCAACACCAGAACTAAAACCAGGTGGAGAGGGACAGAGCAGTTTGAAAGGTCTGAAAGAGTAAATCAGTTCAAGTATTTGGGAGGGATAATCACAGAAGATAATGTAGTACCAGCAGAGATTAAGGCAAGAATAGCGGCATGCAACAGATGCTATTATAGTTTCCATAACTTGTTACGATCGTCAAACATCTTAAGGCAGCTGAAGTTGACAGTGTATAGAACGATTATAAAACCTGTAGTTATGTATGGATCGAAAAAATGGACCATTACACAGCAAATCAGAAATACTTTGGATGCATGGGAAGTTGAGGAAGATGTATGGTGCAGTATACGAAAAGGGTGGCTGGAGAATTAGCACCAACAAAGAGCTATATAGGAATCCGTCAATAAGTACAGATATAAAGATTAGAAGATTACGGTGGTTGGGACATGTGCAGCAAATGGAGGAACAGCGAATGCCAAGGAAGATGTTAGTCACCAAGCCTGAGAGAAGCCGCTCAGTGGGACGACCAAGATTACGATGGCTGGATGATGTAGAGGCGGACTTGAGAAGAGTAGGAATACGCAATTGAAGAAGGCTGGCCGCTTCGAGAGACGACTGGAGGAGAAAGTGATCGACAAGGCCCAGGTTCTTCAAGGACTGTAGCGCCGGATAAGTAAGTAAAGTAAGTCATTTAAAAGCATGGATATGTTTTTGTGTTGGAGATCTATCTGCAGTTAGTGTAATCGATTTCCCGACTCCATTGTATCCATGACAACCAGTGTTCGTCATCTATGTACTTTTCTACAGTATATCGTGGTGTTGATGGTCATTATTGGTTTGCTGTTTGCTTTACGTCGCACCGACACAGATAGGTGTTATGGCGACGATGGGACAGGAAAGGCCTAGGAATAGGAAGGAAGCGGCTGTGGCCTTAATTAAGGTACAGCCCCACATTTGCATGGTGTGAAAATGGGAAACCACGGAAAACCATCTTCAGGGAGTCGAACCCACTATCTCCCGGATGCGAGCTCTCAGCTGCGCGCCCCTAACCGCACGGCCAACTCGTCCGTTCATTATTGTTTTAAGAGTAAGTAGAACTAGGAAACCATCCTCCATATAATACTAATCAGAGAAAAATATGTAAGGGATCCGAAACTTTGAAGAATGAATGTATCGGCCAAAGAGAGACATGGGCCACGATCTGCGTGGAAAATGAAAGACTCCCTAGCACTCGAAACGTAATAGCGATGTGGTCGGAAAAGAACAAGAGTTGACCGAAGGAGATCGGATACAATAGATAAAAATTAGGAACATGAGACAAGAAAGTGGAAGCAATGCCAGAACTCAGCTACGGGTCCTGTGGTCGCCAATCCACTCCCTCAAGTCAGGAGACCCTAGTGTCCCTGTTAGTCGTCCTTATGACAGGGAGGGGATACCGTGTGTGTTATTCTACCGCCCCCATCTACAGGGGGACGTTTCTATAAGAACGCAAGTTTTGTGAGAACGAGTACCCTTTACTACCTTGATTTAAACATCGATCTGAAGTCAGCGCCTGGTCAAAATTCTCTCTCCTTCATGCGTGATACGTTCGCCCTAGAATTTAACAACAACCCAGCCACTTGCACTACTAGAAGTTGTACGTGCACCGATGATGTGTTTAGTCTCGGGAGATAGTGGGTTCGTACCCCACTGTCGGCAGCCCTGAAGATGGTTTTCAGTGGCTTCCCATTTTCAAACCAGAAAAATGCTCGGTCTGTACCATAATTAAGGCCACGGCCACTTCCTTACCATTCCTAGGCCTTTCCTATCCCACCATAAGACCTATTTTTGTCGGTACGACGTAAAGCAAAAAAAAACAGTACGTTACGTATTTTTCCTGCATCTTACTGATTAGAAGTAATGTACTCAAACCTATGTCTGCACATTAATGTGTAAATTATGTTGCGTTTCATTTATCGTATATTGTCCCCGCTACACGGAAGAGCAGATAATTACGTGTATGATCTCGGACTCTCGCCTTTTAAGCCCAGAAGCATATTCGTGATGTCATAATATTGTCATAACAATATTTATTGCAGGCTGAGTGAACTTCAGCCAGGGCCATGTGCCTCTTTAAAACGGGAAAGTTCGTTTCTACGTGTTTTAGAGTTTTTGACCGGGAAATGAACCTACGTCTATCCCAGTGAAACGAACGTAGCTTTATCCCCTCAGCTAGAGAGCTCTTAACGCTTTAACTGGACTGTATATCAATGCATTGTCTGAAGTTAAAAGAAAACTTCAATACATACATTAATACAGACACTAAAACATCATAGAAAACTGGGTAATATTCAGAGCGCGAACTTGACATATTCGCAGACTGCCCTGGTTCCATGTAATTTGGCTTTAGATTTGTAGGAGGGACAGTTTGACTAGTCTACTGGTGTTTAATACTTCGCCCATCTCCGTAATGTAGAGATACGTTTTCCAGCCAACATGTTCATACATCACAAGATACATTACCGTACCATTTACAAGTTTATCTGCTTGCTTCGTGTTGTATATGGTGGCTTATATTTCACGTGCATCATCCTGCGTGTTAATTTCAGTTACGAGGGCTAATTTCCTGTATCGTATGCAACCCATAAGCGCTATCTGGTGCGCGGGTGGCCTATAAGTGTGGGCGCACAAGTCGGGGCTAGGGGAAGCAATCACACACGCACCCCTCTCATTACATTACGACATGTTTATCCTTGTCCTTTCACGTTTCAATGAATTTTATATCTAAGATTCCTAAAGTCAGCAATGCACAATTAGAGAGTCTAATAATACTCATAACTTGTTTGCTGCACTTAATAGTTATCGTGCTCTCAGAGAACTCGAAATAGACGCATAATAAATGACGTGATGTGGTGACTTTCGAGGACCATCCCTTTACTTGTTTAACAGAATTCTACGCATTACTCCCATATTAAGTTTGTGTAATAGATAATGGTTATAGTTTCGCCTGTGTTATTCGACCATGCCGACCCCGCGGTGCAGATGTAGCGTGCCTGCCTCTTACCCAGAGGTTCGATTTCCGGCTAGGTCAGGGAATTTTACCTGGATCTGAGGGTTGGTACTAGGTCACTCAGCCTACGTAGTTACAATTGAGGTGCTATCTGACAGTGAAATACCAGTCTCGGTCTAGAAATGTAGGCTAATAATATTTATTGCAAGCTGAGTGAACTTCAGCCAGGGCCATGTGCCTCTTTAAAACGGGAAAGTTCGTTTCTACGTGTTTTAGAGTTCTTGACAGGGAAATGAACCTACGCCCTTCCCAGTGAAAGGAACGTAGCTTTATCGCCTCGGCTAGGGAGCTCTTAACGCTTTAACTGGACTGTATATGAATGCATTGTCTGAAGAATAACGGCCGAGAGGACCTGTGGTGCCGACCACACGAGATGGTGGTGTGGTGATTATTGTTTTAAGAGGAACTACAACTAGGCAACCATCCTCTATATAACACTAATCAAGGCAAGGGCCACGAAGGGCGTGAAAATGAAAGATTCCCTAGGCCTCGAGTGTTGTAAAACTGTCGGGGTCGAAAATGAACAAGAGTTGACCAAGGGCGGTCCACAAAAAAGTGGAAGCAATTACAGGACTCAGCTGAGGGCCCCGTCGTCGCCAGCCCACACTCCCAAGTAAAGAGCGTCTGGGGCCCCCTTTAAACGCCTCTTACAACAGGCCGGGTATAGCGTGGATATTTTTCTACTGCCCCCACCCACACGGGGTCCGACCATACGACATCTCGTAATCAACAGGCCTTAGGGCTGGGAAGCAGTCGCTTGGTATGCCATGGCCTTTCGGGACTGTTGGGTCGCGGGATTTGGTTTGGTTATTCGCCCTTTATCGAGCCATAATCTCTCAAGGATGGGATTCATAGATCAAACAGCTGAAGTGCTGGCTTTCTGAGCTGAAATCTCTCCTGGGTGGGGGCTGTGGAGTATATCCACGGTATCCCCTGCCCACCGTAAAAGACGACTAACAGGCGTAAGCCCAGGTGCTCTGATCTCGGGAGTATTTATTGGCGATAAAGTGACTGCTAGCTGAGTCTGGCATTGCTTCCACCTTCTTGTGCTAATCTCCTCACTTACATCTTCCTCAAAAGAACTCATTTGTTCAGCTCTTATTCCGTTTCGACCGCGACGTTATTAAATCTCAGAGTATTGGAAAGTATTTAAATTCAATGCCACACGCGGGACTTCTATTTCTTTTTCCGACACCTTCATTCTTATAGTTGTCGTAGATATTTTTTCCTTATTATTGATAGAGAAAAACTGTGTTCCTGTTGTAAATTATTTAAAAAACGAAACAGTCACGTCAGCTCCACTTCTGAAGCTATTCTCAGTTCAGACCTGTGGTATATCAAGGTTTTTAAAAACGCAATTTTCATGTCAGTAGACTTCCCAGTAATTAAGAAAATTCTCGTGGGACAAAATTCCGGCACCTCGGAGTCTCTGAAAACTGTGAAAGTAATTAATGGGACGTACTGCGCCGTACCCTGACGGCTCAAATGAAATATTAAATTATACTTTGGCATAGTAAACAGTATAGACGTGGACTGCAGTCAGGCATTAGAAGAGCAGCACAGTTGAGACCGGAAGTCCAGGAGACAGAATGTCGCTGGATACTTCGCGAAGCTTGCCTGCGACCGTGGGAAACGTTCAGTTTTACCAAGAGTCAGCACAACCCAGCACGTGTAGAAATCATTAAGGCCACGATGTGTGTTCAGCCAATTAGAAAGCGAGGGTGTGGCTACTATGAATTCTGGACCGCGCAGAGTTAAAATTTCAGGATGACCAATATTGTTGTATGTGTAATGTGTTCAGCGAAAAATAGAGGTCAGTTCTGTTATTTGAGGGTTTTTCACAGGTCTGAGAGAGAGAAATATTAAGGAATAAATTACAGCAATTATCTGAGCCGTAATCTGGTTATCATGAGTGCATCTGATATAAATTTTAGTAAATTACAAAGACATTGTGTGTAACCATGGCCCTGATTGGCTGAGTATTTGAATATTCAGCGAATTCCCCAGACATAACGGCGTCTACTCAGTTACTTTAGCGCCCCACATGTTGGGAGCGTTCTCCTTACTGGGTGTGTTGTCATGAAGTGACCATCGCTCCGTACTACTTCTTTCTGTGTGTGCGGTCAAGTAGTGAGCAACAGTGTCATACAACAGTGTGCGCGGGACGCGTAATTGCTGCCGCGTGGACAGGAGTCTAACGTTGTACAGTCGTACCGACCCAAGACAGTGAATTTCTTTCTTGTGAACAGTGTTACGTGAACTGGGTGCAGTTATAATTCGCCAAGTGCGTTGTGTCACAAGTTCTTGTATTAAAGGAACATACGGTATTATCAGCTGCAGACTGTTAAGCGAGTGAGAGAGGCTCATCCGTGAATTATTTTCGGGCCGGTCGCGTTTCGCGAGAGACTATTCGTATCGAGCCGCGTGCTGCTCCTAGTGACTCTGTTTAAACCTTTAATATTTACTGTATATTGTGAACGTGTGGTTGATGTCATTTTATTCACGTTGGCCTTTAATGACAGCTGACAGACGGTTTGTTCGGTGCAACGTACACGGAGAGCGGTGAAGAAATAGTGAGGCCGCACACCGGACGCGTCAACATCTGCAACGCAACATGAAAAACGACTCGCTTGTTTGTCGCACTCGTGATGCAGACTTGTAGCCGCACACCGGAGAAGCATGTGTCTGCATCAATACGCTACGCATTATCAGCTGTTAACATGGCCTCCTCGAGTGAAGATGATGTTTTGCTGTACATGTGGTTGAAATTGCGTAACAAGAGGAAAAGAAAATGGATTCATGATTTTAATATGTCGTGTGCTCAACATGGTGCTTATACCTTAGCGCATGATTTACTAAAAGATCCGGTAAAATTCCAGTCATACTACCGAATGTACCCCGAAAGCTACACAGAACTTCTTCAGAAAATTTCTCCATTATTAAGAAAACAAGACACAAACTACAGGAAGGCTATAAGTCCTGATGAAAAGCTACTTATAACACTAAGGTAAGTTCAAAGCTTAGAATAATAATTTGTTGTTAAGATAATTAAATTATTTATTAGATGATGAACACAGCTGCGAAATTGTTCATATTGACAAAGTATATAAATAATATGTGTGCAATGTTTTGGTTTTTTCACTTATAACTTCATACCATACAGTGCTGTCTTTGTAACTACGTCTTATCAGTATGAGTGATCACGTTCTTCCTCGTTTTCTTCTGGTAAATTCTCTGCATACGAGAATGGTGAGATAGTATATGAGGAGCCCGTCTGACCACCGTAATGCAATACGGAAGTTGATGGATGGGAATGAGTATGACTACACTGAACATTCCTGGCTGATCCGTACAGCATGTCATTTAATTTTTGCTGCACAAACAACTTAAATGAGCTTTTAGCTGCAGGTGATAATTTAGCCACATCTGGTAGCAGGCTTTTGAAAAACAACTCTTCAGGGTTATTACACTCCGCTTCAGCCGTACGCTTTGTTTTCATCTGAATATATGAAGAGAAAACTTCGTCAATATCCATTTTAATGGCGCTTCTTTTTGTATCTCTTCTACGTGTTCGAGGTAGCGGCTGCATAATTTCTTGAGCACTATTCTCCTCGTCGTTTTCTTTTGTCATGGCCACTGATGATGGTTGTTCCTCTGTAGCAGATTGCTCCTCTTCATACGGATTTTCTACGTTTCCCACTTGTCTTCTTGATTTCGTAAATGGTGTCAAAAACGCCAAGTAGTCTGCAAGATAGTAGGGCTTTTTGGTTACTGCTGAACCACTGGTAGGAGCTTGCCTTAAGTATCTGGACCAACAGTTCCTACAGTTTCTCCATTTGTCTTTACAGGTGGCCACTGCAATGAGAAAATACACTTATTATTATTATTATTATTATTATTATTATTTATTTATTTATTTTATTTCATATAAAGGATGTCCTTGAGGCCAGAGCCCTATAGTAGGACTATACATACAATAGCAATACCAATGAATGCTTATTAACACATAAAAAATAAATTCACAACAAACATTTTATAACAAAAACAGTGCAGTTCAATGATATTAAATTTATAGAATGTGTGTATATGAGTGCAATTGTCAATAGTTTAATTTGGCTAAAATAATTTTTTACAAGCTTTTTAAAATTTAATTTACCACCGGGCGAGTTGGCCGTGCGCGTAGAGGCGCGGGGCTGTGAGCTTGCATCCGGGAGATAGTAGGTTCGAATCCCACTATCGGCAGCCCTGAAGATGGTTTTCCGTGGTTTCCCATTTTCACACCAGGCAAATGCTGGGGCTGTACCTTAATTAAGGCCACGGCCGCTTCCTTCCAACTCCTAGGCCTTTCCTATCCCATCGTCGCCATAAGACCTATCTGTGTCGGTGCGACGTAAAGCCCCTAACAAAAAAAATTAATTTAGCAGTAATAGTATTCATGGTCCTTTATTTCCAGGTACTTAGCTACTGGCAACAGCTTCAGATGCTTGAGCTTTCAGTTTAAAAGAGGATAAACAACAATCGGCAAAATTGTGGATGAAGTGTGTTCGGCAGTATGGACAACACTTCAACCTGAGTTTATGCCTGCACCCTCAAAGGAGTTATGGGAGAATATTTCCGAGAGATATTTGGAACTCTGGAATATGCCTAACTGCATTGGTGCCATAGACGGGAAACACGTTCGTATCCAGTGTCCGAGAAACAGTGGCTCATCCTTCTATAACTACAAGGGCTATTTTTCTATTGTTCTATTAGCTTTGGTTGATGCAGATGGACTTTTCATTGTTATAGAAGCTGGTGACTATGGCAGAAACAGTGATGGTGGCGTGTTGCGAAACTCAGCTTTAGGAAGAAACCTTCAGCAGGGCATACTGAATATACCTGATCCCAAGAGGCTACCGAAAGATGATGATCACTGTTCACCATTTCCTTATTTTTTCGTTGGTGATGAAGCTTTCCCATTACAGAAGCATATCATGAGACCCTATCCGCGAAGAGAACTTACAAATGAAAGGCGGATTTTTAATTATAGGCTTAGCAGAGCTAGAAAGAGTGTAGAATGTGGTTTTGGAATGCTTGCTTCTAAATTTAGAGTTCTCGGTACAGCTATAGCCTGCAAACCTGATAAAATAGACAACATAATACGAGCAATTTGTGTTCTGCATAACTTCATTAGACTAAAAGACGGCGTTTTTAGTGAACCGAGTGTAACAGATAAGGATGAAAATACTGACAATACGATGCGTGTGTTGCAGAGATTGCAACCCTGCAACAGAAGAGCAACAGTTGAGGCTGTTGAATTAAGAAATCACTTGTGTTCTTACTTTATGAAACCAAACGTAGCCCTTTCTTGGCAGAATAAGTACGCTATAGAATAAATATAAATATAGCTGCACTATACATTATCGGTAATTCTGGTTGCGCAAGAAATGTTTATTCTTACATAATTAAACATGTAATTACTGTACATGGACCTAATTAATAAATATGTTACTGAATGTAAGTTACTTACCATTTAAATTTAATTCTTTGGACACTGCATGCCACGCTTTATCCACCTCGTTCTTATTCGAATGTCCTGGTAGCGAATAATCATATATTATTCGATATTTCTCCACGGATTGCACTAATTTAATGTTGATTTGTTCTTCATTCATGCTGGCACTTGTGTTCACTGGCACTGCTCAGAAAAAGCAGGAACAGAACTATACGAGAAGGTGTTTGCTTAAGACATGACGCATAGAAATGGAACATGCAGTGTCTTATCGCTCGTGTCTGCAGCAGGATGCTGATGATATCATCAAGACGCAGACCGGTGTGCGGCGATTTGTGTTTTTCCATTGCTTATCATTGTGCTCCTTTCTGATGCGTCATGTCTCTGTGTCGCTGACGTGACTTGACGCGTCCGGTGTGCGGCCCGCCATACTGACCAGACTCTTGTGTGTTGCTGTTATACAGGAACTAACTTCAAGAAGATGGCATTGCCTATAGAAGAAAGAAGATTGGATCCACGTATTGAAATCATAATGACCATGGAGTAGATCCTCATAGTAGTGGGAATGTGAGCCGCTACAGATGTCCTGGTGAGCCGTATCATGCCGGCCCAAAAGAGGTATTCAGACTATTATTTGACATAATATATAAATTTTATTCATATAAATATCAGTCATATATGGAAGAGTAATGAATCCCAAGATAGCTGAGACGGGAAATCTATGGAGCCATCAAGTCGCTGGATATTGCACAACATTTCCTCGGGACAGTGAGAATAGCTTAGCGTCACCAAGCGTTGGCACAGATCGGCACGTGTACAAGATGCTGACCAAGCTAAATATTCTGTCAATGAGAACGTAAGGATATGGCAAATATGGAGTCTACATCGCGGGAAGTTATAATACCAAGTTGACCAACGTGTAGAGTTGCTTGAGTTAAATTCTGTCATTTGTCGGATTTCCACAGGTCTATAAGTGAAATATAATCAGGAATACGATATAAAAATTATAGGAAGAGATTTGATATGATTTGAACTGTGTTTTATTAATGTGTTATAATTAATATTGTGTCATTATCAACGGCAAGCATTCTGATTGGTGGTTTGTCTAGACGAGCGGGAATACCTAAGCGTCCTGAGCACCCCAAGCTCTAGAGAAAATCATTCTGATCGCGGTAGCCGAGGTGATGTGAAGTTGTTCGGTATGCTCCGAAAATTATACTTAAAAGTTGCCACGAGTATATATCAGTAACAGTATATGGTTTTAAACAGTGTTTCAGTCGTGCAGTTGGATAAAGTAACTGATGCAGAGTTAATTGCAGATCATATTATCGCAAAGTTCACTACCAATATATAGATGGTGAAAATTAACCGCAGTGTAGAAAGTACAGGAGAGACGTGCCATTGTCTCATATTTTCGTGTCGGTCGCGATTCGCGAGGAACTCTCGATTCGTACCGCGTGCCGCTCTCAGTAACTGAATACATAAACCCTTACGTGTAAAATTTGTAGTGTATTTATTTTATGTCAGTGTGTTGGCTGAGTGTGTAGCCAAGCAAGGGTTGTTCGGCACGTGCAGAATTGAGTGGTGAAGAGATATTCATCCAAAGCCTTCTGTGTTGCAGTGTTAAATAACTTTCAGCAAGAAGATGGCTTCGCCAATAAGGCAGAGATGTGAGCTGCTGCCATGTATCCAGAGAGTCGTCCAAGTTAAGATAAGACGCATGTGTTAATTATGGAATGTTATATGGGTTATGTTAAAATACTAGTGCAGTTTAGAATAGGGATTTTATTTAACGTAAAGTAAGTCTGACGGCATGTGTTTATTTCACTTTTATCTTGTTGTATATACGGATACGAGAGAAATGCATGTTCTCTAAAGTTTTATTTTGATTTATGACTAGATAATTGGGATAATGAGGGATTTGGTAGGATTGTTTGTTGTTCATTTATGCATGATAATTTAGTGTAGATTATTCCGATTTTTCCTTGTATATTAGTGCTAGGAGGATTAGATTGACAAGTTCATCCGAGTTCAAAGTTAAATACTTGCTACGTTATTTTATTTTGGTCATTTAGAGAGACAGTAATAGTTAACTGCATGACGCATGATATTTCAGAAGCTGTACGTAAGGAGATGCATAACGACGTTGAAAGAATAGGATCTTCGAATTTAGGTTGGAATCTGTTTTTGCCCAATGATTTGCTCAGGAAACGAACCGGGTCTCATAATGTAAAAGGCTGGCGTGATTTGTGAGAGATATGAGAAGTTATGATGCATGCGGAGTTATAAAGTGATTATGCAGGCCGGTTGCATGCCTGATATGTGAACGAATAATGTGCAGTGGATATGTACATGCTATTGTCTTCTCAGAGAATGTTATTATCAGAATTGACGGAATTGATTCCAGACCAATGAGTGTGATGTGTGTTAAATTGTCAAAGCATGCTAGGAAGGAATACGATTATTCGTGAGTTTCCGTGCAGCCGACGAAAGATGATGTCTCGTTGCAAGCTGATATATTGGCCGTGTTTCTTAGACGGCGCGAATGAGATGGTATTTCCGTGTTACAATCTTAGGAGACAGAATCCAAGCCTTAGTACAGTGTTGAGTTCAACATTTCCTTTCAGCTCACAGCCCACCAGGAAATACTTGACGGATGACAGCGCTGTTGAGCGCGCAAATGTAGCAGAAGAAGGCAATGTTGCTCATTGCTTTCTACATGATATCGATGGAGAATTATATGTTTTCCCTTACAGGATGATGTTTTATGATGTTTCTTGTTGTTTGAATATCTTGTCTCGTTGTTAACCCCTCAGCGTCGCAGCCATTTAAATAGCTTCCTATCCCGCGGCCGGATGAGATTTCAACTACGCGCGACTGAAATACATCGATTCACTTAAAGCGTTACTACAAGTATAAGAGTAGCCTGATTTTCACGAAATTTGGAATTCCTTATGACAGAACTATGTACATCCAGATAATTACATAATTGTTTCACATTTCCTTAGTAATTTAGTTCCATGTGATAGAGTTCGAAGCACTCTTTGAGACAGGGACTCAAGTCACACTCCTGGAAGCAGTACACTGACGTCTTCTTTTCGCCGTGTTTTGAACACAGGATACAATGTCTCTGAGGTTTGGATTTCCAACTCTTGGGTGCTAATTTCCTGATAAAATGTCTTTCCTGCAACCTTGGAACTGTATTATCTGATGCGCGCCGGCCTTGAATATTTCGTTCCCCTCCCGAGCGTATTTTGTAAACAAACCTTTCACCAGCTGAACCCGATAAGGTAATTGCTCAATATTTGGCTCTGTGGCCTGTGTGAGTATTATTAGAGAATTTAGAAATCAGAATTCACCGTTGAAAACTTCTCTTTGACCTGTATAATTATCTATAGTCTCCTACACGAAATTTCCAAGTACTGGTTCCTCCTCATCGTCACTCTCATCATTTAACACTGCTACATCATCTATTTCATTATCACTGCTGCTTATACTGTCACTACCACTTCCGACTAAACTTTCATCTGAATTATACAATATTTCAAGCACGTTACTGTCAGTCATACGACGGCTGAGCGCGGCGCGTCACACGGACTGATGAAGCTGCAGCGAGACCGAAAGCAACAGGACAAAACTGTATGAGGGGAATTACATTTATGACGAAACAAACCAACTCGATACATATTTCAGATGAAAGGTCGAGACATTGTCTTTCAAGCGAGATATATACCATGAACAACTGGTTCTCGTATCGTATGACAGAAAGCAGCACTAACTGATGCCTACACACAGCGCTCGTGGAGAGTTACGAAAATATTACAAGCTGAGAAATAAAGACAAATGTAATAAATAAACCGCACTCCCAATGTACAAATAGAGCAAAGAACAACACACGAAAAGACAAACTTCTCGGATTATCATTTATTTTATTCTGTGGGAAAGAGTGAAGCAAACAGACTTTTAAAAAAAGCAAGATATTAGTCCTCAGACTTATTTGACAAATAATTATCCTTGCAAAAACAACAACATTATAACGATTTTTCAATTCTTGTTTACAACGTTGATAAACCCGAAAATGTATTCTTGTAAACAAAACAATTTGCATATCAATAATTCCAAAACTCTTCGCGCTATAGCCGTAAATGTGAAACCATTTATGGCTTTATACCACGTACAGAGGTCGGCGGCTACGGAAGAAAAGAGGGTTTATACCACGTATAGAGGTCGGCGCTGAGGGGTTAATGGGGAACAGCCCGAGTGCTGAGTTATATTGATGGTCAATCTAGTTCTGACATTCTCTGTGGTGAACCGCGATTCACGTAGAATCTGTGTAGTATGTAAGACACTTTCTCTTTATCCTATGTAAATAGATGTGTTATTTTGCTCATTTTGTTCATTGTAAATATAGCGTAGGAGAATGCCACTAGTATTTTTCATAATTCATATCATGTCCCATTGCGTCTTAGTTTTTCTTTTCATCGTAAATTTCTTTATATTGTAATTTTTCCTTTTAACGTTTAATTTTGTGACGGTTCTCACTCTAAATTAAATTCGTATCCCGTATCGTTGTGATGATTTCAAGGGTCACTCCATTCGAGATAACTACGTATCAGTGTATGCGTACATATGTTACCATATATCATGAACAATGGACATACAGAAGAGGATTATTTCTGAAAGTATGCAAGTATTCAATGTTGTTCTTGATACTTCATTTCACTTTTGTTTCTTTGAATAATTAACGTTGTTAATGTCCAGTTATTTCTTTAATTTTGAGATTTTTGTAATGACATTTTATTATTTGATTCATTTGATTTCCGAGTAGTATGATTCGGGGATATTTATTAATAAACTCATCTTACCCCATATTATTGCTTCTCATTCGAGTTATACCTCCATTTTCCCGTCATTTACTTATATTTATATGTAGAACTTCGACTTTCAGCCTGACCCAGTTGACGACCAACCCACTCTCTGCCCAACCCTGAGTTAGTCGGATGTTCATACAGTAATGGAGGCATCGTCCTAGAGGGTATTTACCCCTGGGTACGGTACACTGGGAGTTGCCAATATAAGACCCATGTATTGTGTTTAAATAGCATGTTTTATGAGTGCGATTAATACTAGTGAGGCTTAGATTAGGGATTTTCTTTAGTGTAATTTGCGCCTGACGGCATGTGGTCATTTTATATATGTGATGTAAATATGGACAGGTCGGGGTTGCATGCATTCTCTTTATTTCTTTTACTTTATAATTAGCTAGATGGGATATTGTGAGAAATGTTAGGATTTATTTTGATTTTATTGGTGTGAATTATGCATGTTACCTAGCTTAAGGTTCTTCCTGTGTTCTTGTTTGATAGAGATAGAAGGATTAGATTGGCAAAATCATCAACATTCCGAGTTACACACTCGCAGCGTCGAGACTAAATTTTATTTATTTATTTATTTATTTTTTAGAGAGATTAGTGACAGATAGGACGTTTGCTGCATGCATTACAGGTGCTGTGAGACGTGTGGAGCTGTACGTGCACCGTTGAATACAATAGGTTCTTTTAATGTGGGTTGAAAACTGTTTTGAACAATGATTATACAAGGAATCGAATTCTGATTTGTAATGAAAAAGGCTGATGAGATAACAGGATATACATGAAAATTTAATGCATGCTAAAAGATATAAATGAAGTCATTGATGCGGACAGAGTGCATGCCTGGAAATTTTATGAGAACTGAGTGAGAAAATAAGCGAGAATGGGCATGTGATTGTATTCTGAAATATTATTCAGGATTAGAATTGCCGTGAAGTAAACGTCAGGCCAGTGAATATTACAAGTGTGTTGAGATATAGTAGCATGCTGGCAATATGTATGTTTTTGTAAGTGAATCTCCGAGCAGTTGTTGAAATATTAGCTCGCTATGCAGTTCAGTTTATCAGCCAAAGTTATACTGTAGTTGTGAAGTGAGGAGCGATTTCCGTGATATAATCCCGTCAAAACAGTGACCAATTTCCAAGAGTAGTCTTGAGTTTTAACATTCTTTTCAGCTCACTGCCAAGCAGGAAATGTGAAATTGACGAAGGGCGCTACCCTGCGCGCCAATGCAGCAACATGAACGCGATGATTGCCCACTGCTTTCCATGTGTTTATTGAATTATATTGTTTGTTTTCTCTTACAGGATTGTGTATTTATATGATTTGATTGTGATTTTGATTTGTTGTCTTGTTGATTAATGGGTAACTGCCGGAGTGCTGAGTGGATGGTTATGGTTAATCTAGTTCTTACTAGATCTATTGGTGAGCTGCGTTTCACGTCGATTTAGTGTAGTATGTAAGTTTCCCTCCCACCTGATCCAATGTAAATACTTAGGTTATTTTAACTTATCTTGATTATTGTAAATATAACGTAGGGAAATGCCACTAGTATTTTTCGTAGTTCATATCGTCATGTCCCACTTCGTACAATTTTAAATCACGTTTAAATGCGCTTATCGCAGCAACTTTCCCGAATATCAATCCGTATAATTGTGATAATTACAATGGTGTTACTCCATGTGAACACGAACGAAAAGACAGGGAAATAAGTGATATTTTGGCTTATAAAAATTTGGGGCTACAGCATATTCGTAAATATTATCAAAATAATGGAGTCATTTCGAAACTGAACAATATTAAAAATTGTAATTGGAATTTTCATTTTATTTTACTTGTTTTGTGTTATTAATGTTTGTTTTCCACATTCAAATTTGCTGATTTAAATTTCATTTCAATGCCAGTTTCAAGCCGTTTTGTTGATTTGATTCTTATTTATGGTTGTAGTATTATTAGGGTACTTTATGTAATAAACTGATCTTACCCAATATCAGTGTTGCTCATTCGAGATAAACCTCCATTATTCCTGTCATGACACTTAGAGATACGTTTTAAACTTTGACTTTTAGACTTACCCACGACAAATTACCCACATCTTTACCCCACCTGAGTTACTCGGATGTTTGATCAAGAAATGGAGGCATCGTCCTAGAAGGTTCTTACCCCTGGGTACGGTACAGTATTTATTGGCGCCCCACGTGGGGCTTGTAGACACTGTGGCGTGTATTCGTATCCCGCTGGGAATATTTTGTGGCAGCCAAAGATGTCTAGGTTGTCCTTACATAATTTGTGTAGGCCAAATTAAGATTAACGATATTGAAGCCATTCCGAAGGCTAGATCTGGTTAGGAACATGGTTCGAAAGCTGGGACAGACCAAAAGTTGGTACCCAGATATTTGATAAATTTAATTAATGGCAGATAGATAATTTCGAACTAAGGCGCACTTAGGAATCTGGCAAACTGACGTTCAGACAATTTGAGTCTAGAGTCCCATGTTCGTTGATACAGGTGATGGTAGGAGGACATGAAAGGGCAAGCTTTCATCGGAAATCGTGTGTTTAGAAAGCATAGTAAGATCTAAATGCATTACGTTAGGAATATCGGCAATAATGTTCGATTTAAGTTATGTTAGGAAGAACGAGAAACACAAAGCCGATAAGTAAGGCGTGTTGTATTAACCGACAACTAACAAAAAGAACCCTCGGCTACTTCGGTTCGCGCAGCTTGTTCCGGTTCATCCCGATGTTACCCGACTAATCAAGGACAAGCACACGCGCAACTGGCTGACAGACATGCCGGCTGTCAAGCTGGCGTTAACACATACTGCAAGTAGCTGCAGTTAGGCTCTTCGATTGAGGTTATTCTTTCATTAAAGCCGGAAACGCAATGCAATTAAAAGAACGAAAGTAAATGTAAAGTGGCCAAAAGTATTAAGCATTGAGTTAAACGGAACTACTTACAATACCCAAGCTGTAAACCATATTTTTAAAAATAAGAAATAAAAGTATACTGTTCCAATAAGCGTACACACAGAGGACATAATATGAACAACACAAAATAACCGTCGAAGATACTCTCCGCTACAGTCAAGTATCTTTTCCGATTTCAACACACGCCTCGATTTGTCCAGTGTAGGTACAGTTTTTTCATCACGTAAAATTCGCTTATTTTACGACGTATCACATCTTTTGTGAAGTCGTCTGTTTCGATCCTTTTCTTGTGGACTGTTTCCTTGCCATCAGGTGTAGAGAAATGCAAACGACCCTTGGCAATAGACGTCTTCCCTTCCGCTAAAATACGTTTCACCAGTGACTTTGAAACCCCTGTTGCTTCACTTGTTGAAGCCACTACATTATAATTCAGTTTATGAACTGTTTTCTGTTCTCGTAAGTGAGCAGCTACGTTATATACTATTTCTCTGGCTTGTCCCCTTAGAGGCTGTCCAGATTTGCTACAAGACTTCGAAGTAGCAGCCATAACTACTGTACATTTAAATAACACTTTCACTAGAATAACATGGTACACAACACTATATAGCTAAAGGACTGGGCTGCCGTCAATTATTTCGCTGCTGAGCGGCTTTAGATGTGTGTGTTGGCATACCAGTTGCGCAACTGCCGATACTTCTAATTCTGTTTTTTTACACAGTCAAGAATTTAGTTTATTCACCTGGTTAATGTGCTCCGTAATGAGTAATGACCCTTGAAGGTCACTAGGTAACACTGTTCAACACTATGTACATAAAAACATTTACCAATACAGTACACGCTACACGCGAAGGAATTATAGGACTATAATTAATACAACTAAAAAAAGAAATGCGAATAAAACTGACAAAACAACAAGAGCGCTAAAATGGATACAGAAGTGACAGCGAAACTCTTGTGTAACCTCGCTTCACACTGTGCACAGTACGGTGGCCAGGCAGCATGTGACCCCCTCCAGTACTCCCTATGATGTCAGACTATCCACTCGGAGAGAATGCGCGGAGAAGTGAGCTTTGCGCAGGTTCTTTTGTTAGTTGCAGTAATAAGGGAACTATAAAAAGACGTCTCTAATGAGGTAAAAGCGGTCGATGCTATGTCCTTCATCGTGTGTTGATCCCGATGCGCCAGGAATTTGTGTGCAGAGCAAATGTCAACTGCCAGTAATTATAATTTGATTTCATTTAGAGTAAGGCTAGAGTACTTAAGATCACCTCAGTCTTAGGTATATGGTGGCGATATGTAAAATAAATGGTGATGGTTAGAAACTGGTAGACCTATGCTGGAATATTAGCTTTGAGTCAGAAGCATTTTTATTAATATGGCCCAGTGCTGTTGTCTAGCACTTAGCTTTGAGCCTAAAAGACAGGGAAATAAGTTATATTTTGGCTTATCAAAATAAGGGGCTACAGTAAATTAGTAAATATTGTCAAAATTAATGGTGACCCGTTTGTTTACATTTATTCGCGGCAATACATAAATAGTCAGAATCGGTAGGAAGCTTCTATAAGGCGATTTTGGTGCCATGTTTCTTTTTGTGTGTGCTAAGTAACATAAAATCATAGAAGCTTGTCAGTGAAATTATTACCGTTCCTACGGAGGATACAATTTCGGAAGAGACATCGGTAGCGAGGAGCATCCTCGCGTTTTCTCATTGTATACGAATTAGTATGGCAATGACGACGGAGGACTTATTAGCGGAGATGGACCGAAGGGAGCAGATGCGAATGCCGGAACTGTCGAATAAATTAGATCAGCAGTTTAAACAATTTAAAGCAATGACCGTAGAGCTAGAGCGGAAAATTGACACTGTTCACAGGTGTTGTGTAGAGGGAATGGAGAAATTAGAAAAGCAATTAGACGCTGTAGAACAGAAAACACAGGCTCAGATAGAGAAAATAAAAGATTATGTTGAGAAAATAGCCATTCAAGTAACAGACATATCACTAATACTGATGAAAAAAATGAAATGGCGTATGGCTTTTAGTGCCGGGAGTGTCCGAAGACAAGTTCGGCTCGCCAGGTGCAGGTCTTTCTATTCGACACCCGTAGGTGACCTGCGCGTCGTGATGAGGATGAAATGCTGATGAAGACAGCACATACACCCAGCCCCCGTGCCATTGGAATTAACCAATTAAGGTTAAAATCCCCGACCCGGCCGGGAATCGAACCCGGGACCCTCTGGACCGAAGGCCAGTACGCTGACCGTTCAGCCAACGAGTCGGACACTAATACTGATAAACGATTGGGAGAGTTGACGTTTAGATTGGGAGGGGCGAGAGCGGAAATTAATCTAAACCGAGGTGCGATTGACAAGCCTGCGAGTGAAGACCAAGATAAAACTGGAAGAATTCACTACTGACATCGGAAAACAAATATCGGAAACCCAACAGAAGACCTAAGATAGATTTGAAGCTTAAAGGAAAGCAAAGGGAAACATAAGAGAGATTACAGAAATAGAGGAACAGCTTCGTACAGAAATGCAGGAAAAGATTGTAGACACAGGGAAAGAAGTAAAGAATATGATATTGGACGATAGAGGGAGAAATAAAGCGAACATACAAGAGCTAGGTTCGAGTATGGAAGCACGGATAGAAGTATCGCAGATAAACCAAGTTAAGATAGAAACGGTGGAGAAAGAAATAGCGTACATGGGAGACAAGCTGGAACTGCTAGATTTACGGACTGACAAGGAGTTGATCAAGATAAAGTGTGCTGTACAGCAGAATAGCATGGAAAAAGCGCCGAGTCAGACAAGTGATCACGCTACTTTGAGTGACATCTTACATCTACCTCGCCCGGATGAACACTGTTCGACTCCCAACGCAACCAACAATATTCCCATGTACAATATCGTTTGTAGTATCGAGGATAAACCGCGTACATTTACTACGAACGACGATAGGAATCCGAAAGCATTTCTGAGGGAGATGGACGATTATATATCAGATTGCAGGATACCGCCTGATCGCCGGCTAAGGACAGTAGAGAAATTCTTAGGTGACGCAGCGGCACACTGGATGAATGCGTTCAGATACAGGTTTAGCACGTACGAAGAACTTAAGGACGCCTTCCTTAAGAAATTTTGGGACATGGCAACGCAGCAATCATTGCGCATGGAGTTGTACTCTCGTAAATATCCAGCCACGCTGCCCACGAAGTTTTCACAGTTCTTTATTTCTCAGGTCATTAAATTTAGAGACTTGGATGTAACGCAATCTGAAACGGAAATAGCTATCTGAGATAGCTGCGATATCACGTCAATTGCCTATCGAAGTCCAGAGATCTTTAATAGCTGTACACGTGAGAACGGCAGCCGAATCTGATGTTACTCTACGCCGATTAGATCAGACGTCTATCCAGAATCAGCCAAGAATGAGACATGTCGAGGCGATCCGTACGGCAGACATAGGTGAAGATGGTAATATTCCGCCAAAGGTGAGAAGGCAGGGTAACCAACAGAGTTCAGGGACTCAGACGATGCCTCGAGAGCAACGAACCGGAGATACCACACAACGTAATGGAAATTGGCAATGGAGGAATTGAGTGGACAATTACAGGAGACCAAACTACCATGAGAATACGTCAAATCAACGAAGATACAGTTATTCGAATGGTCACAATGGGAGGATGTATCGATAGAAATACAGGAACTAAAACGGACCCAGACGACAATATTATAGATGGGATGGAAAGAAACAAACGCCGAGAGCTGGAAGAGGAAACTTCCAGACAAATTACGACCAACGGAGTGAAGAGTCGAGAAGATATATAGAAGAAATGAGGGGCAAACTACAGGAGGATACCGGTGGAAAGGCGCCATACAGGCAAATAATACTGGCGATTGCCATGGAGCGGAAAGTGTTGCTTATAGGGAGTACCGCCTAAGGCAACAGGAGACTGGACTAAGTTCCAATGCACTCAGTTATGATGGCAGAGGGACAGACAAAAAGCACAATAAGTACGGAAGGAGATAACCTGAATCTGACCGAAGGGGACGACAATGGTTGGACTGTGGTGTCAGTGGATAGTTGGATTGTGCGACAAGAAGATTTATTGGAAGAAGAGGTGCCACAAAATTCCCAACCTACAAACGGTTACCTGTAATTTATACAAGAGTTGGTCATCTTCGTATTAAGACGTTGGTGGACACAGGTGCGACGATCAGTGTAGTGTCACAAGCACTTGTCAATGAGTTAAATTCACGGATGAAAGTACTCAGTATTCTCATTTGCAAATTAAAAGTTAGAGTAATTGTGTCTGATGAAACAGCCATATGCAAGGAGCAACCTTTGCTAGACATCAAAATTGGATATCTAGTTATGACACATCCAAGTGTAATCTTGCAGAAGATGGAGTTCAATTTAATTCTGGAGACGATTTCCTAGGAGAGTATAAGTATAACGCTTTGATAGACATGGGTAACAATAATATAATCTGTCGGACGCAAAATTCGAGAGAAGATTTGAGATTGGACCAGTTTGAAGAAACGTTAGGTGATGAAAGTATTTGGACAAATTCTGTAATTGAGGGAAACGAAGAATCATCACAATTTCCAATAAATTGGATAGAGAACTGCAGTGAATTAACAGAATATATTGAGGCCATGACACTAAATCTAGAATCAGAATAGAAGGATGAGAAATTTTAAAAGTTGCTACCATAAAAGTTAGCACAGGTACCGGTGAGTGAAGAGGTGCGCGGAAAGTTGAGGGAAATCTTGGTGCATCATAAAAATGTATGTGGTTCTAAGCCTGGGAAGATACCCAACTATAAGTACAAAGTCATCGTGAATAATTGGGAACCTTTCAAACAGAAGCCATACCCTATTCCCGAGAAGTTATTCCCCCAAGTTAAGGAGCCGGTGGATGAGATAGAAAAGAATGGGATCATTCTCCTACACCATTTTAAGCCCTATTCTGGCTGTTCCGAAGGCGAATGATTCTGTGAGTGTGTGTTTGGTTGCCAGGGAGATAAATAAACGCCTAGTACCCAAGTACACACCAACTCCATCGATCAAAGACATTCTGAAAAAGTTTGGAGGAATAGAATACTTTGGCACGGTAGACCTGACTTCGTCATTCCTTCGCATCGAGTTGCATCCGGAACCCAGCATGTTAACAGGATTTATGTTTAATAATCAGACATATCACTTCCTAAGATTTCCATTCAGCCTTAAGAATTCCAGTTCAGCATTATCCGTGCACTGGAGGATAATTTGAGCCCCGAAGTGAAAGCATTCACACTCATATATATTGACGACATCATCTTTTGCTAAAAACTACCGAGGAACATTTGGATAAAATTAATCGTCTTTTGGCAAATCTCAACCGATGTAATTTTAAAGTTAATATGAAAAAATTGCATTTCTGCAGTAGGAGTACATTATTTGATGTCATTGATGGTAAAGGAATTAAGCCCAATACAGCGAAAATCTCAGCTATTCAAAATTTCCCTAAACCAACAAGAGTAAAACACATCAGACAGTTCTTAGGATTATGTCAGTTCTTTGCAGACAGTTGTATGTCATACACGGACACCGTGGCACCCTTACAGGAATTATTGAAAGTAAACAATTGATGGAAATGGGGAGAAGACCAAGAGGAAGCCTTCAGGAAAAGTAAGGAGATGCTGGCTAAAGCAATTAAACTAGGTTATCCCTCACACGATCGCCAATTCATTATACAAACGGATGCTTCGAATGTAGGCATAGGAGCCGTCTTGTATCAAGAAACTCCGGAGAATGAGGAGAAGGTTACGTATTTGGCATTCACAAGTAGAAAATTACGGAATCACGAGCTAAAATTGACAACTACAGAGCTAGATATGTTGTCAATTGTAGTCGCCCTGGAACAATGGAAGACATACATCTATGGATTCCCAATCATAATCCGCACAGATCACAAAGCACTAAACTTCATCTTAAAATCAAATGTGGGAAGTGACAGAGTATACAGATGGTCTTCATTTGTCCAGCAGTTTGACCTTACGTTGGAACATTGCCCTGGTAGACTAAATACAGTTGCGGACGAACGTAGCCGTAACCCTGATAACGTTGAAGCTACAGTAAATCTTGCCGTTTTATATGAAGAAGATCAGAATATTCTAGACAAGCTCCCAAATGTAGGCCAGGAACAAAGAAATTATGAACCTACTAAATTGCTAATTGGTTTATTTCAACAAATAAATTGAACCCGGTACATCAAGAATCCTTGAGGCACAAAAGAAAGCAACGCACTACCATTATTTCAGCAATTTGTTACACAACGTTATAGATGCGGAGCACACTAAATTCCGAATTGTTGTACCGCCAGTGTTTCAAATGGATTTGATTTTGCTAGGACATCATGCCACTGGACACGCAGGAATAGAAAAAGTGGCGGCTACCCTGCAAGAAAATTTCATTTGGCCACGCACGAGGCGCATGGTTCAGCAAGTTTTACGAACCTGCGATACGTGTCAGCGCATTAAACCGAATACTTTTCTATTAAAACAACATCCACGACCAGTTACTCCCAAAAATGCCTAGGAATTTTTTTGCAATTGACTATTTTGGAGCTTTACCTTCAGGACGCCGTGGTATGAAGTATATTCTTGTTTGCATGGACGTATTTTCCAAATTCGTAATACTTTGTCCAGTACAAAAGGTCAATATAATATCAGCATTATATCAGATCAAGAATAAGATCATACCAAGAATAGGTAAACCAGACGGCTTATTGAGTGACCAAAGGCCGCAGTTTACTTCACCGGATTTCAGAAGGGAGTGAGAAAAGTTGGAGATAAGGCGCGCGTTGAGTTCTGTGAGACATTCGGAGTCTAACACGAGTGAACCTGTCATGAGGGAAATAACCAAATACTGTCGCATGTTTATTCCAAGGGAACACCAGAAATGGAAAGTATCAACTCTACAAAACAGGAATCTACAGGTCAGATCCCTAGTGTTGTTCATCTTAATGAATATCCGCAGCGACCCTGGCATGATAAAATTCCGTGTCCAATTGACCCTAGGCCATCTGCAGAGATATGTATACGAGAACTCGCAGAGCGGTTGAAAGCACAGGCAGATAAGAGGCTGCAGTGAAGCCGGAACAAGCGCTTCCATATACAGCTGAGGATAGAGAAGCTCGTGCTAATCAAACGTCCCCAGAGCTCAGATGTGCCGAACTGTACGTGGGTCCGTATAAAGTGATACAAGTGTATTGTAACAATTCATACAAGGTGCAGAGTCTGAATGGACCTACAGAGAAAATCTTCAACACATACAATCTTAAATTATATTATCCCAGAGGTCAGATAAGGATTGATAATATTCCGGAAAATGAAGAAATTGAGAGAACAGAGGAGGAGAGTGAAGAGGAAGACTCCAGTGAAGGTCCGGTGATGGTGGAAGGTGACTACGACGATGAAGACATTGAGGACGTTTATTACATAGTATTGGAAAAGACAGCTCAGTCGTATGAAGATATTTGTGAAGAGTGTGGCAGCACACAACGAAGATTTCAAGCACTACTTGACTTGTACTATAATGTACGTAGACATTGAAAGTCTGCACTCACCACTGCAATAGCCATGAACTCTTCAGAAATGATGAAAATAAAAAACCTACTTACCACTGCAATAGCAATATACTCTTCAGAACCTCTGAAGAAAAGGACCTACTCACCACTTGCAATAGCAATGAACTCTTCAGAACTGATGAAAAAAGATCCTAGTCACCACTGCTATAGCAATGTACTCTTCAGAACTGTTGAAAACAAGGACCTACTCAGCACTGCAATAGCAATGAACTCTTCAGAACTGATGAAAACAAAAACCTACTTACCACTGCAATAGCAATGAACTCTTCAGAACTGCTGAAGAAAAGGATCTACTCACCACTGCAATAACAATGAACTCTTCAGAACTGCTGGAAACAAGGAACTAATCAGCAATGCAATAGCAGTGAACTCTTCAGAACTGCTAAAAACAGGGACCTACTCACCACTGCAATAGCAATGAACTCATCAGAACTGCTGAAAACAAGGACCTACTCACCACTGCAATAGCAATGAACTCATCAGAACTGCTGAAAACAAGGACCTACTCACCACTTAAGTAGCAATGAACTCTTCAGAAATGATGAAAATAAAAAACCTACTTACCACTGCAATAGCAATATACTCTTCAGAACCTCTGAAGAAAAGGACCTACTTACCACTGCAATAGCAATGAACTCTTCAGAACTGATGAAAAAAGATCCTAGTCACCACTGCAATAGCAATGAACTCTTCAGAACTGATGAAAAAAGATCCTACTTACCACTGCAATAGCAATGAACTCTTCAGAACTGATGAAAAAAGATCCTAGTCACCACTGCTATAGCAATGAACTCTTCAGAACTGATGAAAAAAGATCCTACTTACCACTGCAATAGCAATGAACTCTTCAGAACTGATGAAAAAAGATCCTAGTCACCACTGCTATAGCAATGTACTCTTCAGAACTGTTGAAAACAAGGACCTACTCAGCACTGCAATAGCAATGAACTCTTCAGAACTGATGAAAACAAAAACCTACTTACCACTGCAATAGCAATGAACTCTTCAGAACTGCTGAAGAAAAGGATCTACTCACCACTGCAATAACAATGAACTCTTCAGAACTGCTGGAAACAAGGAACTAATCAGCAATGCAATAGCAGTGAACTCTTCAGAACTGCTGAAAACAGGGTCTACTCACCACTGCAATAACAATGAACTCTTCAGAACTGCTGGAAACAAGGAACTAATCAGCAATGCAATAGCAGTGAACTCTTCAGAACTGCTAAAAACAGGGACCTACTCACCACTGCAATAGCAATGAACTCTTCAGAACTGCTGAAAACAGGGTCTACTCACCACTGCAATAACAATGAACTCTTCAGAACTGCTGGAAACAAGGAACTAATCAGCAATGCAATAGCAGTGAACTCTTCAGAACTGCTAAAAACAGGGACCTACTCACCACTGCAATAGCAATGAACTCATCAGAACTGCTGAAAACAGGGACCTACTCACCACTTAAGTAGCAATGAACTCTTCAGAACTGCTGAAAACAGGGTCTACTCACCACTGCAATAGCAGTGAACTCTTCAGAACTGCTGAAAACAGGGACCTACTCACCACTGCAATAGCAATGAACTCTTCAGAACTGCTCGAAACAAGGACCTCCTCACCACTGCAATAGCAGTGAACTCTTCAGGACTGCTGAAAACAGGGACCTACTCACCACTTAAGTAGCAATGAACTCTTCAGAACTGCTGAAAACAGGGTCTACTCACCACTGCAATAGCAGTGAACTCTTCAGAACTGCTGAAAACAGGGACCTACTCACCACTGCAATAGCAATGAACTCTTCAGAACTGCTGAAAACAGGGACCTACTCACCACTGCAATAGCAATGAACTCTTCAGAACTGCTGAAAACAGGGTCTACTCACCACTGCAATAGCAGTGAACTCTTCAGAACTGCTGAAAACAGGGACCTACTCACCACTGCAATAGCAGTGAACTCTTCAGAACTGCTGAAAACAGGGTCTACTCACCACTGCAATAACAATGAACTCTTCAGAACTGCTGGAAACAAGGAACTAATCAGCAATGCAATAGCAGTGAACTCTTCAGAACTGCTAAAAACAGGGACCTACTCACCACTGCAATAGCAATGAACTCATCAGAACTGCTGAAAACAAGGACCTACTCACCACTGCAATAGCAATGAACTCATCAGAACTGCTGAAAACAAGGACCTACTCACCACTTAAGTAGCAATGAACTCTTCAGAACTGCTCGAAACAAGGACCTCCTCACCACTGCAATAGCAGTGAACTCTTCAGAACTGCTGAAAACAAGGACCTACTTAGCACTGCAATAGCAGTGAACTCTTCAGAACTGCTGAAAACAGGGTCTACTCACTACTGCAATAACAATGAACTCTTGAGAAGAGCTGCGATCAGAAACCACCTCATCATTGCAATAGCAATAAACTCTTCAGAAAAGCTGTAAACAGGAACCTCCTCATCATTCCAATAGAAATGAACTCTTTAGATCAACTGAAAACCAGGAACTGCTCACCACTGCAATAGCAATGGACTCTTCAGAAGAGCTGCAGTCAGGAACCACCTCATCATTGAAATAGCAATGAGCTGTTCAGAAAAACTATAAACAGGAACCTCCTCGTCATAGCAACAGAAATGAACTCTTTAGATCAACTGAAATCCAGAAACTGCTCACCACTGCAATAGCAATGGACTCTTCAGAATAGCTGCAAACAAGGGCCTACTCACCACTGCAATAGCAATGAACTCTTCAGAACTGCTGAAAGCAGGGACCTACTCACCACTGCAATAGAAATGAACTCTTCAGGATAGCTGCAAACAAGATCTTGCACACCACTGCAATAGCAATGAACTCTTCAGAATAGCTGCAAACAAGGACCTACTCACCACTGCAATAGCAATGAACTCTTCAGAACTGCTGAAAGCAGGGACCTACTCACCACTGCAATAGCAATGAACTCTTCAGGATAGCTGCAAACAATATCCTGCACACCACTGCAATAGCAATGAACTCTTCAGAACTGCTGAAAACAGGGACCTACTCACCACTGCAATAGCAATGAACTTTTCAGGATAGCTGCAAACAAGGTCCTACACATCACTGCAATAGCAATGAACTCTTCAGAACTGCTGAAAACAGGGACCCACTCACCACTGCAATAGCAGTGAACTCTTCAGAACTGATGAAAATAAGGACCTACTTACCACTGCAATAACAATGAATTCTTCAGAACTGCTGAAAACAGGGACCTATTCACCACTGCAATAGCATTGAACTTTTCAGAATAGCTGCAAACAAGGTCCTACACATCATTGCAATAGCAATGAACTCTTCAGAACTGCTGAAAACAGGGACCTACTCACCACTGCAATAGCATTGAACTCTTCAGAACTGATGAAAACAAGGACCTACTTAACCACTGCAACAACAATGAATTCTTCAGAACTGCTGAAAACAGGGACCTATTCACCACTGCAATACCAATGAACTCTAGAGATCTCATTTTTCAATAGCAATGAACTCTTCAGAAATGCTGAAAACAGAGATATCCTCATCACACAGGCACAGGCCAGAGCAAAATGTTACTTACATACATTGAAGCCTGTCTCATTTTTAACTGGAAGAGTGAAATTAATTCAAGCTCTTTAGCCGTTTTCAATTGTGAAATATCTAACGTTTCGTCCACACAAATATGATTGCAAATAAAGAGCACAGATCTCTGCACTTGGTTATGAGGGTATATATGGGTTGTTGTAAGTATCTAAAGGAGAGGGCATATAAACCTCTGGTGAGACCCCAACTAGAGTATGGTTCCAGTGTATGGGAGCCTCACCAGGATTACTTGATTGAAGAACTGAAAAAATCCGAAGAAAACCAGCTCGATTTGTTCTGGGTGGTTTCCGACATTAAAGTAGCGTTACAAGCATGTTGCAAAGTTTTGGCTACGAAAACTTAGAAGAAAGGAGACGAGCTGCTCAACTAAGTTATATGTTCCGAACTCTCGGTGAAGAGATGGCATGGGATGACATCAGTAGACGAACAAGATTGAGTGGTGTCTTTAAAAGTAGGGAAGATAACGATATAACATAAAGTTAGAATTCAAGAGGACAAATTAGGGCAAATATTCGTTTATAGTAAGGGGAGTTAGGGATTGGAATAACTTACCAAGGGAGATGTTCAATAAATTTCCAATTTCTTTGCAAGCATTTAATAAAAGGCTAGGATAACAACAGATAGGGAATCCGCTAACTGGGCGACTGCTCTAAATGCAGATCAGGATTGATTGATTGATTGATTGATTGATTGATTGATTGATTTATTGCTTGATTGATTGATTGATTGATTGATTGATTGTGGGAGAGGGATCGTCATTTGGATTGTAACATATTTTCAAGACGCTGGAAGTAGCTGAGGTATGAGTGCTCCTGAGTAGTGTGTGCAATTTAGAGAACGATTAGTGCCTCTGGTCGAATGAAACATGTTACTTATTGCTTCAGTTGTGATACAAAGGTACCTTCTGGGCCAATGAGGAAATTAAGGGCAATCTATCTCGCTTCTCATCTTTGCTCAATATGGCACCCCCGTCGGTTTTCGTGGTTTTCCTGTAACAGCATATCCTTCAATGGTATTTCAGGATGGAAGCAGAATCCGTTCTGATGAGTCAACAGACGAACGAACGAACAATTGTCTTGGATCGATTCCCAGCAAGGTCGGGGATTTTCACTAGAATCTGAGGGTGATTCCAGGTCTACTCAGCATGAGCCTACGTGAGAACAGCTCAGGTATTATCCGATGCGCGATGGTGAGATAGTGGCCTGGTCTTGAAAGCCAAGAATAAAGGCCGAGACAATTCGTAGCGCTGACCACACACGTCGCATCTGCAGGCCTTCGGACTGAGCGACGGATGCTTGGAAAGCTAAGCCCCTTCAGGGCTGCAGTGCCATGTGGGGGTTTATATCATCATCATCATTTACCATTATATATACCCACTAATGTCAAACAGTTCTTTCACATTTTGAACTGTCTTCTTTTCTCCTTCTCCTCCGTTATAGCTTCTCCAGTCAAGATCACAGTGCCTAACAATTTTATTAACTGTAGCTATTTTTTTTTCCTCTCATATGTATTTCTGTTCCTTGATTTCAAATGATTGGGAGTTTGAGCAAAATAGTAGAGAGAAAATCAAGTGACCACCTAAGGAATACCCTTTGTCACGGACATCTCGCAGCCAAATATGTTTCCAAGAAAAAACACAGAGCCAGACATCATAAAACTGATATTATTAAATACTAAATACCAGTTGAGAAATTGCAAATTTTCAAAAACAATTGAATTTTGGTCTAATTAATATAGAGTATACTAAGCTTTGTTTCATTTAACCCAGTCCTTTTCCAGCAGATGTTGCCACAGATTTGAATGTGGAAATATGACAACACTTCGAACTTTAGCTTTGGTCTTGAAACTACCCAAGAGACTGTTTGATGGTTTGTCATCCAAACCCTTATTAACTAGTATATCAGTGGTCTTGTAAGCTCCGCCTTCAGGCTTCAGTGCCATTGTTACACTAACAGACAGAGCACGGTTAGCCAGTTTTCCAATCAATGCAAAGGAAGCGATTGATTTGAAAAAATTGAAGAATACCGACCGAATGAAGGGAAAATTTAAAAATTCTGGAATAGTGTCTTTCACAAACAGGGAAATGGGTGGAAAATTATGTTCATTTCAGAAACAGTTGCTGTGTAGTTTCATATAAGCTCAATTTCTCTTCAAGTTTCTCAGCACAAATTTAGTAATAATGTTACCGAATATTAATACGTTTTGTTAGTACACGAATAATATAATTCAACAAGTTATTATAATAAACATGTGTTACCGCGTGGAGTGGCCGCTACGGCTACGGAATCAAACTCTGCATTCGGGAGGTAAGTAGGTTTGAACCTCAATGTCGGCTGTCCTAAGAATGGTCTTCTGCAATTGCACATTTCCTTATCCAGTTTCATTCGCCATAATTCATTTCATCTTTATTAGGTTCTCAACTGAGGTAGGCGCAAGAAAGGTCATTTTACCTTATGCCTGAATTTGTATCACCACTCTTGTGGTAGGCTTGCATACGTTGTGAAAACATATGTTCATTTAGAAATGGAACCAGCGTTTGCGTTTATTTAAAAGTAATTATCAGTCATTACTCATCAGTTTTCGAAATGCTGTAAGTCGTGAAATTTTAAACCAGTCTGGAAATATTACCTGCATTTTATACAAGTCTTTTACACGCTTCCGTGAGTTTTTCAATCACGATTTAAGTTCCAGAAGCAAATATCTTACAAATATACAAAAAACCATAGCGCAACAGATTCGAAGGGCCATGGCCTACCAAGCGCCTGCTGCGCAGCCCGAAGCTCTGCAGATTATGAGGTGTCATGTGGTGAGCACGACAAATCTCTTCGTCGTTATTCTTGGCTTTCAAGACCGGAGCCGCTATCCCTCACCGTCAGATAACTCCTCAATTTTAATCACGTAGAATGAGGGGACCTCAAACCAGCCCTCAGATCCAGGGAAAAGTCCCTGACCTGGCCGGGAATCGAACCCGGGTCTTCCGGGTAAGAGTCAGGCACGGTGTCCTTACACCGCGGGGCCGGCACAGATATACAAAACATAATTGTTTTGTCCTGTTTTCTTGTTGTTTTCCATAAGTTTACAATACTTTAGTTACATAGTTTTAGAAATAATCTACCCAAATGCGAAATCGCTTATATACGTCTATGCGAGTGCATATGTAAATTTTATTATTTAAAATGTCTGAGTTCTTCCAACATCCATTATAATTTAGCCCTAACTGGAGCATCATGTTTGTGTAAAAAATACCGGAACATGAAATATTTGCAACGTTTTTCAAAATGTATGTAGTAACTCAAATTACAGTTTAAATCCTGGATTTTTTGTAAGAGCATGCTTGTACCACAAGAAATTATTACAAAATAGAAATAGTTTTCACTTGTTCATTGACCCCAGGGTAAAATTCTGGAATTTTTTTTTTTTTTTTTTTTTTTTTTTTTTGCTATTGGCTTCACGTCGCACCGACACAGATAGGTCTTACGGCGACGATGGGACAGGAAAGGGCTAGAACTGGGAAGGAAACGGCCGTAGCCTTAATTAAGGTACAGCCTGATGTGAAAATGAGAAACCACGAAAAACCATCTTCAGGGCTGCCGACAGTGGGGTTCGAACCCTCTGTCTCCCGAATACTGGATACTGGCCGCACTTAAGTGACTGCAGATATCGAGCTCGGTAAATCTGTAAGTTAAACATTTAGCTAATTATTTCTGAACATTAACGATCCCTAAAAGCTATAGATTGGATTTCAAAATGCCCGGAAATATAATAGAAATGAATCTATTGTTTGGGGGAAAAGTCTTTCCAACCCATTAGTTATCTGACCGTTGAACTTCAAGCAAATTTCACGGGAAATCATTTCTAGTTCAACTGGTCTCCAGTTTTTTCTACAGCAGTATTGGATGTCCAAACTAAACGCTATATCGTAGAAAAAAATATTTTTACTAGCGACTTGAAGCCAAATGTTGAAGTGAAAAGAACCTAACTGTATAACTGATCTCAAGTGACATCAACCACTCCCTACAACGAGTAAAAACAAGAACTTTAAAATATTTTCACTTTTGAAATCTTGACATGACGGTATGAAATGTCGAGTTTGCTAACGATGTAGAATTCCCAGTTGTAATAAAGAGAAGTTCTACCTCGCTGGCCGGTAAAAAAATATTCAATAAATGCTCTCAATACTTCCATATGGCACGGGGAATCGCTAATGACCAATCGGACGCGAGCATTGTTTGCTTAATTGTTGTTGTAATTGCCTCGCTGACCGCATGGCGGTGGGACAGCTGCCCGCTGCATCATCTGTTCCGTTCGTGCATCACGAAACAGCGGAAAAGCTAGTTATTTTTTTAAGGGTGTAACGTGTAATTTTTTTCTATCATGTTTTCTGTGTGTATTAGGTTCGGAAGTCGATATTCACGTATCGATTGCTGATTCATTTAAGTACAACGAAGAGGAACATATGTCAGAAATAGCTTTTGAGTCCATCATGCATTTTTCAAGTAAACTCTCGTGTTCGTGCTCTCTCTTCAATACTGTATGGATCAGCATCGATTTTACCACGTAAAGCGTGTCAAATACATAAGTCGGGCGCTTTTCAGACAAGAAGAAAAATGCAGAGACACAAGGAATTGTTCATAAGATGAGGAAAGATTTTTGTCAAAAGAAGCTTGTTGAAAGTCCTTATACGAACACGGGGAACTACTCAAACATTGTTGCCTGGCTGAGTGGCTCAGACGGTTGAGGCGCTGACATTCTGACTCCAACTTGGCAGGTTAGATCCTGGTTCAGTCCGGTGGTATTTGAAGGTGCCTCGTGTCGGTAGATTTAATGGAACGTAAAAAGAACTCCTGCGGGACAAACTTTCGGCACTTCGGCGTCTCCGAAAACCGTCAAAGTTAATTAGTGGGACGTAAAAGTATAACATTATTATTATTATTATTATTATTATTATTATTATTATTATTATTATTATTATTATTATTGAACATTGCCTGTTACGCTCTTCTGCAATTTAATTTTTGACGTTGCGTCTAAATTCACGAACTGATTCAGACTTATTATTTTAATCTTCTCTTTATATAAAAATATAATGAAGTAGACCTGTGTCTGTCTGTCTGTCTGTCTGTCTGTCTTCCGAAATATCACGTTTAAACCAGTTGGCTAAATTCCATGAAATTTTGCACCAACCATCTTGGCGAGACCTGTCACGTGATAATTTTTCATTTTAAAATATCGAATAAAAACTATTATTTGCGAACTTATATACAAAAAAATCACGCAATATCTGAAAACAAGATGTTGTCTCTTTCTTCCATGCTCAATCATGCCTAAATTGCCGAACCAATTGAGTGGAAATTTGTTATGGAAATTCTCAGATGTTCTATTCAAATACAAGCCTACCGAGATTTTTCAAAAGTTAAACTTTTCAAAAGGGTATATATTAATATGTAGGTACAGTATTTACTGAACTTATACACATTTCATCCGCTAAAAGCCAATATAGTGTGGTTAGTCAAATTCCAAAATGGTCCGACTCCTTGGCTGAATAGTAAACGTTGTTGAGGCCTTCGGTTCAGAGGGCCCTGGGTTCGATTCCCAGCCGGGTCATGGATTTTAATCGAGTCTGTTTAATTCTTCTTGCGCGGGGACTGGGCGTTTGTGTTTGTCCCAACATCTTCATATTCAGACAACGCACTATACTACCAACCACCACAAAAACACGCAATTGTGATTATATCCCTACATAAAGGGTTGGTGTCACGAAGGGCATCCGGCCGTAAAACAGGTCTAAATCCATATATGAGACAGTTCGCACCCGCGATCCCAAAGACGTGGGAAATGCGGTAGAAAAATAAGGAGCCCTAATCCAAAATGAAGCCCGGCATACTTGAAATTCAATTTTCTACATAAAAATTCCCACTTATTTTCTTTGTAATTCTAATGGTTATCTTGGAAATTACGCTCTCTTATGTTTAAATACACATTCCCTAGTGTCTAAAGCTCTAAAGCAGTGAAGTTACACTTTCGGCACGAAGGCTAGTTCTGGATTTATTTCTTTTAAGGGCATTTGACGAAAAACACCTTCCGTACACACATGTGGATGAATAATGTAATAAGGTCGTTATGCCTTTATTCGCTAAACTTGTGACCGCTTTCTATAATAATATTTCTACCACATTGTCCGGCTCCATGGGTAAATGGTTAGCGTGCTGGCCTTTGGCCACAGGGGTCCCGGGATTGATTCTCGGCAGGCTGGGGAATTTTAACCATGATTAGTTAATTTCGCTGACACGGGGGCTGGGTGTATGTGTCGTCTTCATTATCATTTCATCCTCATCATGACGCGCAGGTTGCCTACAGGGGTCAAATCAAAAGACCTGCACCTGGTGAGCCGAACATGTCCGTGGACTCTTCCGCCACTAAAAGCCATTCGCCATTTCCATTCATTTTCTACCACACACAGGAAGCATCACCGGCTCACTAAGTATCTTAACATGCACTTCATTTCAAATAACTTTAAAAAAAAGGACGTTATATCTAGTGCACGTGGAGTCATAGCAGCTACAGTTTGATGGTCCGGGTGTAATAATATTAATAATAAGGAGAACCTCAAAATCCGTCATTACAGACAAAAAAATTTGCGAACTCCTTTCAAAAATGTTGCGAACTTCCAGAGAATATTTTATCACTATAGAGGCTGAGGCGATAATGGTGAGCTCGGTTCATCTTGAAAGTTGAGGGTTCGATATTCCCCGTCAGGAATTTTGAAAATAAAGAGTTCCCTTTCTGGAAAGAGTCCTGTATCTATAGTTCACTCAGCCTGCAACAAAAGTGAGTCCCAGATTAATTCCTAGGGCCAAAGGTGGTTGGGGTATAGAGCTAACCACTCTATAATTAGTATCGAGATTATGGATAGTGGAACCTTTACATTTCTCTTCTTCATGGGCCTCCATATCCAGTGTAGAGGTGGTTTTGCCTTTTTCTTTCAACTTATATGATCCTACTATCTGACGATAGAAGATATACATTTCGATTTTTAGAATTTAGACCATTGAAGCATTCATTCAGGTTTTTATTTTTGGCTCTAATTTTATGAATTATATTTACTACTGGGTGTTACAGGAAGATACGCGGAAAAGGAAAGGAGAGTGTATGCCGTTTCCATATATTTAGAGAAGGCATTTCATCGTGTGGAATGGTATAAGCTATTGTTAATACTTAAGAAGATGGGAATGGATTGTAAAGAGAGAAAATTAATGGAAGGGTTACATTAAAACCAGATTATAAGTATTACATTACTAGCTGTAGTAGCCTACCCAGCGTTGACGGAGCAAGCACTCAGCATGTGCACGATGACACTTTTGTCCACTCCTCATATTATTCACCATTCTGACACACGTACGTGGGCATGCCTCTCCCTGACAGCGGCCTGTCGTGACGTACTCGCTTCGTTGCTCTCTGTGGCCCTTCATAGTTTATGCATTATTACCGACCTTGATTTGATTACTTCCTTCCGGTATAAAAGAAAACGAAGTATCGGATTAATATTCAGAAAACCTGGCGAGTTGGCCGTGCGGTTAGGAGCGCGCAGCTGTGAGCTCGTATCTGAGAGATAGTGGGTTCGAACTCCTCTGTCGCCAGCCCTGAAAATAGTTTTCCGTGGTTTCCCATTTTCACACCAGGCAAATGCTCTACAGCAGCCCTCTTTACAGTCTATAGAGTTAGTTACCAGCTTTTAGACGAACTTCCACATGACTGTCACTGATATTTCTCTTATTTTGTACTATATCGGACAAAGGTATCGAACAAAAATTCCCCATGAACTACAGTACTTTCGTGTGAAACAAACCGTAAGAGAGATACGTCGAGTTTTATTTTTTTTTAAACTTTTTGGAAGACATATAGCTAAGATCCTACTCGGCCTTATTCTAAACTGCAATACCAAGTTTCATTACAATCCACATATCCATTTTCACGCGATGCTGTAATATACACAGAGAAGTATTAAACTGAACTCGACACACGTCATTACAATGGCGTCAGTATTACTGTCATAACACAATAGTAATGGACTGGAATGCCGCTGTTAACAGCAATGCTGTCATATGAAGTGCCCGATCAAATGAAATAAAGCACAGTTGCTCATTTTTTGCGAACAGTACTAAGCTGGCGTTCTAACAGCGCGAAGTTCCAGAGCTGAAATGATCCGACAACAAACAGACAGACAACGCTTCTCGTAGTTCGAATATATACTGTATATTGAGGCCCAATGGGCCTAAGTGAAATTTCAAAGCTTTTTAAACAGAGCTGTACTGATATGGATGCGGTGGGACTTCTTGAACGGAATCGAGCTGGCCTGCACCCTAGATTATATTAGTATGGCTTTGGGTCTCTTATACTTTAGGCCTTCGGCTTCATAATTTACCAATGAGCCGATAAGTTCATTGAGGGTCTGCGTCTATCGAGTGACCACCGGTATAATTGGCCCCCCTTTACCAAGTGCCAACGGCCTCCCCGGAGGGCGGACGAGCAGGTAGAGGTCCACGGCACCCTCTTGCCCTTTGGGTGGGAAACTGCCCCCAAAGGTGGAAGAGCCACTGGATGGCCAACGGCATAGTATCAGGAAGGCAAGGGGAAACCACCTGATGATCATCCCATGAGCGCATCATGCAGAGTCAAGAAATGAATATTGGTATGCTGCGCGACCCGAGTAGCGATCGGCGTCAGTTTGGGTCCGGGCCGAACGATGTGAAATGTGCGACCGGGCGTGCAGAAGTGAACGATCAGACCTCGCACGGTAAATCTGCTACTGATCGACCAAATGCAGACCAACTTCGCAAAGGTACAATAGCTACATGGAATGTGAGAGGGTTACTTCAGACGGGAATTCGCATTGCAGAAAGAGAACTAAAGAAACATCAAATATACATTTGTGGACTGTCAGAAACTCATTGAAAAGGATGTAGGCATTTTGAAACAGATGACCATGTAATATACATCGCCGGAGCAAATGATACAGGTCATAATGGCCTCGCGTTTCTTGTTGATAAGCGTATATCCCAATATGTTGAGGAATGCAGACCTATCAATGGAAGAATACTGACCCTCACTCTCAACACCAAACCATATAAACTACACCTGATCCAGATATATTTACCCACCATCGCTGCAGACGACCAAGAAATCGAAGACTTCTATGCAGACATGGATAATACAACAGCATCACCTAAACCAGGAGTTATTACCATCATATTGGGAGACTTCAATGCAAAAGTAGGAATCACCTCGATGGACAACCACTTGCGAGAAACTGTAGAACAGTATGGCCTGGGTGCATGTAATGAGCGAGGCAATCGGTCGATACAGTTTGCAACCGAAAACAATATTTCCATTATGAATACCACATTTAAACACTACAAACGTGGTCTCTTTACGTGGACCTCCCCGAATGGGCATTTTAAGAACCAAATTGATTACATTCTTGTCGATAAAAGATTGAGAACCTCCTTTCATAACGTGAAACAAAACCTAGTGCGGAATGCGGATCGGATCATCGTTTACTCTGGGCCTACCTTAGAATCAAAGTGAGCAAACCAGTTGTCAAAATAAACTCGAAAAAGTTAGCGGCCTCCGAGCCAATTGCTTTCCAAGAAACACTACGAAGCACTGGGCCACCTGACCTAGAGAGAAATTGTGACATGGCTTGGAAGAGAATTGAAGAATGGATCACAGACGCAGCGAGCAAGGTCCCAAAGATGAACACTGTAGTGAAGCAACAGCACTGGGTGACTGACGAAACTTTGGCAATGCTTGAAATGAGAACATCCGGCTCACAGTTACCAGATCCAGAACAACAAGAACGACTAACGAAAAAACTGAACAGTGATATCAAACATGCTTGTAGAAGAGACAAGAATGAACACATTAAGAAACTGTGTGCAGAACTAGAGGCGCATGCGACCAAAAATCACAGCGCAGAACTGTACGACAAGGTAAAATACTTAGCACGAGAGTTTATGCCTAAGACTCAGATTATTAAAGATGACCAAGGGAATATCATCGCAAATGCAGCGGGCATCACCAAAGTATGGAGAGAATACTGCATCAAGCTGTTCACTGATGACCCACAACCAATGCCAGGTCACCAGAACCCAACAGACTTTGTACCAAAGATCCTTAGAGAAGAAGTGGAACATGCAATAAAAAAGCTCCGGAACCGGAAAGCACCAGGCATTCCGTCTTCGTACCACAGTTCAAGAAAGGTTCTCCACTTGACTGTGCAAACTATTGAACGATAGCCCTCATCTCCCATGCGAGTAAAATCATGCTCACGGTGCTGAACGAGAGGCTGAAGACCTTCTTACTACCACAAATCTCAGAGGAACAAACCGGGTTTGTTCCAGTCAAAGGAACTAGTGAGCAGATCCTAAACATCCGGCAGCTCATAGAGAAGACAAGGGAGTACAATATCAAGATGTTCCTGTGCTTCATGGACTACAATATATCCTTCGACAAGGTAAAATGGTCAAACCTCTGGGCTGTACTCACTGAGATAGGGACGCCGAGACATTTAGTGTACCTGATTCAACAAATATTGTACTCTTCCAACACTGCGACAGTGAGAGTTAATGGCGACTTCTCCGACATATTTTCAACTTGTTCTGGAATGCGACAAGGTTGCATTACTTCCACCTCCTATTTAATGTATACAGTGAGTATATTATGAGGGAGATTCTCGAGGACTGGAGTGACGGCATCACAGTTGGTGTCAGGAAAATTAACAATCTCAGATATGCGGATGACACTGTGATTATTGCAACAGATGATCATGAACTAGAAGCCATCATGCGGAGGTCAGACGAGCGAAGCAGAGAATATGGTCTTGAAACCAACAATAAAAAGATCAAAGTGATGATTGTAGACCGTCTTAATAACAACAGACCTACCATAACAAGAACTTCGGATTATGAGGTCAGTCGCTTCGAGTATCGAGGATCTATTGTCACAAATACTGGAGACTGTGAACCTGAGATCCGCAAGCGCACTGCGATTGCGCGAAATTCAACAGCAAAACTTACTCGCATCTGGAAGGACACCGTCATCACTTCCAAGACAAAGCTCACCCTCATGCGAACTCTGATCTTCCCTATCGCGACCTATGCTGCAGAAACTTCGATGATAAAGACGGCGGATCGCCGCAGGGTTGATGCTCTAGAAATGTGGTGCTATAGGAGATTACTGCGAATACCATGGACAGCACACCGTACTAATGAATCGATCCTGCAACAGCTAGGCATCAGAACAAGACCTTCAACCAAAAACAACTCAGATATATTGGTCATATTGCCAGAAGACAGGAGGCAATGGAAATACTTATCATAGAGGGAACAGTCGAAGACCTAGAGGACGTGGACCGTTACGATGAATGGACCAGATCAAGAACTTGACGAGGATGAGCTTACAGCAAGCAAGTCACCATGCCCAAAGCAGAGACTCCCGGAGGAAGATCACCAAAAGGATTGTCGCGTGATGCCACTACACCCTTTCGAAGGGTTGGACTAAGAGAAGAAGAAGAATTTCCGCGTTGTCTTCTTGATTTTGGTATGAGGTCATTGTGTATTTCTCGATTCCGTGCTCCTGAAAGCAGGTGCAGCGTTAGATTCTGGATGCGCTGGACCCTATTCAGGTGCGCTCTGGATGCGACCTCCCAGATGGAAGTAGCACCTGTTCTTGGTGGCATTAATTTTGATTCTCCACTTTCGAATCCAAGGTTCGAAAATGAAGAGGGCTTATTGAAGATGTAACCTGAGTGGCTGCCAAGAGACAGAGGAAATTGCACTGTCCTCAGCGTACACATAACATTTCGCACGTGATGCTCTGGGTATGTCTGACAAACACAAATTGAATAGCACAGGGGACGTAACTCCACCCTAAGGGACTTCTGGATTTATGGTGCGGGGGCGGACAGGTATTATTGACCTCAAGCTGGAACTGTCTATCGGTCAAATAAGATAGATGAGAGCTGAACCAAATATAAGAGTATCCTAACAATATAAGTTTGTTCATGAGGCCTTGGTGCTATATACTCTGTCAAATGCGCGGGAAATATCTACAAAACAGACTCCCGTGTGCCTTCTATCATTACGGATTTTGATTATTTCTTCAGTGAGTTTCACAAGCTGATGGGTAGTATAATGCTCACTTCTGAAACAGAATTGCTCGTCGTTCAGGAGGTGTTTTTTTCAGTAATACTAGTAAGTCTGGCTAGTAGGAGGGTTTCGAAAAGGAGGGAGTATGCACACTCCTCATTCCGATCAGCGCCTCAGAGCAAGGATCGTATAGCTGGAATACTATCATGAACCAGTGTGTCAAGTGCCATTTATTATCAGAACATGTATAAATCAGAGGAATGGCATGCTAAACAAAGGAAAGTTATCTAACTCCCCAACTATTTCCCGCCAATTTTAGGCAGGCTGTTCTGCAAGGGACGCAGCAGTAATTCCGTCTATCGAAGATGAGTGGTAGCAGAAGAGACAAAGTACATCACAACAAGCAATAGTCAATGCAATGTTATATTCGATCAGTTTGATGGGCTTTCGATATTGTAGGCTTTCACATTTTGTTTTCTTCCTCCTTTCCTGATTTATACTTCAAGCGATCGTTCCTTCACGATTTTTCATATTTTCATAGTCATTTTCACAATTTTCCTCATCGATGATGGGCTGATGACTACGCAGTTTTCACCTTGCAATAATCATGAAGAAAAGCATCACTGAATGAAAAATATTTCCATGTTAGCGATGCTTGGCGTTGATTTGGGCTAAGGAACAAAAGTCTAAATTCATGGATTCTGTTATCATAGCCGGTAGGGTAAAAATGTGTAAGAAGTTATTGGAAATGTCATTCAGTGTAACTCTTGTTACGTAGCGATAGGACCACTAAAATCATAGTTATTTAAGAATGAATTGTAGGTCTTCCCTGAAACTACCATTTCGCTCAGCGTGAATAAAGTTACTTGTATTTGTGACGTAACGTAACGTGACGTGACGTGACGTGATGCGATGTGGTATGGTATGGTACAGTATTGTATTGTATTAAAAAACAAATCCCAGGCACTACAGCCCTTGAAGGACCTTGGCCTACCAAGCGACCGCTGCCGGGGCAGCTATCTTACCGTCGATAGCTCCTCAATTCTAATCACGTAGGCTGAGTAGACCTCGAACCAGCCCTCAGGTCCAGGTAAAAATCCCTGACCTGGCCGGGAATCGAACACGGGTCCTCCGGGTAAGAGGCAGGCACGCTGCCCCTACGCGACGGGACCGGCATTATATTATATTATATTATATTATACTAGCAAGATACCCGCGCTTCGCTACGGTATTTTACTGAAATTTATAATTGAATGCTTATAGTCTTAGATATGTAATCCGCTGAAATTCGCGATCTGACTCGTTGTCTGCGAAAATCCACCAAAATTCCCGATCTGACCCGTTTTCTATTAGATTACGGCAAGTTTCCTCCCATTTTTCAATCTTCCTTTCCAGCAATCGATTTCGTACTTCCCAGGCTAGGCTCAGGTATTCCTCCCGGTCAGTTGGGTCCGTAAATCTTTGCCATCTTTTCCTATAATCATTTTTAATATGGATAAAATCCTTCAGATCCGGCGTGGTGTCATATTGGGTGCCTTGGCGGCACTGAACCCGCGGCCGGACTGTATTCTTAGTCATTACCCGTCCAGGAGACGTTTCCAGCGCGGTCCGCACATTTGACGACGGTCCGGAACATTATTACTATTATTATTATTATTATTATTATTATTATTATTATTATTATGTGTTGCTGGAATGGCTGATGGCAGGGAAAACCGGAGTATCCGGAGAAAAACCTGTCCCGCCTCCGTTTTGTCCAGCACGAATGTCACATGGAGGGATTGGGATTTGAACCACGGAACCCAGCTGTGAGAGGCCGGCGCGCTGCCGCCTGAGCAACGGAGGATCCTTATAAAAACATTAAGAACAGTAAAATCAATTGGTCTCACCTCCTTCTACACCCCACCGCCGTTAAGTTTATTTACCGCCACCCTCCCCAAAAAAATATTAAAAGAAGGCTTGTTTCTTTATGTTTAAGGGAGATTCTAAACACCAATGTTCACGTCTATTACCTTCAGTTTTGAGATATAAGTATCCCCATAAAAATAATTTACTTTTTTCACTTCATTTCACACTACCCTTCCCCCCTAAGTGAATTTTCCCGCAAAAAATAGTTGTTTCTTTAATAGTAAAGGATCTTCTAAATACCAATTATCACGACTCTAACTTCTTCAGTTTTTGATTTATGTGCCCTCATGAAAGGAATTCAACTCCCTTACACTCCCGCCCTCCAAGATGGTTTCCCCCCCAAAACGGGTTTTTTTGTTTTTAAAGGAGATCCAAATACGAATTTTCACGTCTCCAACAACTTTAGTTTTTATTAGATGTATGTATTCTCATACAATTAAGTCAATTTTTCAATTCTTTCACCCCCTCCCCCCCTTGTTGGATTTTCCGTGAATGAGTGTTTCTTTACTTTTAAAGCAGATTGCAAATATCAAATTTCACGTCTGTAACATCTTCATTTTTGAGATATCAGTAGCCTAATTAAAAGAATTCAACACCATTTTCAGTCACTTAACCCCCCCCCCCCCGCTCCACCCAAGTGGTATTTCAGAAAACTAAAGTACACGTTTCTTTATGCTTAATAGAGATAAAAAATACCATTTTTCACTTCTGTAACATGTTAAGAATTTCTTAGATAAACTGTAAAAATTCTCATTTTTAAATTTCACCCCTTTGGAGTTCCCCTTAAGTGGAGTTTCCAAAAACAAATCACCTATGTTTCTTTACATTTACAGGAGATTTAAAACACCCACTTTTTATGTCTGTAACATTTTACGTTTCAAGATATTCTGTAGATATAGTCTTTCAAAGAATTCACCCCAGTTTGTCACTCCTGTTTAACCACCATTAATTGGATTTTCCAAAAACAAAAAAATACATGTTTCTTCATTTTTAAAGGAGATCCCATATACAAATTTTCAGTTCTGTAATATCTTTCGTTTCTGAGATATATGTATCCTCATTAAAGGCATTCAACAAATTTTTCACCCTTTTACACCCCTCCCATTGGGATTTAGAGGAAACAAAAAAATACGTGTTCCTTTATTTTTAGAGGAGATTCTAACTACCAATTTTTACATCTGTAAATTTTAAAGTTTTAAGATGTAGACACACTCATTTTAAAATATTCAGCCCCCTTCATTTTCAGCCCCCCCCCCAATATTTTTATTTTCCAAAAACGAAAAAATGCGTGTTTCTTTACTTTTAAAGTAGATCCCAAATACCAATTTTCAGGTCTGTAATATCTTCAGGTTCTGAAATATAAGTAGCATCATTAAAGGCATTCAACCCATTATTCACCCTTTTACACCCTTCCTATTGGGATTTTCCGAAAACAAAAGAATACGTGTTTCTTTATTTTTAAAGAAGTTTCTAAATACCAATTTTTACGTCTATAAACTTTAAAAGTTTTGAGATATAGATACACTCATGTGAAAAAATCACCCCCTTTTCACCCCCCCATTAATTGGATTTCCAAAAACAAAAAATACATGTTTCTTTATTTTTAAAGGACATCCCAAACACAAATTTTCAGGTCTGTAATATCTTCAGGTTCTGAAATATAAGTAGACTCATGAAAGGCATTCGACCCCTTTTTCAACCTCTTCCACCCTTCCTATTAGGATTTTCCGAAAACAAAATACACGTGTTTCTTTATTTTTAAAGGAGATTCTAAATAACAATTTTCACATCTATAACCTTTAAAAGTTTTCAGATATAGATACACTCATTTTAAAATATTACCCCCTTTTCACCCCCCCTTAATTGGATTTTCCAGAAAAAGAAAACACGTGTTTCTTTATTTTTAAAGGAGATCCCAAACACCAATTTTCAGGTCTGTAATATCTTCAGTTTCTGAGATATAAGTAGCCTCACTAAAGGCATTCAACCCCTTTTTCACCCCTTTTCACTCCTCCTATTGCGATTTTCCGGAAACAAAAAAAGACGTGTTTCTTTATTTTTAATGAAGATTCTAAATACCAATTTTCACATCTGCAAACTTTAAAAGTTTGGAAATACAGATTCACTCATTTTAAAAAATTCACCCCCTTTTCACCCTCCCATTAATTGGATTTTCCAAAAACAAAAAATACGTGTTTCTTTATTTTTAAAAGAGATCAAATGTACAAATTTTCAGGTCTGTAATATCTTCAGTTTCTGAGATATAAGTACCGGTATCCTGAAAAAGGCATTCAACCCATTTTTCCCCATTTTCACCCTTTTTCACCCCTCCTATTGGGATTTTCTGAAAACAAAAAATACGTGTTTCTTTATTTTTAAAGGAGATTCTAAATACCAAATTTTACATCTATAAACTTTAAAAGTTTTGAGATATAGATACACTCATTTTAAACATTTCATCCCCCTTTTCACCCCCCCCCCATTATTTGGATTTTCCCAAAACGAAAAAATACCTGTTTCTTTATTTTTAAAGTAGATCCCAAATACCAATTTTCAGGTCTGTAATATATTCAGTTTCTAAGATATAAGTATTCTCTTTAAAGGCATTCAACCCAATTTTCACCCCCTTTTCACCCCTCCTATTGGGATTTTCCGAAAACAAAAAACTACGTGTTCCTTGATTTATAATGAAGATTCTAAATACCAATTTTTACATCTCTAAACTTTAAAACTTTTGAGATATAGATGCACTCATTCTAAAAATTCACCCCCCTTTTCACCCTCGCATTAATTGGATTTTCCAAAAACAAAAAATATGTGTTTCTTTATTTTTGAAAGCGATCAAAAGTACCAATTTTGAGGTCTGTAATATCTTCAGTTTCTGAGATATAAGTATTCTCTTTAAAGGCATTCAATCAATTTTTCACCCCTTTTTACCCCCCCTATTGGGATTTTCCGAAAACAAAAAAAATACGTGTTCCTTTATTTTTAATGAAGATTCTAAATACCAATTTTTACATCTCTAAACTTTAAAAGTTTTGAGATATAGAAGCACTCATTTTAAAAATTCACCCCCCTTTCACCTTCGCATTAATTGGATTTTCCAAAAACAAAAAAATATGTGTTTCTTTCTTTTTGACAGCGATCAAAAGTACCAATTTTGAGGTCTGTAATATCTTCAGTTTCTGAGATATAAGTAGCGGTATCCTGATTAAAGGCATTCAACCCCTTTTTCACCCTTTTTCACCCCTCCTGTTGGGATTGTCTGAAAACAAAAAAATACGTGTTTCCTTATTTTTAAAGAAGATTCTAAATACCAATTTTCACATCTGTAACCTTTTAAAGTTTTGAGATATAGACACACTCATTTTAAAATTTCACCCCCCTTTTCACCCCCTTAGCGACGGAATATCCAAAAATCCTCTCTTAGCGAGCACCTACATTATAATATGAATATATCCCCAAAATTTCATTTCTTTATGTCCAGTAGTTTTGGCTCGGCGATGATGAATCAGTCAGTCAGTCAGTCAGTCAGTCAGTCAGGACAAGCTACTTTATATATATAGATTATATTATATTATATTATATTATATTATATTATATTATATTATATTATATTTTCAGAAAAGGAGTCATTAGGATATATACACGTATGAAGAACATGGACATTCAAAACTGTTACCACATTGAAGTTAACTGTGTCATTTATTAATCGTTCAATAAAAATCTTTACGACCTTTAAGCAAAATTGAACTCTTAACATATTGTCAGTTTTCACTCAAACGTTTGGGAAGCAATGATAATTTTGCTACGGTCGTTAAGGAAAGCATGGAATACAGTATAAGCCAGTGAAATTAATAAAATTGTGTATGTATACTTAAGATAATAACTGATATGATAAAATGAGAAAATATTTTTCCTGGACATTGTGTTTTCTGTACCCTTATTGTTTTTCCTCTGAGCTCTTCGTATGCCCTGAAAGAGCGTGAATTTGCAAAGGAAATAGGTTTTTAACTCATGCAGTTACTATAATTGTTTCGGATTGTTAAAACCTACTTCAATCCTTGTAACATTAACTGAAGGAAGAAGTGAAATACACACCATCAAAAGAAGAGAACACGTACCTGTGCCTGTCGTTGAAGGGTATGCAAATTTCAAGTGTTCTGTTGCTCAGGGAACGCACGTTGATTCGTTAGAGAGTTTTCAATACTTTTTTTATTTTGTACTTCATTTCGAAATTCCTTCGTTGAATAAATACTTTTGCTTTATTTTAAACTTCTTTTCCACTTAATTTGTTCAGAGAGGATGATTACCTAGTTATGCTGCCTTCCAAAACGAAAACCACCACCACCACCACCTAGCTTATTCGTCGGCATGAGTAACTCGGACACTAAGAGTGACTGCTGACTTTCTTCCCTAACTTGGCAGTTTCCATCATGTCTCAGTCCTGTGGTATTTGAATGGGCTAAGAAACATTTGACTAGTGTCGGTACATTTTCAGTCACGTAAAAGAATTCCGGCGGAACAAATTTTCGTCACCTCGGCTTCTTTGAAAATCGGAAAAGTAATTAGTGGGACGTTAAGTCAGTGAGTTAACATAATGATTTTCATCATCATCATCATCTCCCTGGCTGCTCACTTTCATATTTCGAACTCGATCTCCCGTGGTCTACTGTTGCGTTCATCTGACCTCAACATTGATAGGTATGTGAGGTCTAAGTAGATGTTTTTCATTTTCACACCTTTCGTGGCCCTCCTTTTGCCTATGACTTCATTCATTGAAGGATAAGATTTCTTCCATTTTCACTCTTGGCTAGTGTTTACAGCAAACCGGCTCTGTGGTTGAATGGACAGTCTATTCGTCAAAGCACTCCATTCATATTGCACAAAACGCTACGATAAAAGCCGTTCATCCCGCCCGCATTCACATTGATTACCGAATCTTCAACATGGCTTCAGCTGTTACGTCATTGCTCCCTACGTCAACATATTTAGGAGTGCCGAGATTGTCCCTGAATGTTTGGTTGTTTGTGATTGGTTCAGGGAAGTGATTTTATATCTCTACTCCTTTTCCACGCCTTCTTCTGCTATAAAAGCAGTGAATTTCAACGTGGGTAGACGTCGCCCATTCCCGTCCCATCCTCTACCAACCTCTTCTATCCATAGGTTACGGCGGGTCTGATAAATGTTTTATAGGTGAGGAGAAAGAGTTTCGTGTTGAGACCCCAGCTGGTGCCGTCTAGTCGGCGAAGCAGCTGGAACCTGCGGGCGGCTTTGGATTTCATAATAAGGAAGTGAGGACGAAAGGACAGGTGTTGGTCGATGGTGATGCCTAGGTATTTTAAAGTTGGTTGCGGACGAATGGGGATCTTTTTGATTTTGAGGCGGAGATGTGCGGGATTTCAGGTGGCAGATAGGCGGCCACGACGGGGTCGGAGTAAGATGGATTGGGTTTCAGATGGGCTAATGCGCAGATGCCAACGGTTACACCAGGAGGTAAAGGATTTCAGGTAAGGTTGAAGGATTCGGTTCATGGCTTGGACTGATGGGAGGGGGCAAGGACTGCGGTATCATCAGCGAATTGGATGAGCTGGACGGGGGAGGGTGGTTGGGGGGATATCGGCTACGAAGGAAAAGCAACGGAGAGAGCAGAGAGCCTTGAGGAACTCCCAGAGACATCGGGAAGAGTTGAGAGATTTGGACTTGGATGAATATATAGGTGGTTCTGTTGTATAGGTAAGAGACAAAGAATCGGATGAGGGAGTGAGGAAGGGTGAAGAGGTGAAGCTTATAAATTAGGACGGGATGCGAAACGGAATCGAAAGCTTTATTAAAATTAAAGGTAATGAGAAGGGTGGGGTGGGCTAAGTTGAAATTATCGGCAATGAACTGCGTGCGGCGAAGAAGCTGGTGTGAGGTGGAAAGTCCGGGACGAAAACCACATTGGGAGGGTGGTAGTAGGTGATAGGACTGCAGGTAGGGGTGAATACGGCGAATGAGGATCTTGTCCAGGATTTTGGCGAGGATGGTGATAAAGCGAATAAAGCGGTATGAGTCTGGGACGGACAGGTCTTTTCCAGGTTTAGAAAAAAGAAGCATGGTGGATCGTATCCAACTGGTTGGATAAAAACCGGAGGTGAGGATGAACGTATAGAAGGTAGCCAGTAGTATAAGGAGTGCAGGTGGGGCTTGGCAGATGTGTCGTTAGTGGATGCGATCGGGGCCTGGAGCGGTGTCTCGGATTCGGGATAGGGCGTCTGTGATGTCTGTGATGTCTGTGCCTGTTATCGGGGTGTTTAAGACGTGGGGTGTGAGTGAGTGGGTTGAGGATGGTTGTAGGTAAGGCGAGGATAGAAGGTTTTGATAAAAGGTGGGGTCAGTAACGGAATGATGAATGGTGGGGGTAAAGCGTTGATGAAAGTGAGAGGAGAAGATCTCGAGATAATCCGCGGTGTTACTTAGAGATCGGCCATTATGAAGGGTGGGCTAAGACAGGGTGCAATGTTGGCCAAGCAGGGAAGAGAGCTTACGCCAGAATTTGGAAGGGGAGGCATGTTGAGCGTTTAGGGAAGTGCAGGTGGCAGACCAAGATCGACGATGGTGGGCATGGAAATCGTTGGTAATTGTACGGCTGGTTTGGCGATGGAGACGGAGAAAGTAACGATCCCAGTTTCTGGAGAATTCGGAGAGGTAGTATTAGGATAGTTTCTGGAGATGGCGGAATTTAAGTGGGAGGCGCGGTTTATGGAGTGTGTGAAGGGATGTGGGAATATAGGCGTCGGAGGCGGAAGTTATTGCATCATGGATGAATTGTGAAACGGTGTCTACGGCGTCAGGGGTGGTTTGTGAGAAAGGGCGCGATGGTCGTGGAAGGGGAATAAAGGACGAATCTATGTTGTGTTGGAAGGTTTCGAAGTTATGAAGTTCAGTGGCTGTTCGACCATGGAGGTTGAGATCTGCGAGGAGGATGAAATGCCGGAATGAGTTATGGAGATAGGTGAGGATGTCTGTCGGAAGAGGGTTTTGGGAGCGGGTGTATATTGTAGCTAGATGAAGGATTATGGATCTGAAATAAATGGTTGCGATAAGGGATTCGGGAAAAGAATAAGGGTGAGGGTGAGGGGGATGTGCGTTGGGAGGGAATTGCGGACAGCGATAGCGGCACCCCCACGAGCAATCCCCTTGGGGTGGTCCGCTCTGTGGTGGGTGAAGCCAGGTAAGTGAGCAGGTTGGCAGGGATGGAACATGGTTTCATTGAGTAGGACGGTATGAGCGGGATTTTGGTGTAGAAAAACTTGGAGGTGAAGGGTTTTTTTCCGGAAGGATTGAATGTTCAGGAAAACGATGGAGATGGGAGGGGAGGGTTTTCTACTTTGGGTTGTATTATCCATCAGAAAAGGGTTTCGAGGGGGGAGAAGTGAAAATGACAGTTTAAACCAGAGTGGGTTGTTTGAAAATGGAGGTTTAAGGCTTGATTGGCGGCAGCTTGAAGGTGGGTGAGGACGAGGGGGCGGTGACAGGGAAAGATGTTTAGGAGAAATAAGGTAAAATATCGGACAATATCTTCTATTGATGGGAGAACAAACTGAGAGTTGTGTGGAGGAGGGGTCGTCAATGGTTCTGATTGGGGCAACCAATTCGGGACGGTTTTCAGGAGGGGGAGGGCGACCTTTACATAGGCGTGAGTAGGTGGGATGATATTGACCACAGGCTTTACAGACAGTGAAGCCTGGGTGTTTGGACATTGATTGGTGGAGCGAGGTTGGGTGCAGTGCCGACAGACCGGTTGTTGGGCTTGGCATTGAGCAGTGCTGTGTTGATTGTGTGTAAGATAACGTTCGCCACGTAATGGCTGAGGTAGGGGAAGGCCTTGGATGGTTCCACGCGGTAATGTGTTTTTTAAATGGAGACTCCAGTAGTTAACAATCTATCCACGTCAGCCGTGGTAGGGAGGAGAACGCGAACCAGGAAGGTCGGCCCAGACTCGATCCTGATGCGAAAGACTTTCCGTGTGGGGACGTTCTCTGCATTAAGTTCGTAGAGGATTATATCGTCGGTGAGTTCCGGATCGACCCCCCTGATCACGCAACTAAAAAGACTGTGTCTGGGGGGGGGGGGGGGGGGTAGGGAGTCTTGGTGCTGGGTTGGGAAAGTTGCTCGAAAGGGGAGGATGAGCCTAGTTGTGTAGCTCCGATGGTATTGACGAGTTGAGAAGTGGCCCCCTCACCATTGACTTTTATGATATACCCGTTGGAGGTAGGTCTGATGTTTGCTATCTCTTCTCTCTTCATATGGTATCTATGTAGGCTTTGGCAGAGCGGAAAGGGGGAGCTGGATTTTTAAGGAGGAAGCTATGTGTGCCGTGGAGGCCATGTTGAAGGAGTGTAGCATTTGAGATGGGGCAGGAAGCTTGGGAGAGGGTGTGAAAGTCAGTGGCTGAAGAGGTGTTGGGGGCAATCTGCGCTGTCTGCATGGAGCGCTGCTCTTGGACGAAGTCTTCTGTTGCAGAGGAGTTATCGGTGCCGGAATGTAGTCCTTGATGGGATCCTGCAGGCGGCAGAGTGTCTTTGACCTATGATAAACCTTGATGTAAGCCTGGAGTAGGAGAAGAGGTTACCGTCAGTTTTCAGGTTGGTTCAGATTCTGCAGCGCGTTGTGGATGATGACGTTTGTATTGTACTCGAGAAGAGTCCCGTTGTGTTGGTGCTGGCTGAACTGGTAGGTGACGAGGAGGTGGTTGGTCTTCGTAGGAGCACATAACAGAGTGATGAGCAGTGGTGCTTGTGGTGTTTGTAGCCCTGTTGATGGTTGAACTGGCGGCGTTTCTGGTGGTGGTAGTGGTGGTAGTAGTTGTGGCACAGTTTGTAGAAATGGTATCCATGGTGTATGGAAAACTCACTGTCTCTGAGGGCAGTCTTTATATACTCTTTGGTGAACCCTAGTGGGTCAGAAAATCATCAAACCCGAGTTTTAGCAGTTCACTTGCAACTAGGGGTCGAAACCCCGTTCTGAATTGGAGTGATCACCAGTTCGTCTTCTACTTCTATTCCTTCTTCTTCTTCTTCTTCTGGATGAAGATAGTCCTGAGGTAGAAACCTCCCGGCAATCCTAAGTCTACCTGTCAGGTAACGTTTTCAAAGAGGAATGCCTCTCGTAACTGATTTCGGTGTCGGATTACCGCTGGACCGAAGATGATGTCTTGTGAATGTGAAACCAGTTAGTTTATATTTGATACAACATCAATTGGCAGGGTAGTATTTCTCAAACATTTCCGTAAATTTTGTTCCTATGCTTCCCTCTTGGGCTTTTGCCTTTCTAGTTTCTACGGTTACTATAAGGAGCGGCAATATACTAAGGTAACTTTCAGGATGGTAATAAAATATTTCAAATTCGATTGTCTTGTCGATTCGAACAGCAGCATTGAAGAACGTACATTACACTCTCAGAACAAAATGAATTTTAAAAACAATATTAAGCTTTAGGAGCCGGCCCCGTGGTGTAGGGTTAGCGTGCTGCCTCTCGCCCGGAGGCCCTGGGTTCGATTCCCGGCCAGGCCAATGATTTTTCTCTCGACCTGAGGGCTGGTTCAAGGTCCACTCAGCCTGCGTGGTTAGAATTGAGGAGCTATATGACGGTGAGATGGCGGCTCCGGTCTTGAAAGCCCAGAATAACGACCGAGAGGATGCGTCGCTCTGACCACACGGCCCCTCGTAATCTGCAGGCCTTCGGGCTGAGCAGCGGTCGCTGGACAGACCAGAGCCCCTTCAAGGGAGTTAAGTGCCGTGGGGTTTGGTTTGGTTTATTTAGCTTTAGGAGCAACTGTATACTTGTGTGACGACAAACACCTGTAATACATTCATAATGCACATACCTCCTACTCTTAAATGTTTAATTAAAAATCCTCAGCATATTCCCAGTCATTTGACCAGGTCAGGAATGGAATGAATGAAGCCCGTATCTAGCGGCGAGGATAGGAATTTTGCCAGCTGCCAAAGCCTGTCGCACTCTTCTGGAGCAATGTTTAATGACCGACAGATGGAATTTAATGATATTGGAGAATGTTGGTGGAATGAAAGATGACAAGGAAAACCGGAGCACCCGGCGAAAAACCTTTCCTGCCTTCGCTTTGTCCAGCGCAAATCTTACATAGAGCGACCGGGATTTGAACCACGGAACCCAGTGGAGAATGGCTAACGTCCTACCGCCTGATCCATGGAGACTCGTAATTTATATAGTTGAATATTCTTTGAAAACAATTGTGTATCAAGTAGAGGACCAAATAAATGTTATCATGTCTCCACCTGACGATGGAGTCTAGATTCTGAAACGCGTTGTGCAGGAAAATATCTAATAAAAATTGTGACTGGTAATAGTTGTAATTACTCATAAAAAATAATTCACAGTCACGGAAAAGGCTTACATAAAAAGATGGTTATGTTTAAAATAATATTATAATAATAATATTCAGTAAGTTGACCTGAAACGCGGTAATATTTGTAGCTAATAAGTAAAGGACTTATTCAGGAAAGTAAATGAAGCTGAAGAGAATGACGCGTGAAAAATTCGGGACTAGAAAATTTGAATGATCTGATTGACTTCAGTTAATATTCTTTAACACAACGGGACTTGCAGTTTTACCCACCAATACAGCCACAGAAACAGTCGGCTTACTCGCCGATGTCTTTAGACATCAAGGAAAAACATCAGATGAAATCCGGTCTCATTTATGGACTACTAGTGAATGCTAGTGGTATTTTACAAACATTGATAGTTGATGTCAGGAGGAAATTTTAATTAAAGAGTGTTTCATATCAATGATTATCGTGCTGAGACTAAGAACGTCGCTCTTTCTTCTGAGAAATAACATCTGTGCGCAGTAATACATTTGTTTACTATAGCAGGACATCTCAACAGGTGGTCAGATCCAGTCCGTAGGTCCACCAAAATAAAATGTCAAAAATGAGAGAAAAATCAGTTGGGGTAATTCAAAGGTAATTGCATAAGTGTTACCATTAGGATTCATTAAACATTTATGAAAATAGAACAGATAAACATAGTTTTCCAGTTCCTTCAGAAGCCTTTGGCTATAGACGTTGCACTTCAGCTCATTTATGAGCGTAAAGAATAGTTTCTTATTGATGAAGTGAGCTTGAAACTGGAAATACGAGATTTCTCTAGTCATTCAAATGTGCCATCAACTTACTAATAGAACTCCTTGACTGAACTAAAGTGAAGTCCACCAAAATAATAATTTCCAGTTATCACAGAAATAGCAATCAGAATACAGAAAATGTTTCGGTCAGCACCGATCTGCAATAACAGTGTAGTGGCTACCACCAAATGTAAGGACATGAATAGTTTGAGGGATGACAGTCTTGAAAACTTGCGGCGCATTTCTCGCAACAGTTATGAACTTCAGTATGGAGAACCTATAAAGAACAGGACCAGACACTTTTCACACTACACTTCTTGTAATTTTGGCCAGTTCATTTCCAGGTTCACTGTAATATCATCTGTATCTTTGGGAATGATTTATTTTTGCTTACCGATCTCGGTAGCTGCAATCGCTAAAGTGCGGCCAGTATCCAGCAATCGGGAGATTTTGGGTTCGAACCCCACTGTCGGCAGGCCTGAATATGGTTTTCCGTGGTTTCCTATTTTCACACGAGGCAAATTTTGGGGATGTACCTTAATTAAAGCCACGGCCACTTCCATCCAAATCATAGCCCTTTCCTTTCCCATCATCGACTTAAGATCTACCTGTGTCTGTGCGAGGTAAAGCAACTTGTAAACAAAATGTATTTTTACTTTTTTCTGCATTTAATTTTCAGCCCCTGGAGTTCCTTAGATAATTGTAAAATTAATTTAGTTAACTCTCAAGGAAACAAAACTGAGAAGGCCTGAACTATCCTGTGTCTCATGGCAAAACGATTAAGAGACAGTTTCTGTAAGGAGGAATTTTACATTAAACCTCATTGCGTAGTGTCTAGTTATATTCGAAATTACCATTAGGATTCTGTGGATCAGTGGTAGAGTGTTGGCCTCCGGATCCCAAGATAGCGGGTTCAAACCCGGCAGAGGTAGTCGGATTTTTGAAGGGCGGAAAAAAGTCCATTCCACACTCCATGTCGTACGATGTCGGCATGTAAAAGATCTCTGGTGACACATTTGGTGTTTACCCGACAATATTCATTAAATCTCAGCCATAGACGCCCAAGAGAGTTCCGGTTTACTCGGTCTGCCATCTAGTGGGCCTAGAGGAAAACGGAACGTCGAAATTGACGAGCAGACCGCCAGAGGGCGTCAAATTGAAATGTCTGCACACGGTAGCTGAGGTCATACGATTATTATTATTATTATTATTATTATTATTATTATTATTATTATTATTATTATTATTATTATTATTATTATTCGACATCTGAATGTAAGAAGAAAGGATACAAGCAAGCAAATTGAGCCACGTACTTACTAAGTAGAGATACGTTAATAAATCTGTAAATATAATCAATTAACTATCATAATAGAAATTCAACAATAATTAGTAAGATGTTATCGGCCATTTGCCTTATCAGCGATGAAATAAAGCAAATTTCATGCACAACCGGCATATTTTACTTATGCTTCACGGATAATAAATTTACTGATGTAGTGAATGCACTTGAATTAGACAACCGAAACATGAAATATCCATAACTTCTCCTTATTTTGAGTGTCATAAAGAAGAAATATATGTAATTTTTTTTAAATATTCTCATATATAATACAAACTTGTGATTACACGTGTAATGTTTTCAGGTCCCAAAATTTGCGGTATCCTCATTCTTGTAATTGAAAACCTACAACCTGCTTTCCAGTCATTGACCGGGTCAGGGATGGAAAGAATGAAATAGATATAGGCTATTAGTACGATGGGGTCGCCACTCCCAAAGTGATTTATTAATGAATGATAGATGCTATGAAATGAGAATGGAGAGTGTTGCTGGAATGAAAGATGACAGGGAAAACCGGAGTACCCGGAGAAAAACCTGTCCCGCCTCCGCTTTGTCCAGCACAAATCTCACATGGAGTGACCGGGATTTGAACCACGTTATCCAGCGGTGACAGGCCGACGCGCTGCCGTCTGAGCCACGGAGGTTCTCATACTTGTAATTATCCGTAAATATTAATTTATTTCCTCCTCCAAGCTGGATTTTTGAACATAATCTGACCCTTTCTCATAACATACGTCAATGGTAGCTGGAATTGCATTTACACTGACTGACAGAGCAAATGCAACACCAAGAAGGAGTGGTCAGAACTTTATGCCAATTGCAGGGTAGACTGACGTCACTGAGGTATGCTCATGATGTGAAATGCGCCGCTGTGCTGCGCACGTAGCGAACGATAAATGGGACACGGCGTTGGCGAATGGCCCACTTCGTACCGTGATTTCTCAGCCGACAGTCATTGTAGAACGTGTTGTCGTGTGCCACAGGACACGTGTATAGCTAAGAATGCCAGGCCGCCGTCAACGGAGGCATTTCCAGCAGACAGACGACTTTACGAGGGGTATGGTGATCGGGCTGAGAAGGGCAGGTTGGTCGCTTCGTCAAATCGCAGCCGATACCCATAGGGATGTGTCCACGGTGCAGCGCCTGTGGCGAAGATGGTTGGCGCAGGGACATGTGGCACGTGCGAGGGGTCCAGGCGCAGCCCAAGTGACGTCAGCACGCGAGGATCGGCGCATCCGCCGCCAAGCGGTGGCAGCCCCGCACGCCACGTCAACCGCCATTCTTCAGCATGTGCAAGACACCCTGGCTGTTCCAATATCGACCAGAACAATTTCCCGTCGATTGGTTGAAGGAGGCCTGCACTCCCGGCGTCCGCTCAGAAGACTACCATTGACTCCACAGCATAGACGTGCACGCCTGGCATGGTGCCGGGCTAGAGCGACTTGGATGAGGGAATGGCGGAACGTCGTGTTCTCCGATGAGTCACGCTTCTGTTTTGTCAGTGATAGTCACCGCAGACGAGTGTGGCGTCGGCGTGGAGAAAGGTCAAATCCGGCAGTAACTGTGGAGCGCCCTACCGCTAGACAACGCGGCATCATGGTTTGGGGCGCTATTGCGTATGATTCCACGTCACCTCTAGTGCGTATTCAAGGCACGTTAAATGCCCACCGCTACGTGCAGCATGTGCTGCGGCCGGTGGCACTCCCGTACCTTCAGGGGCTGCCCAATGCTCTGTTTCAGCAGGATAATGCCCGCCCACACACTGCTCGCATCTCCCAACAGGCTCTACGAGGTGTACAGATGCTTCCGTGGCCAGCGTACTCTCCGGATCTCTCACCAATCGAACACGTGTGGGATCTCATTGGACGCCGTTTGCAAACTCTGCCCCAGCCTCGTACGGACGACCAACTGTGGCAAATGGTTGACAGAGAATGGAGAACCATCCCTCAGGACACCATCCGCACTCTTATTGACTCTGTACCTCGACGTGTTTCTGCGTGCATCGCCGCTCGCGGTGGTCCTACATCCTACTGAGTCGATGCCGTGCGCATTGTGTAACCTTCATATCGGTTTGAAATAAACATCAATTATTCGTCCGTACCGTCTCTGTTTTTTCCCCAACTTTCATCCGTTTCGAACCACTCCTTCTTGGTGTTGCATTTGCTCTGTCAGTCAGTGTACTAACCACGCATGTAGATGAATTTTGTACAGAATTTCTTGACCTGAAGGAATAATTCCATAATTCCTACGGAGGTCCAGAAGCGTACGCAGTATATCGAGGTACCCCATCTACTCACAACTTGGAAGGAGGCGAAGGAATTTCAGGAGGCTCAGACTTGAATGCTGAACTCGAGAAGGAGCTTATAAGGAGACTTTCTTGATGCATCCTACTAGCCAATCAGTTTCATGAAACTGACTCCGCAGATCGATTTAAAGTGTGTGCTAGGCACGTTACATGCACCATACCCGAGGATATAGCAGTAGTAGCTTTCATCATATACGATGCAGCGTCGGTCAATAACAATTTTGCCGATATGCGTATTGATGAGCGGCAACTTACAATTAAATCCAAAACGACTCCAAGAAATGTCACTACATTAACTTTTCGAAATCCCTCGCCATTTATTGTGTAATTATTAAAGAAAATGTTTCATTCCTTGAATATATGATTACTCAAAAAGATTTTATTTTTAGATGGAATTCAATTCAAATACTTCAGGGATAAGAATTATCCAAGTCGGCCTGCAAAATTTTAACACCTCCACGATCCGATTTGTTTATGTCTTATCAGGCCATCGACAAATAACAGATATCGTGAATATTTAACATCAGGCAGGTCATGAATAAACTACAGGAAAAACAAATGTCCGATTTCAGAACCTTGAGATCCCCCTGATTTAACTAAGAACAGTGTTTACAGTGCACTATGTCTTCTGGTATGGGCTAGAGCAATTTTGTTACTTTCATTGATCTGTCTCTGTCTTATACTTGGCTTTGACAATATGAAAGTGACTGAGGTATGAGCGATGCTAGTAATGCCATTCCTTATGCAGCCAGTCCCTGCTATGAATGGTGTGAAACTGTTACTCATAGGGTCGGTTGCTGCATGCATTTTAGTGGGCTTGGCAGACTGCTATGTAATAGCAACTTCTGGCTCGGTGAGGAAAGCAACGGGAAACTACCTCACTCCTCATTTCCCTAGTACGCCTCTTCAGTGATGCCTAGGCCATCTATGACAGCTGATGGCGGATCTTTTGAGGATCCAACCAGCCTTCGGGCTGATGAATGAACATACATACATACATACATACATACATACATACATACATACATACATACATACATACATACATAGGTGAGTTATTCTGTTTATAAGGCCAAGCTGAGTGGCTCAGACGATTAAGGCCCTGGCTATCTGTGCCCACCTTGGCAGGTTAGCAGCTGCTCAAATATGTCAGAACCGTGTCAGTAGATTTACCGTCACCAGAAAGAACTCCCTGGGGACAAAATTTCGGCAAAAACCGAAAAAATGGAGCTACTGGTACGTTAAACCGATAACATTATTAATCTGTTTATAAGTAACGTATTGCTTTCTGGAAGACGAGAATGAAAATGAGGAGACCCATTGTAATAAATGACAGTCCAAATTTTGATCATTACAAGTATGTTATAGTACATTTTGCCAAACGCCAAAATCAGTGCAGTGAATGTTACATCTAAAGGTTGTGTTTCACTTACGGAATTATATACATCATGAATACAATTTACTTAGTTGATGCAAACCTTTAATTTACCAATTCTACATTGTGTTTCATTTTCTGGAGTGCAGATTACAGAAATGGGTGATGATGATTATGATGATGAAACGAAATGTCGTATGGCTTTTAGTGCCAGGATATCCCAGGACGGGTTCGGCTCGCCAGATGCAGGTCTTTCTATTTGATACCCGTAGGCGACCTGCGCGTCGTGATGAGGATGAAATGATGATGAAGACAACACATACACCCATCCCCCGTGCCATTGGAATTAACCAATTAAGGTTAAAATCCCCGACCCGGCCGGGCCGGGAATCGAACCCGGGACCCTCTGAACCGAAGGCCAGTACGTTGATCGTTCAGCCAACGAGTCGGACGTGATGATGATGATGATGATGATGATGATGATGATGTTTGTTGTTTGTTGTTTAATAATGTTTCTGGCTTTACATCCCACTAACTACTCTTTTAAGGTTTTCGGAGACGCCGAGGTGCCGGAATTTTGTCCCACATGAGTTCTTTTACGTGCCAGTAAATCTACCGACACGAGGCTGACGTATTTGAGTACCTTCAAATGCTACCGGACTGAGACATTCAGCCCAGGTGTTTGTTGTTTAAGGGGCCTAACAACTAGGTCATCGGCCCCTAATAGAACGAAGTGTAACGAAATGAAAATTACAACTTCGAAATGTACCCACTGACTAGAATCTAAAACGAATAGTGATGAGAAAATGATCGTGAAATAAAAACAATCAGTGGATCCAATTCACAAAGTCTTAATTACTGGGATATTGCTTATTATCTAAAGGGGTCCAAAATGCAGGTCACCGGCCCCTCACAATGGTACTAATTACTAGTAAAACAGAACCATGGTGTTCCTCCTACAGTGGTACTAATCACAGATAACATCACACACAAGGCACCACTCACAAGCAACGCAGAACCATGGTGCTCCTCACCTAGGTGTACTAATCACGTGCTCCGTAATTCCCGTGGTGTTCCTCCCACAGTGGTACTAATCACAGGTAATCACGCACAAGGCACCACTCGCAGGTAGCACAACCCCATGGCGTTTCGCACATAAGATCACCACTCACAAGCAACGCAGACCCATGCTGCTCCTCACCTAGGTGTACTAATCACTAGTAAAAAAGAACCATGGTGTTCCTCCTACAGTATCACAAACAAGACACCAGTCGCACATAGCACAAACCCATGGCGTTTCGCACATAACATCACCACTCACAAGCAACACAGACCCATGGTGCTCCTCACCTAGGTGTACCAATCACGGGCTCCGTAATTCCCGTGGTGTTCCTCACTTGGTGGAACTGATCACAGGTCACGTATACTCATGGGGTCGCTCACGTAGTGCAGACCCACGGTGCATCACACATTATGGTAAAGCCCATAGGCAACGCAATCCCATGGTGTTCCTCACATAATAATATTACTCTTTGGTAACACAGACCAATGGTTTTCCTCAAATAATGGTACGGGCTCCGCTATTCCCGTGTTTCTCACATAGCAGTACTAACCGCCGGCAATGTAGACCCATGGCGTTGCACATAAAGTGGTACTACTCATAGGTAACGTAGATCCTCGCAAGGGGGTACTAGTCGCAAGTAAAGTCGACCCATGGTGTTCCGCACGTATTGTTACTAATCACAAGTAATCTCATGGTTCTAATGGTATCATCCCTTGGTCTCCTCTTTTAGTAGTATTTTACGACAGGCAAGAGATATCGTGGGTGTAGTCTACGTCTGCGTCCCCCACCCATAGTGGGTAGAGAGAGAGGGAAAAAGGAAAATTGAGGAATCCAACACTTCGAAAAATGACGTACCAGGCAAAGAAAGGCAAGGGCCACGAAGGGCGTGAATTAAAGACTCCCTAAGTCTCGAATGTTCTAATACCGTAGGGATCGTAAAAGAACAAGAGTTGGCCAAGGGACGTCAGACAGGATAGATGAAAGTGAGGAGCCTGGCAGAAGTGGAAGGAATGCCACGGCTCAGCTAAGGGCCCCGTGGTCGACAACCCATGATCCCAAGTTGACAGCCCTTGAGGCCCATTTTAGTCGCATCTTACGACAGGCAGGGAATACCGTGGGTGTATTGTTCACCTGCGTCCCCCACCCACGGGGGGTTTACAGAAATGGGTTCGTAATTTTCAATATTAGCCTATAGTAGATATGTCACCTGAATTAGATTAGGACATTTTTTTACTTATTTTGCGCTCGGAGATACTTTAGTTCTGAAAGTTAAATTATATATAACATATAATGGAAATAAAATTACCTCCGTTCATCCCTTAAGAACAAACGATGGTAATTATCCGGGCGTACTTGGTTTCAATTTCTTTAGTGACTTACAGTCACTTTAAGTTATACTACTGTGCTTAACGATAAATAACGCTCTTTCATCATAGATTTCGATGTTTTAATGACTTGTAGAAAGTTCACAAGCATAACCGCTTTGAAAGAAAACAGCAAACCCTTCAGCTATCGCTTTGCGTTTTACCAGTCGATTGTCTTTGTAGTCAAAAAATTTTGGAACTACCTGGGTTGATTATTATTCGCTCTACATTTTACAAAATTCCAGAATGGTTTCGAGTCCTTCCTTTCATTAACCTCAGAGTCAGCAATGTTTAGAAATTAAACTCTTGGATTCCCTCCTTAACTACTTCAGCTTTATTAAACCAAATTCGCAATAGTTCATCATTCTTCTATGATACTCCTCATATTTAAGAAGGGTAAATGTATTATTTCTCGTATAAATCAATGCATCGTTTTCTTAGGAATATTTCTTACGAAAATCACATCTAGATCTCCATAAAAATAAGGTAATGGTTCATGGAATTATCATACAATTCTATATCTTACATTAATTAAACTCTTGTATGGACTGGTAAAGAGCACACAAACTAGACTTCTGGAAATATAAACAGGTATCTCTTCGATTTGTCTTATAAAACGCTGTACTAAATGAATAGTGCAATCGCCTTTTAAACCCATTACATCTCCAGGTATATTTAATAAAATAAAGTAATTCGATTTTAATTTTGAAAATAATTAATTTTAAATTAAATACGGTATGGAAGAGAAATTAGCTCTAAGCATAGTGGTCCATCTGTTAGTAAGACAAGTTCAGTGTCCTTAATTGAAGAGGGGTTGAAACTCCAAGTGGTAATCCACTTTTGATTCTGTATATCTTGAACATTTTCAACTGCTGTAAATACATTTTTATGTGTTTCTACATCTGAATTTGGAGGGAAGCAGTCAGTTACAAAGAAATAAATACCCATGCTGAAATTACGTTCACACAAATACATTTCAATTTTTTTATTCTTATTTCTATTAAAGAAGAACAAATACTTTTGGAAACTATAATAAGAACTCCGCTTTTTTAATTCTCTCACCTAATAATAATATTATTAGCTTTACATCTAACTAACTATCTTTACTGTTTTCCGAGACGCCGAGGTGCCAGGATTTAGTCACGCAAGAATTCTTTTACGTGCCAGTAAAGCTACCCAACACGAGGCTGGCGTATTTGAGAACCTTCAAATACCACCGGACTGAGTCGGGATCGAACCTGCCAAGTTGGGGTCAGAAGGCCGGCGCCTCAACCGTCTGAACCACTCAGCCCGGCTAAATCTCTTACCTTAACGGTAAACTATGTATCTATGATCAACAATTTCCCTATCACGGACACAATTAGTTAACCAATATTCGGTGGGAATAATTATTTTGAGAGTATAGCTTAGGGTAAGAGTGTAAAAGTCCCTTACATTTTGATACTAAAATTATATCGTTTTGACTAGTGTTGTCTCTTTTCTTAATACAATGTTACCGGAAGCACTGCCTTCGTAATATACAGGCCGTACTCTAGCAAGCGCGCTACCGAGCTCGATAGCTGCAGTCGCTTAAGTGCGGCCAGTATCCAGTAATCGGAAGATTGTGGGTTCGAGCCCCGTTGTCGGCAGCCCTGAATATGGTTTTCCGTGGTTTCCCACTTTCACACCAGGCAAATGCCGGGGCTGTACCTTAATTAAGGCCAGGCCCGCTTCCTTCCACTTCCCAGGCCTTTCCTTTCCTATCGTCGCCATAAGACATATCTGTGTCGGTGCGACGTAAAGCAAATAGCAAGAAAACAAAAGCGCGCTAAGCGAATCAGCTGATCAACTATGCGAATGTTACAAATTGTAATCCATAAGGGTTGAGGGCATTCTTAGGATAATTGTGACCGTTGAGAGACAAAAATTTATATTTATATTTAAGTATATTGCATGTTTTCTCTTTAAATTTATCACATCAGGATTTACGTAAACAGCTGTTATTAAGATAATGAGACCTCATAGTTAGGCATGGTATCTTCAAGTGGTGATTAATGTAAATTCAAGGGACATAATACTTCTCGTGTAATTTATTCATTTAATTGTTATCGTATAAAACGTTTTTGTGGAAATATAATGTGCTACAAATTTAAATACAGGGTGTGAAAGTTCGCATTTGCCACAACGCTAAGAACTTGTGCGCACCACGGCGAAAATACAACTATACAAGTAGATAGACATTAATATTTTCATTTTCTTCGTATAGTGGCAGGTAACCTTCATGTAAAACGAAAATTTCAAGAGTACCTGTTACGAAGAATAAAGGTGTATGTTCCATCATTTTCCAGAGCTGATGATGAGTTCTGCTTTCGACTTTCTTGTTACACAGATTTACAGCAGAGCGCTTTATTGTTGATACAGAACACGTATAAAAGTGGACAGTAACCAACTGAACCTACATATGGTTATTTCTTGGGTTCGTAATGTTGAGTACGCGCTGCCTTTTCTCCCCAAAATAATGCGAGTAGAAACCATTCCTCGACAGTTTCCGTGAATGTAAAAAGTAACTAATAAATCTGGCTGATCAGTGCATTAATATTTGGGAAAACATGATCTATTCCTAAACAAAAGTGATACAAATGTTTGTACAGAAGAAAGGGCTCAGAAAAGTCTTTGAAGGCGAGTATCAGAAGTTTCAAACAGCAACAAAAAGAAACAAGAAAACTACTGTATTTATGGCCATCTAGAGGTATGGACGTAAAGTTTATTATTGCACGTTTGTTGTCTCCATATTTGTATTGATGCATAATAATTATTTATTGTGTACATTGACGAGTAAAACACTGAAGGTTTGACCGCGCAAATCGCACTTACAACCTATTTCTCCTAAAATTACATAGACCTGACTTACGAGTAATGATGCGATTACAGGTTTTAGTGATCTCACCTGTAACATTAATACAACATTTGTAAATATTTCATAATAAAGGTACAGACGCATCATGCCCTTGCATTACACGGGGCGGACGGAGGAAACAGTTCGCCACTGTGTGACGTCACCGGAGGTACAGTACGGCCTGTATATCACGAAGGCAGTGCCGGAACTATCAAACCGCAAACAGAGAAAGTACTTCCACGCTTCTGTTTTCTAGCCTCACTGAATACTATTTTGTTATTAATTTAATGACAGACTTTGATTGACATAGACTGGCCCTTGTACTAGTAATGAGATTTCTCTTAATCTTCTGGGCATGAAGAAACATACATCCTTACCGAAATTTCCTTAAAAAGTTTACGATAATACCTATATTATCCTGATTGGGTGATTATTTTAGCCATGGCAGACACCTATCATTTCATCAATGGTATTAAGATCCAAAGCGCGCCGACATTTCTTACTACTGAAAGGGTCTCTTCATACAGAATAGCTGATGTGTATTGCACCTGCTCTATTGGTTGTCTGTTTGTTGCTTCAAATTACTTACTTGTTTCTTCAAGGAATTACTTTCACTCTTGAGTTCATCGATTAATTACTAACAAGATTTCAAAAATTCTCTATGACTGTTTAAAACCTTACAACATAGGTAAAATTTTTCATGTACTATTTTAGGATATTTACCAATCTGTTTTCAGTATGTTTACTCAACTATCGGAGATTCTTAATCTCTTCCCTAACCATTATTAAAAGTTGTTAAATTTCACTTTGCGAAGGATTATTTTCAGCAAATTCTCATGGTGCTTAGAATTACCTACCAATACACCCCACCGAGCTCGATAGCTGCAGTCGCTTAAGTGCGGCCAGTATCCAGTATTCGGGAGATAGTAGGTTCGAACCCCACTGTCGGCAGCCCTGAAAATGGTTTTCCGTGGTTTTCCCATTTTCACACCAGGCAAATGCTGGGGCTGTACCTTAATTAAGGCCACGGCCGCTTCCTTCCCACTCCTAGCCCTTTCCTGTTCCATCGTCGCCATAAGACCTATCTGTGTCGGTGCGACGTAAAGCAACTACCAAAAAAAAAAAAAAACACCCACAGCGAATGCTTAGACATTCCTTCAACGCCAACTTCATTGTTTGATCTGTTTAAAGATCATTGCATTGTTGCAATATTTTGCATTGAGTTTGAAGTGAATTTCCTGCCTTAATACCTGGTTGAAACATTCGCCCCAGATTCTAATTTTTTCCCGATGTAATTCTTGTGCTCGTCTCTAATATAATTACGCTACGATTTCGATAGTACAACGGGTCATTTATGTGCTATCGATAGTAACGTCCAAGGGTGTAGGACGTTAGGCAGATAGCGTTAGCAAGCCCACCAACCACCGAGAATATCCTGTGAGTACTAAAATACTCAACTGTTGTAACCCACGTCATCACTCCTCACAATTGAACTGATCATTCGTTTGATCAAACAGTCCAAATAATCACTTTCAGTCCTAGTATATTATAATCCTCATTATTCAATATTATAATTCCTTCCATTCAAACTGCCAGGTAGCTCATCAGTAAGTCTCATAATGGATTTTGTTAGTGGCAAATGGAGTGGCACAACACAGCTCCAATTGAGTGGCAGGCCTTATTTAGCGTTCAGCATCCACCAGTTGGCAATAATCTCCCAAGAAAAACCCGGGTTGCACTCAATAGAGTTCGCACCAATCATTGACGGACTCTTCAAGAGTTTGGTTGATTGTTAAATGTTTTTCCTTGTTCAGTTACTTCTTTATTACTTATTTTATATGTGTGTGTAACTTATAATACTGTATACTAGCCATAAACTAAATAAATAAATAAATAAATAAATAAATAAATAAATAAATAAATAACATGATCATACTCACACACAACTCCTCAAATCATGAAAAGCTATAACAAAACTTAGGCAGTATCGGAGCACAGATGACAGCTTCCCTAGCTATTCAATTCCATAGAATAATGCTGAATTTAGATTTCTGTCTTAAAGACAATAAATGATAACTATGTAATTATAATTTGCAGAAGTTCTGCTTGAGAGCGTTTCCACTTCAAATGTGGATGTTGCTATCTAACTCGTGCTCACTTCAAGAGGGCCATGAACCAATGTTTGGAAATGGCCGTGGGTATTTCCGTGCTAATGAGAGCGGCAATCGACAGTCTAAAAAGTACCAAGGCCACCTATCTGTCTCTGTTTCTCACCTTGAAAATAGTTTGCACAGGAAGCGTGGAATACAATCTTTCCCGACGATCAAAGGGACCTAGTCGATTGATATCAAGCATTTAAGATCAATAATAGTATAATTATAAGATGTCGAACATGTCTGTTCACGTGGCCTGGAAGGAAACTTAATTTGATATTGTATTGCGATAAGCATTGTTATCCTTTCTTAATCGGTTCCTTTACCTGATGACCTGACCGGAAGAAAGCTTTCAGACCGACCGAACAATCACGCTTAAAAACGCGACCAATTAACTGATCATCTGTTATGAGTAGGTATAGAACATGACTTTAGGGATTTCAAATAAGCTACTACTTTCTACGCTGCAAACGTAGTTCTTTTATATATCTGTCAAAATATTTCGATAGGAAATTGCATCGTTGCGCCTGCAAAAATCGCTATGTGATAGTATTTTGGGAGAAATACTGACTCGCAGCGATAATTCTTTGAATTTACTCACACAGTATTGAACCTTAAACAACCGAGCTCGATATCTGCTGTCGCTTAAGTGCGGCCAGTATCCAGTATTCGGGTGATAATAGGTTCGAACCCTACTCTCGGCAGCCCTGAAAATGGTTTTCCGTGGTTTCCCATTCTCACACCAGACAAATGCTGGGGTTGTACCTTAATTAAGGCCACGGCTGCTTCCTTCCCACTCCTAGCCCTTCCCTGTCCCATCGTCGCCGTAAGACCTATCTGTGTCGGTGCGACGTAAAGCAAGTAGCAAAAAGAAAAACCTTAAACGGCAGAATCTTACCAGGCAAAGTTCGAAGCTAAAATATTTCACACGGCAGTTTTCGCAGGTGCAATGACGATTTGTTGTTGAGGCAAGCAGTTTTTGAAATGTCTAACGTTACTGTTATTTCGCTTGCAAGACATAGGAAATTGTTTTCGGTATTCTCACATACTTAGATTTTTACAATTTGCTCTACGTCGCACCGACATGGATAGGTCTTAATGGCGACGATGGGGTAGGAAAGGGCTATAAGTGGGAATGAAGAGGCCGTGGGCTCAATTAAGGTATGCCGGGTATGAAAATAAGAAACCACGGAAACCCATCCTATGGGTTGCCGGCAGTGGGTTTCGAACCCACTGTCTCACGAATGCAAGCTTACAGTAGCGCGCCCCTAACCGCACGGCTAACTCGCTCGGTCACATGCTTAATACGATTGAAATCTAGCTTATAAGAACTTTCATCCACTTTTCCGAGTTATTTCTGGCTCAGTTTGGTTTTGGCACGTGATTTTACAGATCAAAATCTCAACCCAGGATAGACTGGAATTCTAAACTCCACCTTCTGGGTGAGAAGCCAGCAGCTAATGCCACTGAGCTAATCACACCCCTATAGAATTTTACCTTAGGTATATCTTGTGTTACTGTGGTGTAATTTTTTTTTTTTTTTTTTTTTTTGCTAGGGGCTTTACGTCGCACCGACACAGATAGGTCTTATGGCGACGATGAGATAGGAAAGACCTAGGAGTTGGAAGGAAGCGGCCGTGGCCTTAATTAAGGTACAGCCCCAGCATTTGCCTGGTGTGAAAATGGGAAACCACGGAAAACCATTTTCAGGGCTGCCGATAGTGGGATTCGAACCTACTATCTCCCGGATGCAAGCTCACAGCCGCGCGCCTCTACGCGCACGGCCAACTCGCCCGGTGTGGTGTCAATTTTGATGTATAAATTGCTAATTACATTAATTAATGGAACAAATAGGTGAAAATGAAAATGAAATGGCGTATGGCTTTTAGTGCCGAGAGTGTCCGAGGACAAATTCGACTCGCCAGGTGCAGGTCTTTTGATTTGACTCCCGTAGGCGACCTGCACGTCGTGATGACAAAATGATGGTGAAGACGACATACACACCCAGCCCCAGCGCTAGCGAAATTAACCAATTATGGTTAAAATTCCCGACCCTGTCGGGAATCGAACCCGGGACCCCTCTGACCGAAGACCAGCACGCTAAACATTATGCATGGAGCCGGACAACGAATGGGTGAAATTGAGCAATGTCAGCGTCGCAACCGTTTGAGGATTCTTGGAATACCAGAAATTCTCTTGGGGAGGATCCGGATTAGTGTAAGTTATTCTAGAGGTTTCTGTTAGTTTGTTTGTCTGTCGTCAGCCTAGAAGCTGTTTAATTCTCAAGTACGGTTTTAGAAACAAAAACATTTATGAAGATGATATCATGAAGCGTACTAGCGCAAGCTGCCGAGTGAGGTAGTTTGTCATTGCTTTCCTGACTGAGCTAGAAAGTTTTTTGCAGTACGACTGACCCTATGAGTAACAGCTTTCATTATATTCAGATGCTCACACCGTGCGTTAGTATAATTAATCAGCACCACCTATCGTAATTCAGCAGATTCAATACTAACGAAGCCATAAATGAGATTGAAACTTGAGTGGAAGGTACATTTTGCCCTGGGTTGTTCTAAGAGGCACATAGTCAGCAAAATTGAGTTCCTCTTAATCGGACTAAAATAGATCAATCACATCGTGTAAGAATCCGAGATAGCGATAAGAAAATGGCCATCGTTGTATCTCGAATGCTGACCAGAATGTTGTCTACAAATTGAAGTAATTTTTGAAAAATACGGGTAATTCAGTTAGAGATTTGACGAAGCTCTGGTGACACAGTAAAAAGCAACCCACTACCTTTTGTATCATTTGATTCATTATATACATATAGAAACTGTTGAGAATCCAACCAGCCTTCGGGCTGTGGACTAAACATACATACATAGACATAATTTAATAGCAATTGATTATTATTTTTATGTACTCTAGTTTTGTTTTCACGTCAGCTGCTTCTTTTAATTTCATTTATCTCAATTCAGTTTATCTTAATAACTCTAAATGCAGCCGTATGTTTGCCACGCAAGGTCTGCAACTCCGTAGCTGAGACCATATTATTATTATTATTATTATTATTATTATTATTATTATTATTATTATTTCTTTCTTTCTTTCTTTCTTTCTTTCTTTCTTTCTAAACCTGTTTCCCTCCAGGGTTGGTTTTCCCCTCACTCAGCGATGGATTCCACCTCTTCCGCCTCAAGGGCAGTGTTCTGGAGCGTGAGACTTTGGACCGGGGATAAAACTGGGGAGGAGAACCAGTACCTCGTCCAGGCTGCTTCACCTCCTATGCTGAACAGGGGCCTTGTGGGGGGGATTGAAAGATTGGAAGCGATAGACAAATAAGAGGGAAGGATTGAACGTGGTCTTAAGTTAGGTACCATCCCGGTATTTGCCTGGAGGAGAAGTGGGAAATCACGGAAAACCACTTACAGGATGGGTGAGGTGGGAATCGAACCCACCTCTACTCCCGAGGCTGAGTGGACCCCGTTCCAGCCCTCATACCGCTTTTCAAATTTTGTGGCAGAGCCGGGGGTGGCAGCTAATCAAGATAAATACTACACCACAGAGGCGGACGTTATTATTATTATTATTATTATTATTATTATTATTATTATTATTATTATTATTATTAAGTTGCTTATTCGTTTTGTCCAACTATGGAGCACGTTTGAACGTATTTAGCATGCACTTTCTTCTTAATATCCCTTCATTCGTTCCCTGAGTTTCATTTTGCGTTCTTCTGTCGTCGTCTGTCTTGAATGGTTTCTGCGGTACATCATCGTTTATTTCTACTAACAAATTGTTGCGGTTTGTTAGGGTTAGCGATAGGTTTAAATATTTATTTGTCAGCATATGGATTCCATAGAATTTTAACTGTTTTTTTTATCACTGTATCTGATTTTTTCTGTTATTTGATACATTTCTTGTGATTTCTTTTTCATACAAATTCCACTTTCGCATTTTGGTCTTAAGGATATGTCTGAGAATTTCCTCTTTTCTTTTTTGGTGTTATTTATTTGTAACCTGCGACCAGTTATCGGATTAGGATACGCAAAAGTGCCTGTGGTTTGACAACTGTGTTGTAGTGTCATAATTTTGCAATTTTTTATATGGATTTTGTGTTCTGTATGTCCCAGCTGGTTTTCTAAGCTCTTTACAAATTTTCAATTCTTTATTGATTTGCTTCCTAATTTATGCCTGCTAATTGAGTAATTTCGCCTAGATACTTGAATCGGTCTAATTGGAAGACTTTGGTGGTAAAACACAGTTCGTTGTCGAATTTTGATTTACTTCTTTTCCAAATATTTTGAACGAAATATGGATTCCGAATTTTGCCGCTATTTCATTAAGTTTCTGTATGGACTGCAAAGCTTCTTCTTTTCCATTGTTGGAAAGAGCAGCAACGTTACCTCTAAAAGCTACGGAGACTGGGTTTTTTTTTTTTTACAATATGCTTTACGTCGCACCGACACAGATAAGTCTTATGGCGACGATAGGATAGGAAAGGGCTTGGAGTTGGAAGGAAGATCCCGTGCCCTTAAATAAGATACAGCCGCGGCATTTGCCTGGCGTGAAAACGGAAAACAGCAGGAAACCATCTTCAGTGGGTTCGAACCGACTATCTCCCGAATGCAAGCTGATGGCTACGTGAGCCAAACTGCACAACCACGTGCTCGGTGAATTTTGTTTTCAAGAAGTCCTAAGAAGTCTTTCAAAATTCATCTCTAGCTTTGTATATACACGAGTCATTTTTTCCAAAACTAGATTGAATAGTAATGGGAATAATCCGTCTCCCTGTCTGACACTGGTTCTGTTTTCGAACGGTTCGAACCTTAGTTCAGTCCATGGCCTTTTCGTTCCCAGTCATAGCTTTTTTTTCCATCCTATCATCGTAGAACGGCTGTATGAGTTAGTGCAAGTTTAAACTCATATAATAATAATAATGAGAAGAAGAAGAAATTGAAATGATAGAAATTTAGCACTGTTGTACATTATTAAACATTAAAATAGAAGCCTCCTTTCAAGTGAGAAAAACATGACAAATGTTACTCATTATCATTGCTATTATCACTTGCTGTTTCAGGAACATACCGTATTTACGCGAATAATCCCCGCAACCTAACTTTAGAAAGGCTCATTTAAAAAAAATTCCAACATTGACTCAAATAAAAACCCCACCCCAATTTATTGCCTCAAATATTTAAAAAAGATGCGGGGATTATTCGCATAAACACGCCGTATTTACGCGAATAATCTCCACCACTGAATAATCCCCGCACCCTAACTTTAGGAAGGTTCATTTAAAAAAAAAATCCAACATTGACTCAAATAAAACCCGCACCCCAATTTTGTGCCTCAAATATTTTTAAAAAGATGCGGGGATTATTCGCGTAAATATTTCCTCCTTTTATTTTGCATTTCGAACTTTTTTAGCAAGTAGAAATTGCGGAAACATTAAAGCTAATGCCGGGTACGACGTATTTATAGTAATAAATCTGGAATTATAATTCCATGTTTAACTCTACGTCAGCTTCTTGACGTACGGACACCAACTCACTCTCTTCTACGGAGTCTGCGAGTTCGATTCCGAGTTCGTCGAAGGATTTCAGCTCTGGATGAACACTTAGAAAAGGGTTAATTCACCCTCATGCCATCATTTGAGAATCTGTGTGATAAAGGAAGGCAGCAGAACGACTGGAGATACCACCCCCAAACGTAGATAAGAAATTCAACATTCCAATATCCGTAGGCCGTAAGTCGTCTTGGACAGCCCGTTAATATTAATTTTATAATTTGCTTTACGTCGCTCCGACACAGACAGGTCGTGTGGCGACGATGGGATAGAAAAGTGCTAGGAGTGGGAAAGAAGCGGCCGTGGCCTTAATTAAGGTACAGCCCCAGCATTTTCCTGGTGTGAAAATGGGAAACCACGAAACACCATCTTTAGGGCTGCACAGCAGCGCGCCTCTAACTGCACGGAAAAATCACCTGGTCTGCACAGATTTAATTTCCGTTCAACTCTATATCTTGAAAACAATAACTATCCATACATATTTGAAACTTATAAAACGCACGAATCAATCTATCTCATCGGCTGAATGATCAGCCTAGTGGCCTTCGTTTCAGAAGTCCCCGGGTTCGATTCCTGGCTTCGTCGTGAATTTTATCCACGTCCAGTTAATTCTCATGGCTCGGAGGCTAGATATAACGTCTTGTTAAGACGTATTCATTTAGATACAATTCACCACACAGAAACATACAATCATGAACACATCCGTCCACATAGGGTTGGTATCAATGAAGGCGCTCGGGCGTAAAACTGGCCTTAACCTCATCTATTGTCGAACCTATTTGGGAAAAGGCCAGGAAGAAGAAAATATACCTGAATGTACTCCGTGAGTAAGAGATATTCAAACGAAAAATTTTCCAGACATCGTCTCTGATGGTTACTTCTAAAGAACACCGAAGTCGATTCTTTGTCTCCGACTAGGCTACCGTGCCTAACTTCCCCCTTCCTACCGCCCCCACGGATAGCTGCCATAGAGTGGCCACGTTCCGACTCATTTAATACACAACCGTGAAATGTTTGTATATAAACATTAATAAAATTCGTTTCGCATTGGTTTCTTGGCGGCCCTCCCTGCTTGGTAAAGGATATACCGCGGGGTGGACGGGCGATCAAATGATTATCCTTCTCCACATGAAGATACCTAGGAGATTTATATCGCTGTCATCGGAAAGTAATATGGCGTACCTCTGAAGGCAATTTCTATCGTATATATATTTGTACTATTAGTTCTGTAGCGGAAAAAAGGCCACTCTCTGTAATTCATTGGTTGAATAGTTTAATACTAATACTAATAATAATAATAATAATAATAATAATAATAATAGAAAAAGAAAAAGAAATATCAAAAGAGAGAGAGAGAGAGATTTTTAGAAATAATATCTTAAAAATGGAAGGATTCCGAGATTGGGAGGGAAATAAAACAGACTCAAAATGGTCCAAGGAAACGAAAGGGGGATAAAGTGAGCAGATGATGGAGTATTGGAAGAAGAAGAAGAAGAAGAAGAAGAAGAAACAACAACAAAGGATGAAGCATTGGAATTGTCATATGTTCTCTAGAAGACCCTAATGTATAAGGAAGAAATAATAATAATAATAATAATAATAATAATAATAATAATAATAATAATAATCATAAGTAGGACATGGCGTAGGGATGTGGCGACCCCACCGCCCAGTGGGAAACCACTGCAATCAGCCACCCGAGTATTGGCGGGAAAACCATAACGTTTGAGGGGTATGGAGGAAATGCCTACTCCCAGTCCTGAACAACTATGATGAATCACCTTCCCAGATCACAGCTGGGATTGTAACTCCTGACCACGGTCAAACATTGATCAGACAATCAACTTATCATGGAGAGTCTTCTAATGAAATAATCCACCGGCTTGGACATCCAACATTCTAGACCCGAGCAAATACACCATTCGGATACGGTAGGGTTTCACATAGAAGATCATGGCAAGTCGGAGCGCCTGAAAGCCCAACAGACGAACCACGGATACAGACACAAACTTAAGTTCAGTAAACCAGGAAAATCCTCTTTCTTTGCAGCATTAAACATCAATTCAATAATGAAAGTTGGGAAGTTGAAACACTTAACTGATGTCATGGATCAACACAGGATTCTAATCACAGTCCTACGAGTACTTCGGAACACAGATCAGGACCCATTTGAATCTGGGGGATATCGTCTTTACAAAAGACCTCCAGGAAAGAGAGTAATGAAAAATGTTCCCCAATTTGGAATGGGATTCCTGGTTCATACTAGCATATTAGATTCAGCGGAGGACTTCTCATCGAACTCATCAAGAACTGCAACCTTAACGATTAGAGAACAAAATATATACACTGATTAATGTCCATGCCCCAACAAATGAAAAAAAAAACAGGACAAATAAAGACTTTTGGGAGGACTTGACCAACTTATTTCAAATATCCCTGAAACCATGTTAAAATTATGCTTGGAGACTTCCAAGCGAAAATTGGACAAGAGAGAAAATATCGCGCAGTGGTAGGTAAATGGCCAGCACTCAAATTGATAAATATCAAGGTCAAAGATTAATTGAGCTTTGCACAGACCGTGGGCTTATTCTTGAAACCATAAGATTTAAGAGAAAACCACACAAATTAATGACCTGGAAATGCCCTAATATTAAACTGGGTGAGTTTCAGATAGACCACGTAGCAATGGATAAAAAATACCATAGAGAAATTTATAATGTCAAAGTACTTCGTGGGGTAGACATCGATTCTGATCGTTATATTTCAAAGATTAAAATCAAGTTAACCCCAAGAAAACATCACAAACCATCTAAATTCACTAGAAGGAGGAAATATGATCCCAGCTACTTAATAAATAATGCTGTGTATACAGAGAGATCCAAAACACCTCTAAGCGATAAACTGGAAACGATTATTGATAAACTAAAAATTTTGCCGAAGAAATTGCTCCTATGAAAAGGAGAAAGAAACACGCCTGGTGGAATGAGGAATGTGATATGGCAATACAGAAAAAACACAAAGCATGGCTAAATGATCAACAAAAGAAAACAGCACAATCTCGAGATGAACTAACTATTGTTAGAAGACAAACGGCCAAAGAACTTAGAAGAATCAAAAGAGACCATCAAAAAGAAAACCTAGCTAACATAGACTATTAGATGACATTTAAACAATATCAATCAGGGTATTCTCCACCTACACTCATGATGAGAAATAAACAAGGACAACTAGCACACAATTATCAGGAGAATGCCAAAATTCTAGCTGATCACTTCAAAGAATTACTAAATGCTGAAGAGGAAAAAGAATACCTAGAATTTTCACCTGATCCAAAAAATAAAACACGCTTAGACAAGGTTATTCCACCATATTTCCATGTGGTACTTTGAGCGATTAATTTGTTTATGAATTATAAAGCTGCAGGAGAAAATTAAGTGGTTGCAGAGCTGTGGAAGAATGCAAATAACCAAACACTTCAAAACCTACACAAACACATCATAGACATATGGAACTCTGAAAAACTGCGTGCAGAATGGAATACAGCTATAGTTCATCCAATACACAAAAAGGGGGATAGACTGGATCCAAATAATTACCGAGGGATCTCTCTACTTGATATCACATATAAGATCCTGTCTAGAATTATCCTCACGAGAATTCAATGACAGCTCAACCAAGAACTTGGGGAGTATCAGGGGGGATTTCGACCTGGAACAAGTTGTCCTGACCAAGTCATTAGTCTTAAGTGGATTATGAACCATCAAATAATGAGAAATGAAAAGCTAGTTATCACTTTTGTTGACTTCAAGAAAGCATATGACAGTATTCATCGTGAGTCATTATTTAAAATCCTTAAAGAATTTGGGTTACACAGAAACTCATTAATCTTGTGGTGTTACCCTCAAGAACACTAGAGCAAAAGTAAATTCCGAGGAGAGTTGTCTGAATCATTTGAAATACGGACTGGACTTCGACAGGGGAATGGTGTGTCACCAATACTGTTTAACTGTGCATTGGAGAAATGTCAGCCAAACATCAAGATTGGCAAAAATATCATACTTAATTGTCTAGCATTTGCAGGTGACCTTGCGCTACTTGCAAGTAGTGTGGAAGAGGCTAAACTACAAATTGAAGAATTAGAACAAATAGCAGCAAAAATTGGATTACAAATCTTCTTTGAAAAGACGGTAATTATGCCATCCTTCAAAGTGGAAACATCACCTATCACACTGACTAATAACAAACAAATTAAGGTTGTTAATAAATTTAAATATCTTGAAGAGATTATGACTTGGAACGTAAAAGAGAAAATATCAGTTGAAAATAAAATTACCAAATTAAAACAAGCACAACACATTACTTGGCCAACCTACAAGAAGAAATCTCTCTCGATAAATGCAAAATTTAAACACTCCAACTCCGTTATTAAGCCTGAAGCAACCTATGCTAGTGAAACCTTATTCAATTTGAATACGAAATCAACTACAGATAAATTACATAAAATAGATAGACGAATCATTAGAAAAATTCTAAACAAAAAAAAACACCAAGTAGATGGACAATGGCGATTACTACCTAATGAAGTTGTATACCAGGAGACTGAGTCTATAATAGATACAATGCGGAGAAGAAGAGTTGCTTTTTTCTGTTACATATCACGACTACCAGAGACTAGGATACACAAACATTTATTCAACTACTTTTGGAAAAGTAAAACTAAAAATCACTGGTTCAAAGAAGTCCAAGAAGATAAAAATGAATTAGGCTTGACAAATCAACAAATTGAAAACAGAGAAGAGAAGAGGATCCTGAGAAATAACGATGTGAGACTTGAACTGAAGACCTATACACGCAAACAGTACAATATAACTGACGAAGAACGGGCAGCCAGGTCGGAGAAAATGAAACATTTCTGGGAACAAAAGAAGAAACATCAACCAAATGTGTAACCAATATTCATAAGACTTGACTGTATATAGATTGATTTCAGTGCTCCAATGTGGGCGTAAAATAAATAAAAATAAGGAGGACAATAATTTCTTTTTAAAATCTTCGTATATGTACTCGGACAAAGTGGATCCTAGAAACTAAATTTGGAAAATTCTACTGTCTTTAAAAATGTAAATATTCGGAAGAAATTCTCACACATAACTGGAATCAAAGGGAGGCATTGAGAGAATGCGTAAAGAGGATGGAGATGAATTCCAAACAATGTCATGGAAGTTAACAAAATCCAAATCAATGATCATTCAAGGCAAATTAAAGCATTATTATGCAGTGGTCAACCTGACAAGGGTGACGGATCCAGTCACTGACGAATGAGGCCAAGATGAGTAGCTCAGGCGGTAGAGTGGTAGCCTTCTGAGCTCAAGTTCGCGGGTTCGAACCCGGCTCAGTCCAGTGGCATTTTAGGGTGCTCAAATACGTCAGCCTTGTGCCGGTAGATTTACCGGCACGTAAAACGAACTCCTCAAAATTCCGGCACCTCGGCGTCTCCGAAAAACGTAAAAGAAGTTAGTGGGACGTAAATAATCGAATAACATTATTACGCACTGATGAAATGAAATGACAGGCCTGGTGCAGGTCTTGTAATTTGACGTCCGTGGCGACCTGCGCTTCGTGATGAGGATGGAAGGTTGATGAAGACGGCTCATAATCCCAGTCGCCGTGCCAGCGGAATTAACCAATTTATGGTTAAAATTCCCGACCCTGGCGGGAATCGGACCCGGGACCCCTGTGGCCAAAGGCCAGCACACTAACCACTTAGCCATGGAGCCGGACATTATGCACTGATGAACGAGAGGGATGATTCCTTTCAACGTTTTTTGTTTTCTCGTTGCTTTACATCACACTGACACAGATAGGTCTTATGGCGACGATGGGATAGGTTAGGCCTATTAGTAGGAAGGAAGCACCCGTGGCCTTAATTAAGGTACAGCCCCAGCATTCGAACCCGCTATCTCCCGAATTTAGCTCACATCTGCGCGCCCTTTATCACACAGCCAACTCGCTCGGTAACACTGCAAAATTTTGAGGTGCAAAGAAGTCCCTAAAGGAACGACTCACCTTCTGCGTGGGACCAAATCAGGAGCTTTGTGAAAGAGTTGAGCAATTGACAGCTACTATGAGGAAATAGGGACTAGCTTTCAGTGGACAATGGTTCAATTCATCTTGAATGGAAATGAAGTTGAAATTTTGGGCTCCATGAAAAAGTCTGAAAGCCATCTGCATCCTCCCTACCCCCATCTCTCAGTGCCTCGTTTTATTCCCAATGGCGATGAGAATTTCTCCCAAATATGTTCATTTCCGAACACGGTCTATTTCCTCAAATTTTGTTTAAATTTTGTTTCTGGGAACCACTTTTTCCGAGTCCATAAATGTGGATGTATTTTGGAGGAAATTATTAGCTCAGTTTTGATAGCCAAAAACCCTATGGCACAACAAGACCGAAGGACCATGGCCTACCAAAGCGATTGCTGCAGGGCCGTTATTCTTGGCTTTCTAGGCGGGGGCCGCCATTTCACCGTCAGATAGCTCTGGAACTGCAATCACAAGGGTTAGGATTTTCATGACATGTCATATTTTAATTGGTTTACAACCGACATTGTTAAACTGTACAGGAATGCTAATCATAGTTCGCACACTGTAGAAGTGCTAATTTTTAGGTAATTTTTGTCAATTTTTGCCATTTTGCCTTTTAGGTCATTTTCTAAAATTATAGGTGATTATTTGGCCATTTTACGGAATTTATTAGGCTCAGGAATTTATTATAATTTTTGAATCATTTTCTTACATGTTTAATGAATTGGAAGCACTTATGCCTGTGGTATTGGATATTATCGCAACTTTAAGTGAGGATGAATGCGGAGACTTGAGAATCTTCACAACTCTTTGTCAACCTGGGGACTAAAGGAACTTTGTTCACCACTTAATTCTTGGAAATGTCCACATTACAGGAAATACACCTCCAACTGGAGAAATTTCCCTCGTGAACAGTCGAGATTTCCTTCCGAAGACGCAGAACAAAGTTCTCTGCGAAACGTAAAGAATTTCACCTTCTTTTCTTGACATGGCAAAAACCCAAAAGCTTATTATAATGTCTATGACATAAAAATATGCTATACTAACTCTATTGGTAAATTGACTGTATTATTTCATTTAAAATGCATGCCTTTTTAAAAGTTTTTCGATAAAATGCATTGCATTTTTGCTGTCATTTTGTAGCTAATTATTTTTAAAAATTTAGGTCATCATAGTCCTGGCCATGGTAATCACGTAGGCTGAATGTACATCAAAACTACCCTCTGATCCACGTAAAAACCCCTGGCCTGGCCGGAAATCGAACCCGGGGTGTCCGGGTAAGAGGTAGTTATGCTACCCCTAGACCATGGGACCGGCACAGTTTTGATAGCCACGTTTGGTATTATTCTTTAACCTGCTTCATGGTCTTGACGGAGTTGCCTGTCAGAAGTTAGACATTGACCGTAAGGCTAGACGATGAACAACAAGAGTACACTTTTTCCTTTCCGTCCGACTCCTTGGCTGAATGGTCAGTGTTGAGGCATTCGATTCAGAGGGTCCCGGGTTCGACTCTCAGCCGGGTCGGGGATTTTTATCGCGTCTGATTAATTATTCTGGCTCAGGGAATGGGTGTTTGTGTTTGTCCCCACACTCTCCTCTTCATATTCAGACAATACACCGCACTACCAATCACCTCAGGAACACTCAATAGTGATTATTGTCCGCGAAACTTTTAGTGATACTTCGGCTCCCTAGTGCTGAATCGGTAGACCTCGTTTATCTTCGAGATTCGTATTGACAACCTCTGACATACACACAAAAAATATGAATCGATTATGCATCGCCGTGAGACATCTGGCGATATAATTGCAACATTTAAAATATTGTTCTTATTTACACAGCAAAGTCAAAATATAGGTTAAGCTTGAACATGAGTGAAGAAAATCAAAGTACATCACAGGAACAACCTAGTACGCCTACACGGAAACGATGGTTTAGAAAATTCATATCGATCGATCATACTATCGATTCAATTACGATTCCATTTCCATTCAGTTGGCAGTATTACCGGAACCGTTGTAGATCCCTCCTTACTCCTCGACCTCGTAAAACAAAGTGTCACTAAAAGTTTCGCGGATAGTGCATCTCCCCACATAAGGTTGGCGTCAGGAACTGCAACCGGCCGTAAAACAGAGCCAAATCCATAGTTGTGACACAGTCTCACCCGCGACCCCACAGATGTGTGGAAAAAGTGGCAGAAGAATATCCCATTCTCAGTCACATTTATTATTATTACTATTATTATTATTATTATTATTATTATTATTATTATTATTATTATTATTATTATTATTATTATTATTATTTCTGGTTCCATGACTGACTGGTTTGGCGTTCGGTCCCCGGCGTTCTGGATCCCACTCCAAACCGTGTCGAGGGCTATCAATAATAAAGGGTTAATTTCTTTGACATGGGGACTGGGGATCCCTTTTGTTCTCGAAATTCCTAAAAATCACACACTACATAAGACACTATCCTCTATCACACTAACATATAGTTTGCCACAAAGCGGACGCCAATTTTTTTTTTTCACAACGTTGTGCCCAAGTAACGAGCACGATTATTTAGTAGATGAATTTGCTTTCTTTTCTTCCCAGAATAGCTTCATCCTCTCGCTGTGTTTCTTCTTTCTGTTCAAAGAGGGTGGTTCTAATCTTGGGTTTTTCAGCAAAAAAGATATTTGTTGACCAACTTTCTAAAGCTAGGCCTGTTGCAAATAATTTCGCCTGTTATGCTGATTTCTTATAGGTCTTTTTCAATTATTCTTGACTTTTTAGTGAGGAGGCATAGATACACTTAAGAAAATGGAAATTGCAACACCATGAAGGCATTGGTCGTTTGTGTTGATTTTCAAGATATGGAACGATGCCATGTAGGTATGTAAACGATCAAAGTTTCAGACTCATTGGATTGTTGCTACAGGTCTCCCCACGTGATTGGTCGCAGAGGAATCAACTCCAGTATACGGACTCTGGTGTAGCGTAGTTGACTTGCAGTCTGTGCAGTGAAGTGTTCCCCGTCAAACATGCCTCGACGACAGAGAAGAACACGCTATCAACAACGTCGCCGTTTGAGAGGGCTCGGATAATTGGGCTGTGTGAGGCTGGATTTTCGCTAAGGACTGCCGCTGCACGTGTTGGCCGACAGGCATCTACGGTACAACGTGTATGGCAGCAGTGGTCAAATGAAGGTACCCCACACTCGTAGACCTGGCACAGGCCCAGCGCGACAAACAACTCTGAGAGAGGATCGCCGCATCATTCGGATGGCCCAGATGGAACCCCATGCAACAGCAGCGTAAATTCGAGCAGCTGTGACACCCCACGTTACACAACAAACAGTTCGTAATCGCCTGCGTGCAGCTGGCTTACGAGCCCGTATCCCTGCAGAAGGTGTTCCATTGACCTCACAACAGCGGCGTGTAAGGCTGGCCTGGTGTCGAGAAAGATCGACGTGGGTCGACGAATGGCATAGGGTCGTCTTTAGTGATGAATCGCGCTTCTGTCTTGCCCGCAGTGATCGCCGGAATCGTATGCGCCGACGTACCGGGGAGAGGGGCCGCCCAGATCTTATTGTCGAGAGGCACACAGGGCCAACACCAAGCATTATGGTCTGGGGAGCTATTGGCTTTAATGCGAAATCAAATTAGTGCTTGTTGAGGGCACTATGACTGCTCGACAGTACGTTGATAGGGTACTCAATCCAGTGGTTGTCCCTATGATGGCGAACATTGCTAATGGGATGTTTCAGCAGGACAATGCCCAAGTTCACACTGCACGCATCTCCAGAGAAGCTCTCCACGATATCACAACCTTAAAATGGCCCGCCAGATCCCCGGACCTCAGTCCTATTGAGCATGTGTGGAACATGATGAGGTCGACAACTGGCCAACCATCCTCAGCCACCAACAACTCTGGAACAACTGACCCGTGCAGTGCAGCAAGCATGGGCCACAATTCCTCAGCAAGCGATCCAGGCCCTTATTGACTCCATGCCTCGACGAATTCATCAATGTATTGCAGCTCGTGGTGGGCACATCCTGTATTGATTCTTGTCCAAACTTGCGGTCAGAGGGACCTGAAAGTATAATCATCGAATCACAACCGAACACTCGTCCTGCATGTTCAATTGCAGCAATGTAGCACCACTTCTTCTGTGTGTTGCAATTTCCATTTTCTTCAGTGTAAATACCTTTTTATTAAGCCTATTCTTCGAACGTGGCCATACAATTTCAGTCTGTTCTTTTCCAATAGTGTCTGATATTTTCTCGTAAGTCTGGTTTAATTCAGGAGACCTTTTTATCCACACTCCTGTGGATACTGGGAAAAGTTTTTCCTAACGATTTTCCTTTCTTGCTTTTCTAAAATTTTAGTTAGTGTTCTGCCTGCAATGATCAAGTTTTCTGATGCGTATAATGTTGCAAGCTTAAATACAGTGTTATAGTGTTTATTATTCTTATTATTCTTTTTCTGGAGGCATTGAGGGCCACATTAAGTCTTGTTGGATTTGGCAGTGAGCTTTTCTTTCTTTAGAGCCCAGAATTCTCATTCTTTCTGAGTGGGCCTGCTTGCGTTCTCCTGTCCAAGGGACACCGTGTCTTCCTTTTGGTTATTCGTCTCGGTTTACCCCGTTCGTCACTGCCTTTTTTCACAAAATACCTCTGTCAAAGGCGTCTTCCGGTTCGATCTGTAGCACTTGAAGGTCCTTTTTGGTTTTTCTAAACCAATGCATCGTGGTTTTGGGTTTTGAACCAAATAGGTGAAAAATATGTTTGGTCAACCTATTTCCGTCCACTCGTTTGAGGTGACCATAAAATTGTGTCCGACTTTTGTGGATCGTATCTATAATTTTCACTACTTTATTATAGACTTCGTTATTGGATCTCTTCTGGTGGATACCATTCTTTCAGTTGGATCCCATGATTCCCCTAAATTATTCTGCGCTCCTTTTTCTCCACTTCTTCTAGGAGTCCTTTGTAAGGATTTAGGGATAGGGTTTGGGATGCATACATAACTACTGGCTTCAGAATCGTTTTATAGTGACATATCTTAGTATATGGGGAAAGGCATTTTTGTTGTAGATCATGCGTGACGTTTGGTAGGCTTTTTTAAAAACTTTTTCTACTCTCCTGATGATGATTATTATTATTATTAGTAATAATATTTATTATAATATAAGCTGCCCTCATGAAACTGTGCGAACCTCATTCCAAACTCCATTCATAAGAAGATGCCATTCTTGTAGTTGGATCCCATGATTCCCCTAATTATTCACACTCTCCTTCAAAGCAGAGTCGTGAATGGAACCCAGGCCAAACAATTCAGAACATAAATTATACTTTTTTATTTTATATAAAAGAGTTGGCTTTTACAGTTAGATTAAATAAGTCAGTGGTGACTACGCATCAGGATTAGTGCTCATCCACTGAGTTACATCGTGTATTGGAAGACAAAATTATTACGCTTGTAAAAGAGATAATGCTAAGTCTTAGCTGTTACACATACGTGGATACTTTACGACAGACTCGTGCTCCAAACGACCATCATAATTAGTTACGTCTTATTACAGAATTGCAATCCATAAGCCGACACAAATAAATTCTCTAATACGCATCATCTGAGATCTTAGTAGACACATATTCGGCAATAAAGGGTACTGTATGTGGGATATCTAAAAGAGGAATGAAATTCTCAATCACTGATTGGTTGCTTACGTTCATTAGCCAAGAGCGACAGTTATTAAACAAATCCTGCTCGCTTATTGGTGGAAATTACAGCAGTTACAACCATAGTGATAGTTCTGATTGGTTACAGTAATTATAGATCCCATTTAAAATCCCTTTTACGACTTTATACCGTTGTCTTCTCGACAACTCATGCGCGACCTAAACAACACGTTTTATCACCGTGACTTGATCTTCCATTATCTGACTGTTAAAGAGCTGCATATCCAATTTAAATGAATACATTCATTTACTACATAAAGGACATCTGTATAGAATAGCAGGTCCCATTACGGAGAATCAAACAATACAAAGAAGTTTAATTCGATTTCCCGTTGACAGTTTTCTCTCAAAAGGAAACATTCCAGATGCGAAACTTCCACAGTGATACATGTGTGGCAAGACCACGAGTCAAAACCATTTATTGCGGCATCGCTTTCAACGGCGTACTGGATATAACGGCGAAATCTAATGGTCCCGTCTGCATTCTATATAAACACAGTATTAAAAGATAACTTAGACTTCGCTTATTACGACATATCGTATGAAACGACATAATTTTATCACATTTTCCGAGAAATGTCTATGCTATAAGGTGCAATGAAAGAAAGGGATTTTAAATAAAGGTTACAGATCTCTGCACATGGTTAAGATGATGTTTAGTGGTTGTAGTAAGGATGTAAAGGAGAGGGCATATAAGTCTCTGGTAAGACCCACACTAGAGTATGGTTCCAGTGTATGGGACCCACAGCAGAATTACTTGATTCAACAACTGGAAAAAATCCAAAGAAAAGCAGCTCGATTCCTTCTAGGTGTTTTCCAGCAAAGACTAGCGCTACAAAAATGTTGCAAAATTTAGACGGGGAAGACTTGGGAGAAAGGAGACGAGCTGCTCGACTAAGTGGTATGTTACGAGCTCTCAGTGGAGAGGTGGCTTGGAATTACATTAGTAGACGAATACGTTTGAGTGGTGTCTTTAAAAGTAGGAAAGATCACGATATAAAATAAAGTTTGAATTCAAGAGGACAAATTGGGGCAAATATTCGTTTATAGGAAGGGGAGTTAGGCATTGGAATAACTTACCAAGGGTGACGTTCAATAAATTTACAATTGCTTTGCAATCATTTAAGAGAAGGTTAGGAAAACAACAAATAGGGAATCTGTCACCTGGGCGACTGCCTTAATGGGATCGGGATTGATTGATTGATTGATTGATTAATTGATTGATTGATTGATTGATTGATTGATTGATTGATTGATTGATTGATTGATTGATTGATTGATTGATTGATTGATTGATTGATTGATTGAATAGCAATTTTTCTGTATTTGAAAAAGTACGTGGAAGAAGGAAATTTAAAAAATCAAAACAAATACAAACGAGAATAATGAAAGATCAAATCAAAATCAAAATCTCTTTATTTGCAAATGAGGTGTCTACCTCGGTGGCAAATGGTACACTAAAATACATTATTGTCAAGCACTAAATTTTAAATTAACAAGAGAAGAAAAATTATTTTTTTCTAGAATACAATAATATACAATTTATGCTAACAATTTTTTTCTATTAAACAAACATATCATCCTTAATAAGTTTATATTGTTTACAAAATTCTACTTATAATATATACTATACTTACAAACATAGTCAACTCATATACAGTATGTGGAATTACTTCAAATAATACTATGCAACCGGTATAAGATTAAAATTTACATTGCATTTATTTACTTCTTTTTTTTTAACCCATTTTGGAACCTAAGTAGATGGATAAGAGGCCTGCGTGTCTTAGAGTAATGAATAGTAAATGAATACTAGGAAGTTAAATATAATAAGTGTAGTAATGTATAAATTGTTGTGTTGAGGTGTCATTATCTTCTATTCACAATTCAGCCGTTAAGTAAGGCATGTTGTTAATGGTAGGATACTCCAAAAGACTTGTGACTCAAAACCATGCATTAAATAAGTTAAGGAAAGGGAAGATACATGTTGTCCTACGTCTAGGACAACAAAATAAATTATCTTTAGTGTAGTAATAGTCGCATAATTATACAGTAAAATGTAATACATGTATCAAACTTTAAAATATTGCAATACTATAGTGCTCTCTCTCTCTCTCTCTCTCTCTCTCTCTCTCTCTCTCTCTCTCTAGTTTCGGGCGATCCGGAACTAGGGGATGGGAGTATTCTATTCTATTAGGTCCAGAGAGTTTTTGTTACGAATTTGTGGTTTGCTGAGACCAATGTAACGCTTATTATTGCAAACTGCAAACCAGTCCGTCTGTTAAACAGTCAAGGCAAGCATCGCTGTGGAGATGTTACAAAAGAAAAGGAAAATGTTTAATATTGGAGAAAAGTTATACATAATTTGACGAGGGGAAACACAGATCAACATCGCGAAGAATTTGTGTGTATCACACTGAACGATCTCTACAATTTGCAAGAGGTGGTGGTGGTAGTGATTATTGTTTTAAGAGGATGTACAAATAGGCAATCGTCTTCTAGATAAGTCTAATTAGAGAGAAAATAAGGGATCCGGGACTTCGAAAAATGAAGCTAGATCAGAAAGAAAATACAGTCTATTTTCTAATGTTAAAAAATCTAGCGGGACAGATCTGAGCACAAAGATATTGAAAGATCTTTTCTTAGATGTTTTGAGCAGCATAGAAGATATAATGTGCCGATCAGTGAACCTGTTCTTCAAATGAAAGCCGATGAAATTCCTCGCACTTCACTCCACAAATACTCTACTGTAAATACAGTACTTATTTCAGTTATATTTTTGTAGTTTTAACTTTATTCTGATAATTAACCATGTACGTGTGCAGCCTAAAACTTACAGGTATTACATTTTTAACAACGAACATAAAATTGGTTTGTGCGACTATCGGCTATAACGACAGTTGATTGGCGGTCCCATCGGAGTTGTTATAACCGACTTCAACTGTATTAAGGTATGATTCATTTATGCCGTATACTTCCTGTCTCGTTACTTTTTGTCATCTCTTATTATCTTGCACATCCGGCGAAGATGGATTTGGGAGGCCTAGAGACTATTTTCATTTTCCATCCTTTCTTGGCTCTCGCCTTTTATTTCACACTCTGTGCGTGGGGGTGGTAGAATACATCCACGGTACAGGCTTTCTGTCGTAAGAGGCGATAAAAAGCTTCATCTTCCAAACACTCTGAACTAGAAAACGCTGGATGGCGACCGTGGGGACTCTAGAATTTTCCCAGTCTTCTCACCTTCAGCTTTGTTATCTTTCTCATCTTTCTTCTACTAACGGGACTCGAACGGATTAAACACGGTGTCAGATTTGACGCTTTAACAATAATGACCACCAGGCATGATGATGATGATGATGATGATGATGATTACTGGGGTGGAAATTAGCGTAGTGGTCTAGCTACTCTCATTCTACCCCGACGGTCAAGAGTCCTTCTCGGTCGATACCAGGTTGGAACTTTCACCTAAAAGTTCATGTGGTATCAGGAAGAGCACTCGACCTCAAATCCCGGCCAGACTGGCTCCAGCGACTCCATAAATACTTCGGATAAGCGGAAGGTTTTCTTCTATAATTATAACTTTTATTGATAATTCATTACTACTATTGGTATTTGTTACTAAAATTACTATTATTATTACGGAAATACGGTGGTTTAATTTAATTCTGAATTTACTAAGTTAATAGTTTTTTAGTAATATTTTCTTATACTTATTGTTAGCAAAAGTTATCAGTGTTATTTGCATTACGTCCCACTAACTACTTTAATGGTTTTCGGAGACGCCGAGGTGTCGGAATGTAGTCACGCAGGAGTCCTTTTACGTGCCAGTATATCTACCGACACGAGGCTGAAGAATCTGGGCAAATTCAAATAGCACCGGACTGCGCCTGAGCCACTCAGCTCGACAGCAAAAGCACTATATTTGGAATCAATTTCATATAAGGAGTCATCACCCTCTCCCTTCCTCCTATCATATATCACGTCATTCATTTCATCTCATTAACTCCTATTATGAAGTTGAAGTCAGGAAGAGCATCTGGTCGCAAAACTCGCTACGAAGATGCTTTACTTATTATTACTTTTATCTTTGCTTGACATCCAGAATCAGTATAGTGGTATTTATTCACTTCATTTTATTGTGTACTTTTTGTATTGTGCATTTTATGTTGCCATTGGTTGTAAGCCATTTGCAGCAGAAACAAATACATACAAGCATACATACATACATGCATACACACATGCATGTAGGCCTATACATACATATCTATGATGAAGAATGAAATGAAATAGCGGAAGATTCTCTAAAAATGAATCGCCCGTATATCACCATTTCGCAGTGTGAGGGGACACGGCGCAGTTGGTGCACCGGTTCTAAGCGAAAATTAGACTTAACTGATGTTTGAACAGGTCACTGGACCTGCCGGGAGTGTCCGAGGACAAGTTCGGCTCGCCAAATGCAGGTCTTTTGATATGACACCCGTAGGCGATATGCGCGTCGTGATGAGGATGAAATGATGATGGAGACGACGCATACACCCAGCCTCCGTGTCAGGAAAATTAACGAATTATGGTTAAAATTCCCGACCCTGCCGGGAATCAAACCCGGCCCCTGTGACCAAAGGCCAGCACGCTAACTATTTAGCCTGGGAGCCAGACTTTCTATGATGATGATGATGATGATGATGATGATGATGATGATGATAATAAGAAGAAGAAGCTAATAAGTATGTAAGCTTTTATATGGGAGGTTACCTACCTTCCATGCGATATCTAACTTAGAGGACCTGAAATGAGATTTCTAGGTGCGTTAAGGGGTGGTCACATATTCGGAAAGAGGACATCGGCCTAGAACTGCAAGTGGAACCTTTACTTGTGTAAGGAGATATTCCAAAATTTCATATCAGTTCAATCCCTTCGCGTACAAGAGACATTGGAAGACGAAGCGATATATGGCTTGAAGCTTGAACAGGTCACTGGACCTAATACTTGCCAGGAACACTCAGGTGATGGTGACAATGCTGATAAAAAAAACTCTCACTTAACCCAAGTGTTATACATAAAGTAACACGATACCAGCAGATGTGGAAATTAGGTGTGATTCTCTAAAAATGAATCGCCCGTATACCACCATTTCGCAGTGTGTGGGGACACGGCGCAGTTCGCGCACCGGTTCTAAGCGAAAATTAGAGTTAATGGAATTTAAACGTGTTGTTTACTACACCCATAGGGTCGATTATGCCGAGTTTTGTACCTGCATTAATCTGTCTAACACAGGTGTAAAATGATAGGTTAGGTGCGAAATTAAAACTTATGATCAATTAATTTGTCAGAATGACTGACAGAACATTTATAACAAAACCGCTCGAAGATCAGTTTGCCATATAACAGTCTATCCTTCCGATAAAATGGCTTCATACCATGCAGAAGGGAAGGGACGGAAAATATTCTTCCGCATAAACATGCGAACTGAAGAACAAATATACGGAGCGGGCTTAATATTCGTTATCCAGCTGCCGTGAAAGCTTACAGACTGAGTGATCCATTGAAAACTGGTGAAGTTTTTTAGTAACGTAGAGTATCATTTAAGTTTGGTGGTAGCTGCAAACAAGCAATGCGTTTCTAAATATACAGTAAATGAGTGGGAAAATATTACCATCAGAATGTTGACTGGCAGCATAGGGCAGGTTATGATTTAAAATTTCTAATCACTAGATTGCGTGCGGAAGGCCTGGATTCAATTCCAGACCGCTCCACATATGGAATGAAGGCAAATGACGTTGTTGATGGTGATTCGTCCGTCAGATGTGGTTATTAATCCTTCAGCACACCTTTAGGTGCTATTTGACAGGAGTAAGCTTTGTGCCAGTACCGGGTTTCACCCTCTCCCTTCCTACTATCATACATCACGTCATTCATTTCATCTCATTAACTTCTTTTATGAGGTTGACGTCAGGAAGGGCATCCGGTCGTGAAACTCGCTAAGAAGATTCATCTCACTTCACACCCCACCCCGTAGATAAACGGGACAAGGTTAGGACGCATACACACACACTCACACATTCTTCAAATCTTCAAATGTTCTTGGCTGTTTAAGATAAACTCGATCTTTAACCCCACGGAATGAATGTGATGTCGATCGATCTGGGAGGCCATAATGTCTGTGAAATTATTCGGTTATCAAAGAAACTTTCAATTAGTGTGAAAGACACATTTGACCGTGTTGTAGGAATAACTTGTCTCCTGATAAAAATGACGTAATGATTTGATGGTGATGATGATGATGATGATGATGATAATTGTTGTTTAAACGGACCTACCATCCAGGTCATCGGCCAACGGAATGATTTACGAAGAGACTCCTCCACCTCATCATCATCATCTTCAGCAGTTTTCAAACGAAATACTTACCAGTATCGCTTACCGAAGAACCTTTTGTTTTCAATTGCCTAACTAAGAGTAGAAGAATGCGATCACCATATTCTTTTCCGAATGCCCTTTCTGCAGCAGTGATTGGGTTCAATATTGAAATGCAGGGAAAATAAAAGAGTAACGTATGGACTATAGCGACGTCACTCAGGTACTTCACAAAATTGAACTCCCATATTCCAACATCGTTTTTTAAAAATATCCCTCACAATCCATCCACTTTAAACATAAATATAGTTTATAAACTACCCGTTTCCTGTGGATTACCGCGGTTACATCTAAACTTTAATGTTTAGGTCAGAAGCAACTAACAGTAAGTTTACAGACGAAACTTAAATCTATATTTGTGCCACCCAGAGCCATGGGTAATTCAATGGACAGATAATCTATAGATCATTTCATGTTAAGAAAACAGTATTGCTCTTATGACAACAAGATTGTTATATCGAACGGCTCTACTCTACGGGAAAACCATGGCATATAATTTGGTGAAACTCAGTATGTACGTTCAAAATAAAAGACGGAAGAAAATAGTCTGCAATTCGTTTCAAGTCTAAGGTTCTGGGGTGGAGTGGGGGGAGGGAGCTTATTTAGATTTTTACAGCAACATGGGTAAACTACTGCCCATACAAAAACTCAGTTTTGAAGTTCAAAGCAAGCTAGGACAAAATAGACAACAAATAATTTGTATTGGATCGGAGTGGAGGATGCGATCAATTGCATTTAAATTCGCTCAGGCAACGCTGGGTACCACTGTCCAGTCATATCGGCCCGCGAAAAGAATGGTAACAATTAAATGCGCATGTGAAAATGTGATAAAAATGTGGCAAAATTAAAATGCGCTTAAGAAACAAAATCTAAATAACAAAACCAAGCACAGATAGACATAGCAAATTTCTGTATCAGTTCAAGTCATGCCCTGAGCGTCGCTGCACACCACAGCATCAAAATCTGCAGTAACAACTGCTGTACAGTACAAGAATATTAGAACACACACATAAATAAATAGATGACTTCTCTACAACAGTGACAAGCTGCCGGCGATTCACAGCGTAACGGATTACACATTACACGTATCAGAGCAACTAAGAAGGAAAATGAAGGAAGACAAAAAAGCGATTGCTGTTCCCGCCATTGTGCAAGAACTGAAAACTTGTAAAAACGATTTACAAACATCTTTCGTTAGTTTAGAAATATCCACTTTTGGAATTCTGTAGAGCAAATAAAGGTAAAATCTACTAACAAGGTTATTCGATCTAAGATAAGTAAGGTTAATGTGTGTACATCAACATTATTACAGTATCGCTACACTTCTACTTGAAGGAATTTGCTGACAATACAATCATTTCCAGACTATTTCAAAATTGCGATGTACAGTACAATAGTTAAGAACTCCCCTTCAGAACCATAAAGACTATTGCAATGTAAAGATGTTCAAGAATTAAATGCAGACTAATAGGATTTTGCTTTTTTAAAAACAAACTTTTGGAAGAAAACGATAATGTAAGTCTTAAGTTGTTCAAAATGGGATTTTGTAGGGCCTAATCTTAGCAGTTAAAATCACAGAGCTGGTTGCGAATCGAATCCGAAACCCTCTGGACCGAAGACCAGGACGCTGACCATTGAGGGAAGGAGTCGGACCTTCATGAATAATGAATAAAACACTAAAATGTTCTTCATATTTTGACTATCGAGTGCTGATTGTTTGATCATTAGCTACTGAGGTTCTCAAGAGACACTCCGTTGACATTTAATCCATTTACGACGTGACACATAGCCTACCTTTAATAACGGGTGCGATCCCGCGACCAGACGATCACTCTGAAAGTGAAAGAGGGGATGATTTATTCGCCCGGGGTTGAGCCCCTCCCCTTCATGAGATACATAGACTGGGTTGTTGATAATCAACCGATGGCTTCATTTACTCTTGGGAATTGTACAGGAAGGGTTGAGTAATTTGAGTGCGTACTGAATTACCTTGTGCAAGTCCACCGTGTACTATATGACTTGCTTCGTCACTCGTATCTTAAGAACTCATCATCACACATATGTTTCAAGACACTGAACTTGTTTCTCTTCTTCTTCTGATCCGTCTCCTCACAGAAAAATGATGACTATTATGAAATATTTTTTTCCCGTAAAATATTGTTACGAATAAAACAGTGTCTCTTTTATTACCTTAATTTGTTTCAGGATGACCGGATAAATGCACACACACACACAATTCTATTCATCTATGAACGGCCACACTTACTAATTGCTATCTATTTACAAGTCTCTCACAGCAGGACAGTATTTAATCTGAAGGAAGCTCTAATTCTATTTGACAAGTCTTTCACTTGCGTTCATCAGTCCAGGCACCCCACGCAGCAACTACCCACGGAAAGGTTCGAACACAAGGCTACTCGCCACACAACACACGATGTTTGTTCCTTGGTTTTACTCCAAAGACAGTCCAGTGATTCACACAGTTACATGCAGTGAACAACTAAACAGTAACAGCTCAACAGTATTCAACAGCAACACAATATTCACAACAGCAACTATTAACACAGATCCAATTATACTCACGATAGCGGCTCCCCTCGCTCACTCATGGCGATCCACAGTCCACAGAAATATACAAACACACAGTACTCTCAGGTAATACACAGTCTTCCGTTCCGTACGCCGCCTTCAGTTCAGCTATTCGCTGAACACTCCGACACAACAACTACAACCCCTCGTTCAGACCTCAGTTGGGTACTAGCGACAGTCAACACCTCTCTCACCCTCAGCCCAGCCACCTATCACCAACACACTGAGTCTCACGCTGACTCCACCACGGAGTCCAACACTGACCCCACCACTGACTGTCCGCGGCTAGCCTCCCTTTTTATAGCTCGGGAGATTTGTACCAGAATATCCGCGATGTGGCTAGAGGCGAAACATTCTCATTGCATCTTCCACAAAACTCGTAGGTAAACCAGCCGTCACGGAAAGACAGGCCCCGTCCTCCAGGCTGGCTGGGAGGTCCCCGGTCGTCTGACTCAATAAACCATTCAAGGAAATACCGAAAGATGCTACAACGGGGCTGGTACGTAACACTATGTTTCCCATATCAGAGCCGCCGCCCCGGTTCGTGGATGTGGAAGCACCGTCGAGAGTTCCGCACCTAAGATAATCTTCACCACATACGTTCGCATTAACATGGATACGATTTTGGGCTGGAGGTTTACTTAGAATTAGCGTCATCAATTTCCAGACACCATTATTACCATAGCAACAAGTGTTCGTTTATGTTTACAAGGTCAGTAGCACCATTTTCTCACTGCGCTTTTCTTCCCTGTAACCAAGAGCTTGAGAAAATGTCTTATCAAGTGAACTTCGTTTCAATTCTCAGTCAAGAATTAAAACCCTTGAACTGGCCGGAAAACGAACCCAGGGCCTTGGATTAAGAGAGAGGCACGGTCCCTCCATCACTAAAGTATGCAGTCAGGTTATTGATGAAGTTTTATTTTCCATACTTCGAAATCGTTAGAAGCAACGGTAATGGAAAACACAACAGAACTCATCAAGGAACTTAGTCCAAAAGAGTATTTACGATCATTTGATGTGCGGAAAATTCTATGTCATACCTTGCTAATTGACATACACAATACAGTGGAGCCTCCATGATAAATTCAATATTTCCCTGCCTTACCAGAAATATATCCGACTCGTTGGCCAAATGGTCAGCGTACTGGCCTTCGGTTCGGAGGGTCCCGGGTTCGATTCCCGGCCGGGCTGGGTTTTTAACCTTCATTGGTTAATTCCAGTGGCCCGGGGCTGGATGTTTGTGCTGTCCCCAACATCCCTGCAACTCACGCACCATACATAACTCTATCTTCCACCACAATAACACGCAGTTACCTACACATGGCAGATGCCGCCCACCCTCACCGGAGGGTCTGCCTTACAAGGGCTGCTCTCGGCTAGAAATAGCCACACGAAATTATTATTATTACCAGAGATATGAAGCATTTTGTTTTCTAGGTGAAACCTCCATCCGGCTGTTGAGGTGTATTAACCCGGTCATTGAGAAAGAAAGCTAGTAATTAAGTCATTGTGCCACCATACCACCATATATATATATTTGTAAAACGGCTGTTGTACAAAGGTCTGCAAACACTTCTTGAACGAATTAATTGAAATTAATTGCTATTTCCTTAGACTCTTCCACGATATTGCAAAAGCCAGGCATCTTAGATTATTGTTCCAGTATTAATATATCTTTCATTTCCATCACCTTTCCCTGTGTACGCTGTATTCTAAATACATGTCCGGCTCCATGGCTAAATGCTTAGCGTGCTGGCTTTAGTCACAGGGGTCCCGGGTTCGATTCCCGGCAGGGTCAGGAATTTTAACCATCAATGGTTAATTTCGCTGACACGGGGGCAGGGTGTATGTGTCGTCTTCATCATCATTTCATCCCCATCACGACGCGCAGGTCACCCACGGGTATCAAATCAGAAGACCTGCACCTGGCGAGCCGAACATGTCCTCGGACACTCCCGGCACTAAAAGCCATACGCATTTTCATTTTTTCTAAATACAGTATTTTGCATGGGAACTGTATTTAGCTCTGGACAGATTTCTCAAAGTATCTCTCTGCCAAATACGCATTTGTACATTTGTAAAATCTCTCACACATTTTATATATATGATTAAAAAGCGCATAAATGCAATGTTGCATTTTAATAGATAATAGTAGAGGTAATAAGTTTACATGTGGTAATCTTACGAAGTGACCTATGACACAACCACCGTGGTATTTCTGTTGAGTCGAGAACAAGGAACTCACAACGTGCCAGTCTTTCTCCATGCTGACTTCAGCCATTTCATGGTCTTTCATCAAGAGCAAATCTTTGCTATACCCCTATTACCATGCCTCCACGTTATTGCCTTCCTTTCGTTCCACGTTAAGCAAGCCAGACAAGACCAAACATCTCCTCCGTCCCCGATAAGTTAATGTGTATTTGCCCAACAACGGGAACATTTATGATGATCACGACGATGATGACGACGACAATGATGATGATGACTATGATGATGATAATGATAACGAAGATAAATACACACTTACTGTACATTCATACAATTAGGTTCAATTGTTCTGAACACTGACAAGCACCTGTAATAAAATTCACAAATCCCTCTACCCATTTAGAAGCTACAGTGTAAAATGCCGTAAATCGCGTTCGCTCCCTCGCCTTACTTATCCTTGACCACTGTGACACTGTTACTGAACATAACTCAAGAGAGTAATAATAAATTAGACTGGACATAAAGTAGCTGCATTAGATTTATTTCTAATCAAGGTTATGGTAGTCAAATTACACCTTATTATAGGAAAATTTAAAGTGGACTGCTGAAGGTTCTTGTTTGATTAATCAAACTGACGTGTGAAATGACCGAGATATGACTGGTCAATAATATTTATTTATTTATTTATTTATTTATTTATTTATTTATTTATATGTGGCTAAGTTAGGGCTTTTGATCCTCTCTTACACTTAACCGCATTACGCGTCGTGATACTGAATACATTACATATGTTCAAACTCAATATAATATTACACCTTAATATCGACTAAAAGATCTACCTCCTAAGTTTAAAATGGTCATAATAAATTATATTAACTACTCTACGTGAAATTCATATAACATAACAATAATTTATGAAAACATTTCGGAACTATTTACTCAAGACATTCACATGTAACTACATAACATAGCCTACGTATTCAAGAGGAAATCTTTAGACTGTCTTTTGAAGGTAATTATTGAGGAAAAATTTTGTTATTTCAGGGGGTAAAGCGCGATCCACGGAATGAATTACTGAAGGCAGATGTATGATGTGGAGGTATTGCAATTATTGACCCACATCGCGTGTCACGGTCATGAAAGGAAGATAGAAAACGGAACTTACTGGGGAGATTTTCAGGTATATTTTCAGTCAAGAATCGATAGATTATGGTTGATACATGCTGATTTCTCTGCCGATCTATATTTAACCTGGAAAGTTGTGCTTAAAAAGGAAATACACGTGAGGCAAAGTTCAATGAAAATAATAAATCAGATGCAGGAGTTTAAAGCTATCTGCAGTTTCTTATTTTGTTCACTGGTAGCATCTAATAACACAACGTCACAATAGTTAAAAATTAGATGTATCAATGTTTGAACCAGACTTATTTTAAGCTGAAAGGCAATATGGTGTGGTGAATCCTTTTTTTTTTACGTCGCACCGACAGAGATAGGTCTTATAGCGACAATGGTATAGGAAAGGCCTAGGGATGGGAAGGAAGCGGCCGTGGCCTAAATGAAGGTACATCCCCAGCATTTTCTTGGTGTGAAAGTGGAGAAACCAGGGGAAACAAAACCATTTACAGGGCTCCCGACAGTGGGTATCGAACCCATTATCTTCCGGATGCAAGCTCACAGCTGCGTGGCCCTATCCGAATGGCCAACTTGCCCGGTCTGGTGAATCTTAAGGAGATGAAGTGATGAATGAATGTTACTGACATGTTCGTCCTATTTTAAAGTTTCATTTACAGCGACTTCAAGACTTTTACTGATTTTCAGAATGGGATAGTAACGCCATTAAGTTAAATGACTGGAAGTTGTAGACTGTATAAATGGGCAATCAGTTTTCTCTGCCTTAGTATGATAGCTTATGTTTTACATGGGTTGATGGAGAGAGAATTCTCAGCTGCAAAACAGCTGATCTGTTTTCAGTTTCGGTTCATATTTTCAATAGGTGCATTTATGTCATTCACTTTTGTGTGGGAGTAAATTTGAAGGTCATCGGCACAAAGATGGTAGTTGCAGTTTTCCGACTTAGAAGAGGCAATATTCAAATATAACATAAATAAGAGGGGAACGAGTGCAGAACCTTGTGGCACACCATTAACTTTTTACTTCCACTCCGTTTTCATTCATGACAACACACTGTCGTCGGTCATCGAGGTACGAAGCGAACAAATTGAGATCAGCGTGGCTATGATGGAAGGAATGCAATTTTGCTATTAATATGTCCGTACTGATAGTGTCTTCTAAGAGAATCAACACGGTCACTTCACGTGCATCCATTGCTTTCCGTAATTTTTGGAAGAGAAGTACATGTGTTACGCCCCTTTAAAAAAAATCTAGTTTGCAAGTGATCAAGTAACAAATGCTGCGTCAAATACTGGAGAAGTTGTTCATTCATGAGTTTTTCTAAGACTTTCCAATGAGAAGCTGTATACCGCAAATTGCCGCATTTCCAGTTTTAGTTATATTGTTTAGCTGTCGTAAATGTGGCAATGTGTTCGCAATGAGGTGCTTGTTGGCTTGATATTGAGAGCTGATAGTTATGCACTAGTGAGTTTATTTCTTTATTGTGTGTGTGGTAATTATATTTTTAAATTGTGTTTACAAATCTTGGAATTTGTGACATTATTGTGCGCCTTCTTGTACTTCGAGCAGAAATGTTTCTGCAAACAAGAACAAATGTAATGAGTAGCTTAAAGTGATTGCTCGCTGTAACTTCGTCCTAAACAAGAATTTTAATTTATGCGCGAATTCGTTCTTTTAATTGTGTAGTGATTTGCTTTTCTTTAACTGTGTTTGGAAATATTCGTATATATATTGTTCTGTGCCTTTTTGTATTTAGAACAGGAAAAAGCAAAGGGACACACTCATTTCACGAATTCTCTGTAGACCAGGAAAAAGCTACGGAGTGGCTCAAAGCAGTTAGCCCTTTAATCTTAGTTTTCCGTTTCTATTTCGGGTATTTATCTTCTTTCTTTGTTTCTTAATCTGTTTACCCCTCCAGGGTTGGCTTTTCCCTCGGACTCAGTGAGGGATCCCACCTCTAGTGTCCTGGAACGAGAAACTTCGGGTTGGGGGATACAACTGGGAAGGATGACAAGTACCTCGTCCAGGCAGCCGCAACTGCTATACTGTACAGGGGCCTTGTGTTGGGGTTGGGAAGATTGGAAGGGATAGACCAGAAAGAGGGAAGGAAGCGGCCGTGGTCTTAAGTTAGGTACCATCCCCGCATTCGCCTGGAGGAGAAGTGGGAAACTATTAAAAACTACTTCGAGGATGGCTGAGGTGGGAATTGATCCCCACTCTACTTAGCTGGCCTCCCAAGGATGAGTGGACCCCATTCCAGCCCTTGTAGCCTTTTTGAAATTTCGTGGCAGGGCCTTCAGGGATGGCAGCTAATCACGCTCATCGGGTATTTTTAACCCCTACATTTTCTTTCATTGAATAATCCTTTAGGCGGAGTCGTATTTGCGATATGACAGCAACACAACACATTTTTATACAAGATCATCTGAACTTAAACATTTAAACACTGACAAGTAAGAACCATTGTTGTTATGACGCTAAGGCCAACGTATGAAGTCTTATTACCTGAGCAATGAACAGTTCGCAATATATTTACTCAAAATACTTTTCTCTCACTGAATTTTATTTAAAATTCTTCTTCTCCTTTTTTGCTACTTGTTTTATGTCGTAGCGACACAGATGGATATTATGGCGACGGTAGGATAGGAAAGGGCCAGGAGTGGGAAGGAATCGGCCGTGGCCTGATTTGAAAATGGGAAACCACGGAAAACAATCTTCAGGGCTGCCGACAGTGGGGTTAGAACCCACTATCTCCCGGATGAAATCACATCCGCTGCGCACCCCTAATCGCGCGGCCAACTCGCCCGGTATTTAAAATTCTAGTGCAAGGTATGAATGAAATGTAATCTGAAACTATATATAATGAAATTAAAATATAAACATGTTTGAGTCAAAATATTTATGTTATCCATAGAAAAATAGAAAAAGTAAGACTTTATGATTTGTTCAGCCCCCTTCCTGAGAGCAGCACTTGAAGAATTTTAAAACTCTAATTGAACCATGACTTAATCTCAAGATTAACATCTGAAGACAAACGTATTGTGGTAAGTTCTGCTATGTATCTAAATGCCATGATAATAAAAGCGATTACTATTATTCCTCACACTTAAGGAACGTCACTTGGACTACTCCATCTCTCCGCAGTTTAATTTCACGACGTTATTTTGGCACATATCAGTGAAAATAGCTTTTAGGATTAATCATTTTAACAGTATTAGGCAATGTAACATACACCTTTATTCTCTAAATTAAGACAAATCGAAAATCAGAGTCAATATCAGAACGTCAGCTGGACTACTCCATCTCTGCGCAGTTTCATTTCACGACATTATGTTGGCAAATATCAACGAAAGTAACCTTTAGGATTAATCATTTTAACAGTATTAACCCATATAACATCCTCCATAACTCTAAATTACGACAAACCGGCAATCAAAGTCAATATCTTTTCCATAAAGAAGTATACATTTCTACCGCAAATAGTTAGGCCGCCAACGCCATGTGTCGAGCTGTGTAACTACTGCGATTACAGTGCGTGGACCCGATTTCCAAGGCCGGTAAGGAGGTAGCAAGACCAATTACAATTACATCAGACCGTAATCTAGAAAAAACATGGCGGACATCGGTGTGCGATATGAGATGTTGAGGGAAAGGTTATGCATGTTTATTCCGAGTCACCGAAAGAAAATATCACAAGTCGAACGTCATGAAATGCAAATCATTAGCTCAAAATATGAATAATTAAACAGCAAAAGTAGCGTTATCGCATATTGAAAGTCTTATTGAAATTTCAGAGGGGAAAATAACGAAGGGAGAATTATTGTATCAACGTCAGGTTGAAACAGACACAGAGTATAAATATATTTTACATATGGAACTCCGGTCAGCAAATACGATATATAGATGTCAACAAAGAACATTATTAACCTTACATGAAATACTATGTAACACCACCATTAACCACAGTCCATTATGTAAAACACGCAAATAAATGTCTCCAATAAAATTTCAACCCTCCAAAATCCACCTATGTTGTTGAGTAGGTACAAACGATATTTGTATGATACACTAGACAATCTAAAGTACTCCTCGCCCTAAAACTAGCCAGAATTGATAATATAATTGTATTTTATATAAGAAAGAACATAATCCTCATGTTCACTCGCGGGAAATGGGGTTAGGTTTAGTTTACGCATGTTCATTGTAAAACGTTGAAAATTAATGACATCATCCTTGCACCACCGTTTAAGATTAATTTAGTCTCTAAATCATAAATCTTGGTCATGATTTTCCGGATCTTCCTGGGACTGATTTAATTTTCTTTGTAGTAAATTGATAGGGCAAATGCTAGGATAGGCATCATTTGTTTTAACTTCGGAAGTTTGCGCGGCACTCGAATTAGATCACCACCTTCTATGGGTGTACTATATCTTCCCTAACAATACATTTGATTTCAAAAATGATAAAATGATTAATGCATACAATATTATTAGTCCTATAATTCGGCTCGAAGTTTTCCTTACGAATGCCCTTGCCTTAATACTAAGTCTTTTGGAAACAGGAACACTGAAGCCCTTACTTACATCCAGGCACACAGCACATTAAACTATAAACGTATTGCATAGGTAACTAAAAATGAAGAAAATACTTTCAGCGGAGAACACGAGAATCAACATTAACCTAATCACCACCGATATTGTTGAAATAAATGAGCTCTTTGAGAACAAACAGATTCTTACGGCACTGAAAGAGAATCTATAACCTTCTTAAGACTGTCATTAAATATAATGTACGATTAATAAAATTCAAATTTCCGTAAATATTTGGCAACAACACGGCTTACAGAAATCAAAACAAACGCATGCTAGCACTCCAGCTGCCGTCATTATGGACAGTTTCGATAGGTCGGTTAAGGTTTGAGATATTGTAGTTGGTCTTGAAGCTAGCTAGAACGACGCATCAAGTCGATCGTGGTAAGGCCTAACAAGTACTTTCGCTCGTCACTAGATGGCTCACTGTGCGCTAGCCTTCCGAGCTCCAGTTAAGATGGTTCTTATTCCATAGTACCGTATGTGCGTGCGAAGTAAACAGCAAGGTCATCAGACGAAACATGAACAAATGCGGTAGAAGAAATAATAAAAAAGTACAATGAAATGAGAAAAGAAAACAAAGTGCAACAAAAGACTAAGAAGATACAAGCATAAAATAGAGCTGAAGATGGAAATGAAAGTACGGAGCAGAAAAAAATACGGAAAATGAGTGAGTCAGGTAGGAAAGACTGGGGAAGGGAGGGAAGGAAGAAGGATGTACTGCAACGAGGTTGAAGACGCGGGATTGAAAAGACGTAAAAATAACAGGTGTACGCAGGTTGTGAATGTATGATCAATAGCACATGGCCTAGAGAGAACCATCTAGTGATGGGAAAAGTACTAATTTGGAAAACGCTGGAACAAAAAAAAAAAAAAAAAAAAAAGAAAAGAAAACAATGGCGAAGGGACAAGGAAATCTTAATGGCTGGCATCCACATATTACTTAACTAATAGCCAGTGTCCCTAAATATTTCTGTAAATATTCAGATTTTGCTCTTCTTATATTACCTATAATTACTAGCAAGATACCCGTGCTTCGTTACGATATTATACTGAAATTTATAATTGAATGCTTAACATTTTATATGTAATCCGCCAAAATTCGCGATCTGACGGCAAATTTCCTGCCATTATTCAATCATTCTTTTCAGCAATCGATTTCGTACTTCCCGGGCTAGCTCCAGGTATTCCGCCCTGTCAGTTAGGTCCCTAAATCTTTTCCTACAAGCATTTTTAATATGGAGCAAATCCTTGAGGAGATCCGGCATGGTGTCGTCTTGGGTGCCTTGGCGGTAATGAACCCGCGGCCGGACTGCATTCGTAGTCATTACCAGGCCAGGACCCGTTTCCAGCGCGGTCCGTACATTTTGACGACGGTCCAGAACATTATTGCTATTGTTATTATTATTATTATTATTATTATTATTAGTAGTAGTAGTAGTAGTAGTAGGGTGTGTTATATTAGTTGAATTTAGATTATTATTATTATTATTATTATTATTATTATTATTATTATTAATGTTCTGGACCCCGAAGCAAGGTGCAAGACCGCTATTTGGCGGTAAATTACATTTGCTGCCATTGTCATTGCTGACAATGTGACCAGCCCCATTGTCGCGCGTAGGCAAGTGCGCGGGATTTCTGGCGATACGAATGGTATACTTCCATACATCATTGACCTTATTACAGAGGTGGACAATTGCACGGTCAATATCATTCCTATAGTTTATTTCAATTGTGTTTAAATTTTTATTTATATGCCAAGAGAATCTACTGTAATCTAACTTTAAGTCACAAAAGGAATTGATGGCACTTGAAAACGAGCCAAGGAAGGATTAAAAATGATTGGTTTATGATCATAATCAAGTACATTATGAACAGTAAAATCAATTAATCTCAACTCGTTTTTCACCCCACCGCCGTTAAGTTGATTTGTATTGTATTTGCCTAGTGTGAAAATGGGAAACCACGGAAAACCATTTTCAGGGCAGCAAATACAATACAAATAATTCAAATCATTTTTCAATTTCCCCCCCCCCCACTTTTAAGTGGATTTCCGGAAACAATACATACGTATTTCTTTATTTTTAAAGGAGATTCCAAATACACAATATCACGTCTGTAACATCTTCAGTTTTTGAGATATCCCAATAAAAGGAATTCAACCCCATTTTCAGTCATTTTTACCCCCATCCAAGTGGTTTTTCCGAAAACAAAAATACATGTTTCTTTTATTTTAATAAAAAACCATGGCACAACAGCCCTGGATGGGCCTTCGCTTACCAAGTGACCGCTGCTCAGCTCGAAGGCCTGCAGATTACGAGGTGTCGTGTGGTCAGCACGAAGAATCCTCTCGGCCGTTATTCTTGGCTCTCGAGACCGGGGCCACCATCTCACCGTTAGATAGCTCCTCAAGTGTAATCACGTAGGCTGAGTATACCTCGAACCAGCCCTCAATCCTGGTAAAATTTCCTGGCCTGGCCGGGAATCGAACCCGGGGCCACCGTGTAAGAGGCAGGCACGCTACCTCTACACCACGGGGCCGGCGTCTTTATTTTAATAGAGATAAATATACAATTTTTCACTTCTGTAACATGTTAAGTTTTTGAAATATACTGTAGACATGCTCATTTTAAAATTTCACCTCCTTTTTAGTTCCCCTTAAGTGGAGTTTCCGAAAACAAATCACCTATGTTTCTTTATTTTAAAAGGAGATTCCAAATAAAATTTTTAGGTCTGTAATATCTTCAGTTTCTGAGATATAAGTATCCTCATTAAAGGCATTCAACCCATTTTTTACCCTTTTTCACCCCGTCCTAGTGGGATTTTCCGAAAACAAAAAATACGTGTTTCTTTATTTTTTAAAGGAGTTTCTAAGTACCAATTTTTACATCTGTAAACTTTTAAACTTTTGAGATATAGAAACACTTATTTTAAAAATTCACCCCCCCCCCCCCTTTCATTCCCTTAGCGACGGAATATCCAAGAATCCTCCTCAAAATTTAATTTCTTTATTTTCCAGTAGTTTTAGCTCGGCGATGATGAATCAGTCAGTCATGACATATTTTTTCTTTTATATAGATAGATGTATAAGTGTTAGTTTCAGAGTTAGTTTTCCTGACTATTACAAATTTTATGATTATTATTTCTGTTGTTTAATTCTGTCGCATTTTGGTCAAATTAGAAATCAGTGATACCGAGCAAGTTCACCGTGCGGAACCAAATTTAGTTGACAGCAATGCTGGAAAATACACACATACACCCCTAACTCGATCATTTTGGTCATTTTACTTTTTCACCCTTCCTCACCCCTATGGCAAAGGGGGCTGAATTTGGACTTCAGAAACATCCGGAGTGTCATTATTCATCTCAGTTACCCAGAAAACTATGGATTCGACGCTATTTTCCATTATTTTGATATCGCACTGCCCGCCACCCCTGAAGAAGATGAACGTGGACTTAAAATAATCTGGAGTGACACCATTCACCTTAGCGAACCCGAAAACCTCTCCTGACGCCCCATGCCTAAGGGTGCTAGGGATGGCTCCTCCCCCCCTCCCCCAAGTGCTCGTCTCCAGATAAATGTACCAAGTTTGATTGAAATTGCTCCAGGGGTTTAGGAGATGTGTCATATACATGCATACATAGATAACTTTATATATAAATAGTACAGATATATATATATATATATATATGGATTTCTTGTTAGAAGATGATTGGCGTGTTTTTTAACGCTAATAATTCTTTTTCGATGTATGAATGAGAGAGTACTGAACGAGTTCGCCATGCGTTTAGGATCGCGTAGCTGTGAGCTTGAGTTCGGGAGATGGTGAGCTCGAATCCCGTCGTCGTCAATCTTGAAGATGTTTTTGGTGGTTTCCCATTTTCATACCAGGCAAATGCTGGGACTTTACTTCAATTAAGCCCACGGCTACGAATTTCCCAGTCCTAGAGCTTTCCTATCCATGTGTCGCCGAAACATTCTATGTGTTAAACTCAGTGCGATGTTACACCATTTTTTTTTAAACAGTGGTTAAGTGCAAGAGCCCGAACTACACCACCAATGAACACGATATCTATCTACATAGTTACAGATGAGAATATCTCTCAGTGTAAAGTCAGCATGCCACTTCACAACAATCTACTTACAACTAACACTATGTGAACTGTATCCCCAGCTTGTCGTAAGAGATGACTAAAAGGGGAGCTGCAATGAGCTATTCACTAGTAGGCAGGAGAGGCCTGGTGCAGGTCTTTCGAGTTGACACCTGATAGGTGACCTGCGAGTCTGTGAGAATGGGGGTCCTGGAATTCTAATCCTGAAGACGGCGCACACACACCCAATTCTCGAACCATCGGAATTAACCAATGAAGGTTAAAATCCCCGATCTGACCAGGAATCAAACCCGCGACCCCTCCGACCAAAGGCCAGTACGCTAACTAGTTAGCCATGGAACTGAACATGCATGAATTGACGGCCAATGAATCCCAGCTGAATAATGCTTCCACTTACTGGTGCCAACTTCCTCGCATTCATCTCTCCTATAACAATTCCATTGGTCAACTTTTGTTCTCTACGGACCCCAAGGCCCTGGGAGTATTTCATTTAATTTCCCCACCCTTTGTGTCGGCAAAGGAAACAAAGAGCCACAATCATTCTTCGCAGGATCTGAAGTCTTCCATCTTTCCCTCACTATGCTTGTATGAGGATGGTTGTCTAGTTGTACCTTCTTCTTAAAAGGATTATCACCACCACCTCTTCTACATCTCTTATCTTGAAATAATAATGTCATTGCTTTTACGTCCAGCTAACTGATGTTACGGTTTTCGGAGACGCCGTGGTGTCGGATATTATCTTGAAACAACTAAAGATATAATCCTCCTGAGATTGTGGTGGTAATTATTGTTTCAAGAGAAAGTAAACAAGTTGGCTGAATGGTCAGCGTTGAGACCTTCGATTAAGAGGGTCCCGGGTTCGATTCCCGGCCGGGTCAGAGATTACAATCGCCTCAGATTAATTCTCCTGGCCCGGGTATTTGTGTTTGTCCAAACACTTTCCTCCTCATACTCACACAACACACTACACTTCCAACCACTTCAGAAACACGCAATAGTGATAACATCCCTCCATATAGGGTTGGCGTCAGTAAGGGCATCCGGCCGCAAAACAGGGCTAAATCCACATGTGCGAGACAGTTCAAACCCGCGATCACACAGGTGTGGAAAAAGCGGCAAAAAAGAAGAAGAAAGAAGAGAAAGTAAGTGTAGCCATTCTCTTTTAACACTAATCAATAGAGAAAAGAATGGGAGACTATGCACTCAGGAAGTGAAAAAATAACAGTAAAATGTTAAAAATTAAATAATCACGATCAGAATGTTTGTCGGCAGGGTGGATGGTTGTGCTGATCATTGTTATAAGAGGAAGTACAACCAAGCAACCATCCTCAATATAACACTAATCAGGGAGAAAAATACTGAAGGGGTCCGACACAGCGAATAATGTCCGGCTCCATGGTTTAATGGTTAGCGTGATGGTCTTTGGTCACAGGGGTCCCGGGTTCGATTCCCGGCAGGTTCGCGAATTTTAACTATAATTGGGTAATTCCCCTGGCAGGAGGACTGGATGTATGTGTCGTCTTCATCATTTCATACTCATCATGAAGCGCAGGTCGCCTACGGGAGTCAAATCAAAAGACCTGCACCTGGCGAGCCGAAATTCTCGGACACACCCAGCACTAAAAGCCATACGCCATTTCATTTTTACTGCGAATAATGAAAGTATCGACCAAAGAAAGACACGGGCTACGGAGGGCGTGAAAATGAAAGAATCCCCAGGCCTCCACATGTAATACCGTAGAGGTCGGAAAAGAACAAGGGTTGACCAAGCGAGGTCGGATGGGGTAGATGAAAGTGAGGAGCCTGGCACAGGTGAGTGCAGCACGGTGGGAGAGGTGGTACGATACAATATGTAATCACTAAACTGAAATTTGAGATTTTGTTGAAATTGATCGGGATCGGATAAATAGAAAGAAGATTTATGTAAAATCTATACAAAAATCAGTATGCATTGATAAGAATCGAGGGCTATGAAAACGAAGCGGAATCTGGAAAGGATTGAGGCTAGGCTGCAGTGAGTCCCCATCCTTTTCAATGTTCATATAACACAGGCGGTTAAGAAAATCAAAGTGGAAAGAGAATCACAATCCAACGATGTTGTAATTTTATCCGAGTCTGCAGACGGTCTGGAGAAACCAAATGAAAGTAACGGAGTGAAGTCGAACGAAGTTGGATGATGCAAGGAATATTGGATTATGAAAAGGAGCCTTAAAGGAAGCATATGCGTATTGTTACTTGCATAGCAGAATAAGTAATTGTGTGAGAAGTTAGGAGGACATAAAATGCAGACTAGCACAAGCAAGGAAGGCCTTTCTAGAAAAGAAATTTGTTCTCGTTCTGACGTTGATGTACGAATTAGAAAGATGTTTTTTGAAGACTTTCGTCTGGAGCATGGCATTGTATGGAAGTGGAATGAGTAGAAGGAATCACGAATGAAGAGATACTGAATCACATTAGTGACAGGAGAACGATTAAGCTAAATTTGACCAATAGAAGGGACAGAATGATTAGGACACATCTTAAGACACACAAGACTTGTTCTTGAGGGAAATGCAGGTGGTAAGAAGGATATACCGAGCTCGATAGCTGCAGTCGCTTAAGTGCGGTCAGTATCCAGTATTCGGGAGATAGTGGGTTCGAACCCCACTGTCGGCAGCCCTGAAGATGGTTTTCCGTCGTTTCCCATGTTCACGCCAGGCAAATGCTGGGGATGTACCTTAATTAAGGCCACGGCCGCTTCCTTCCCATTCCCAACCCTTCCTGTCCCATCGTCGCCGTAAGACCTATCTGTGTCGGTGCGACGTAAAGCGACTTATAAAAAAACAAAAAAAACAAGAAGGATATGGGTAGACCTCAGTATAAATATGACAAACTGATGAGAGTAGAAGTAGGACGTAGTATGTATGTAGAAATGAAAAGGTTAGCACAGGATGGTGATGCAGGAAATATTGGATTTAGAAGTGGAGTCTTAATGCAAGTATATGAATATTGTTACTTGGGTAGTAAAATAATTAATGATAGCAAAATTAAGAACGGCATAAAATGCAGACTGGAACAAGCAAGGAAGGCCTTTGTAGAAAAAACTTTGCTCCTTCACACATTGATATAGGACTTAGATTTTGAAAATCGAAACCGACTTTCAACCTATTAGGTCGTGTTACGTACATTTTTAGTACGTGTAGAAGAGATGTGATGGCAGTGGTGCCAGACCTGTAGTTTAGATCCCTTACAACAGAACAAGGATGACGTAGGCCATCATAGCTCAACTGGTAGAGCACCGACGCAAAATCGGGAGGTTGTGGGTTCGGATCCCACTGGTTGGCCATTTTTGTTCTCTACTTAACATCTCTTCTACACGTACTAAATGTACGTAATACGACCTAATAGGCTAAAAGTCGGTTTCGATTACTATGCGGTCGTTAAAATTCAATATTCAGTGTTTTGAAAACTTTAGTCTAGAGTGTGGCATAGTATGGAAGTGAAATACCTATCTCAGAAAGCATGATGAACTGCATCAAACCAGCCAATGGACTGATGACCCAAACAGCAATAACAACAACAACAACGACGACAATATATTGTGTACTTAAAGCCTACATTCAATGCCAAACCTCTCCGCGCTGTTCATATTGAGTGAGGACATGTAATGCTGTTGATGGCGATTCGTTCATCGGAAGGAGACGTAAAGCACTGAGCAGACCCACTGGTGCTATTCGACAGAAGTAGGCTATGTGAATTTTCTGACCAAGGTAGTAAAGTCGTGCTCGGTTCACCTGGAATGACGTGGGTTCGATTCCGCGTCCGGAAGTTGAAAAATTTAAGAAACGAGAGTTTCACTTCCGCATGTGTACATGGCCCTGAGGTTCACTCAGTCTACACCAAAAATAAGCACCAGGTTAATTCCTGGGGGCAAAGGCGGCCGGTCGTAGACCTAACCACTCTACTTCACTTCGTGCCGAGGTTATGTGTAGTGGAAGCCATTCCCTTCCACTCCTCAAAGGGCCTTCATGGCCTGTATGGGGATGGTTTTGTTTTTCTTTTGCAAATTGCTTTAATACTTAGATCTTTCTTTTTCATACGACATCTTGTTATTGTTCTTGATCTACACCTATCTTTATAATTGAGAAGATACGATTGTCAAAACTTGTATCATGCGATCTAGCGTCAGCACCTCCTTTACACACGTAAAGAAGGATGATTTCTTCATTTTTCATTATCATGTAGACCCTAATTTGTTGTTCTGAAATATTTTCTGCAACATTTCATTTCCACGTAATGTCTTGTCGCAAATGATTGTTATATGTAATTCATTTTTTCTTTTAATTTCATTGCTCCACTATTACAAGCAGATATTGCCGCCGAGAGATACTTTATTTTGAATGCATTTATTGTTATTATAATACTTGGATGAAATTCTAACTGCAAACATCGACGAGAAAGCTGTCATTACTGATAGGGTAAGAAAAATGAAGATGGCATTCAGGCTGTGCCTTTACGACATACAAATCAAGATCCCTCGTCTGTCAGGTCAAACACAGACTACCACACAGTAGTTAAACCAGAGTGTCTGTAAACAACAGAAACCTTAGGCAGAATGAGAAGTTCGGTGACACAAAACAACGAGAGGAAATTCATAAGGAAAACTCTACAGTCAAGTTCCTGGAGATGGATCCATAGTCCACCTAAGATCAAACAATGAGCTCTACGGCACGTTTTGAAGGATGAAATGAAATTAAATGAAATGGCGTATGACTTTTAGTGCCGGAAGTGTCCGAGGACATGTTCGGCTCGCCAGGTACAGGTCTTTTGATTTGACTCCCGTAGGCGACCTACTCTTCACGATGAGGATGAAATGATGATGAAGATTACACATACAACCAGCCCCTGTGCCAGCGGAATTAACCAATGATGATTAAAATTCCCAACCTTGTCGGGAATCGAACCCGGAACCCCTATGACATATCAAAGGAATGGGGACCGATAGGCTGGTGAACAAAGTTCTCTTTCGTCAAGAGAAGTGGAAGTTACTATTTCCCTTGTTTAAAGTAGTGCACCAGGACTTGAAAACGGCGTACATTTTAGTTTGATCCTACCCTATCCCTTACTCAGTCTACTTTCTTCACGCACACATTTCCCATAGGCTTTTATCCACTTTGTTCTTTCTACTTTCTTAATCCGTTTACCGTCCAGGGTTGACTCTGCGAGGCAAATGCTGCGGCTGTACCTTAATTAAGGCCACGGCCGCTTCTTTCCAACTCCTAGACCTTTCCTATCCCATTGTCGCCATAAGACCTATCTGTGTCGGTGCGACGTAAAGCCACTAACAAAAAAATGCCTAATGCCAGTCACATTTTAGATGGGTAAATTTGTTTATAATAGCGGTCACACTTGCCTGCTCCCAAACACAATCGGTTAGGGGAGTTTTGAACAAAAATCCATGCTCCGTTGACTTCTGTCAGTCAAATCAAGACGGGAATTATTAATTACTATGGTAGTCTTTCCTAACTAATTGTAACGGTTCAAATCCCGTTACAAGATGATATCTGTATTTTATTATTTTATCTGTATTATTATTATTATTATTATTATTATTATTATTATTATTATTATTATTATTATTATTTTATCTGTGATATTATTACTATTATTGTAATTATCAGTCTTATTCAATTCTATTTTGCAATGCCTGTTGCTTGCAAGATTGTACTTAGATGTATGCATATATACGTATGTGTAGAATAACACTCAATACCTGTACAGTGAGAATTGTTGTATATATCAGAGATTGGATGTGACGTTGGTGCATTTTGCAATATTGTTGGCGATTCTGCCAAGTCATCGCCAAGTCTTGGCTACGTCATCGTATTTATTTAGTATATGCGCACAGAGAGTCGGCCGCCCCAGGGCTATTTCACCACTGTATGTAATATCTGTCGCGTAGGTGGGAGTATGTCATTGTTATTTCTGGAGATTACGTAGCTGTGTCAACCAACGTCTATATAAGGTGGGTGCATATTGTAGCGTCAATCATTAGTTATACGGATGCAGTACAGTGAAGAAGTCTACTAGATCAAGAGGCCTTAGTTGGTCAGGGAACGAGTGTGAACGAGAGATGGTGAAGACTCAGTGAGCCATTAATTATTGGTTATTGAGAGAGTGAGACCAAAAGGTTGGTCGCTCACTCAGTTGAAGACACGGAAGCAAGGGCTTACCATGGAGTCAGAGAGGGCAACCCTGGACCTGCCAAGAGGTAATACCATATTGACTTACAAAGAAGTCAGATGATATGGAGAAGAATCAGTCACAAGGATGTATCACCAAGTTAGGCGTGACACATCTACAGTAAACACCAGATCAATGGATTACGTCGTAATTACACTCAAAGTGTTGAAGGTACAGTCAAGTGAATCAGTGAGGGAAATATTTCGTATAAATTGTTAAATGTCCGGTCAAGAAGAATTCAAATTCATGCCTAGTTTCTTTCAGTTGCAATGTCATAATTTCATATTCTCATCTGTTTTATCGCAACAAGACTCACTATTTTTTGATATATTATTTAAAGAATATATATTGTTCTATCAAACGAATTCATAGTTTCATTTCATTGACAGTAAAATATCTTAACCTCAAAATTAATGGGGAAACCGAACGCCAATCTCCTTTTCCCAGAACTTATATGGTATGTTGTCAAAAGTAAGCTTATTACCCCACACCCTAGAGATAGTCAAGAGTCTCATTCTATTATTGCTGCACTGAGTGGCAGCTGGCGCCCTTCAAATAACGTATGTGTAAGTAAGCAGGTAACAAGTAAGTGTGAGTACAAGGTTCGACGAGTGTGTATTTTATTTAATGAAAATTAATTTTCATAATTTCCATTATAAATGCAAATGTTCAGATTTTTCAATTTAATCCAGATTTATATATGTTTCAAAAGTTAGTCGACGAGTTAGGAAAGTAACATAATGCTAGCTACAAAGGTGTTGGAGAAGGATTCCATTCCTAATGTCAGTCAAAGACGATGTGGAGAGTAATGATTACAAACGCAAACGCCCTCCTGCTGAGTCACTATCGACGAAAAATATTAATTATAATGGCAAGCACACCCTTTCTACATCGCTACAAATCAACCTCAATGAATAAATATAGATTGACATACGAAGTATATGCATGTTTACAATATTGCAAACCTTCATTTACAGATTAATTGCTGCTAAACGATACATCATATCGACAAACGGATTGTACCATAAGACGCCTCATTTAGTTGTCTAAATGGCTGGTCTTAAGATATTTTCTCCTGTCTCATCTATTTATGGGTAAAATTGAGTTAGAAACGTTGAATAGGATGTAATTTGGGTAAGGTTTTCTCACAGTGCATTACTTTTGGGTACTAATATGACAGCTACAAACATAGAATTTAGCTCACGTATGGATACTGGGTGGGCCAATGTTCGTGTAGAATTAGATTATTCTACCCTTCGTATAAGTGATTCGAACTACGAATTATACGTGTACAAAGATTAAAATGTAGGTATAATCGAGAAATAGAGACAAATCTAACACATAAGGAATAGAGATACGACGAAACGTCATAGGACCAAAGTTGTAGATCACTCCAAATTGAACTGAGATTGTGCCATCCGTTTTGTGATAAGAATTACCATTTAGCCGCGAAATACCTTGTAACGAAGGTCTGCACCATCATTAAAATTGCCTCCATATTTCGACATTCCTCAGGGATAAAATGTGCAAAATTTAAAGATCTTGGTAGTTTTCCGTCGGTTACCGGCTAAAACGTATAATTTTCCTAATTTCAATTTTCTACCTTGTCTGGCAGATTGTGCCGCCATCTTGATTTTGGGCGAGGGGGGATAAAATTTAGGGCCTTCAGGGAACTATAGCTAAAAAATATGCTGATGGTCATTATCACCCCTTAAACGGATAGCTGTTCGAAAATTTCGCCAAAATAGTCAATGCACAGACACACGGTCGTTACGATTGTATTTATATAGATTGATACGGAATCTGCTCAACGTACAACACCTTTTGGGATATATCCACTGGACTTAGCCTGCAAAACCGACTGATCATGATATCTCCCTTATTAATTCTCCTGTCGAAAAAGTCCACATGAGAGAAAAAGGTTTAGAAATGGATTTCCATCAAGGTTGGTCGATTTACAGCCAGGTTGGTCTTGTGTATATTGTGGGAGAGTAAAATCACCGTTTCGGTTCCCTATAAACCCCCAGTCCGTTCCAGTAATATGAAATGGTATGGATCCTAAAACCTGCCTTTGGACAGGTGGATGCTAAATATAAAGTTTGGTTGAAATATCTTCAGTAGTTTACAAGTTATAAGAAATACGCTTTACACGCACCCGCTCTGGAGCTAATCAGTTGGGACTTGTCCGTTAAGTCCCTTATTAATCCTCGTATCGAAATGATGCACATGAGAAAAGAGGTTTCGAAATTGATTTCCATTAATGCACGTAGATTTCTAGTTTGGGTGTGTATATTTTGCGGCAGTGTAAAATCACGGTTTCGGTTTCGTATAAATCCCCGGTCATTTCAGTGATTTATAAACAATAGTAGCCCTAAAACCTACGCAAGGACAGGTGGATTCTAAATATGAAGCCTGATGTAAATATGACCAGTACTTTCCAAGTTATAGACAAACAAACACCTAAGCTAAAAAATATGCAGATGGTCATTATTACACCTGGAACGGCTAACTGTACGGAAATTTCGCCAAAGTAGTCAATGTACAGGCACGCGGTTGTTACGATTTATATATATAGATTAGCTGTATGCAAAGGTAGTACAATAAGTTTATAAATTCGACAAGTTTTGACCATTTTCGGTCCCGTAGTTGGTCCGTATTGAGTAGTTTCATATAACATACAACGGGTGATTGTTTGGTCCGCCTTGTCAATATATTATCAATAACTTTTTTTTGCTAGTTGCTTTACGTCACACCGACACAGATAGGTCTTATGGCGACGATGGGATAGGAAAGGCCTAGGAGTTGGAAGGAAGCGGCCGTGGCCTCAATTACGGTACAGCCCCAACATTTGCCTGATGTGAAAACGGGAAATCACGGAAAACCATCTTCAGGGCTGCCGACAGTGGGGCTCGAACCCACGATCTCCCGGATGCAAGCTCACAGCCGCGTGCCTTAACGAGCACGGCCAACTCGCCCGGTATATCAATATCTAATTTTATACAATGTTACATTCGTACACTAAGGAGTCATATATCTCAATTATAAATCAGTTTATACTAGAAAGGATTTTAACAATAACAAGGCAAAAATTTTTAATCTGGTAGTATGATAGTTGATTTTTTAATGGGCCTACGCTTAAGTGGAATACAACAGAACAAACAGTCACAAGAAACATTTATCTTTGGCCGACTCTTCTAAGAAATCCATCTGAAGTTTTAATACGTATTTTAAAGTGTTGTACAACGTAAGAAAAAATAGTTAAAGGTTTTATAAGTGTTTTAAAGTGTTCCATTATGTTTTAATGTGTTCCATGACAACAAACATTATCAAGAAATGGTAAGTGTTTGTATATGGGTTAAAGATAGTGTTATATATGACAATGTTTTATGTTAGGTCTTGGGATATGCGGAATGTTGATGTTGATGTAAAAATCGCTGATGAAGGGAGTTGAGGCTCCCGAAACATGTACGAGTGTAACATCGCATAAAGTTTGAAATTGATAACATATTGACAGGGCGGACCAAACAATCACTCGTTGTATATTATTTAAAAAAAATTATATCTATAGGTTAGATTGCATCCAGAAGAATCATGACTTGCCCTTGTAACAAAAAAAAAAAAAAACTCTATGTAAATTCGATTTATCTTTAATATTATCGAGGAACATTGGCAAATTCTATGTTTTTCTTCAAACCGCCATAAAACGATAAATTACACGTTTTAAAGGCTAAAAATTTGCTACTTTTTTAATTTTAGAATATTAAAAATCACCATCTCTAATTGAAAACCTGTCCGGAATAAGGATGTAACTAATAAATCAGTAACTTTTCAGGAGAGCGGAAAAATATTTTGAGGCTTTATTTCACGGTGTGCACTATATGAACCAGTTGCATATGCAAGTGTACAAATGAATTCATCTATTAAAAATATTTTATTGTTATAACTTAAGGTTTTAAAAATAATGTATGAATTGGAAGTGATACAATCTGCAAGTATGTGTACGTAACAGAAGGGAAATACTGTACATGCAAATAATATTAATGTAATAATAAAATTAAAAACAGTAACAAAACGATGTCAAGATATTATTTCAAAATATAGTTGTGATTTCGTCTATGGCCTTTATTTAACTTATCTATTACACCTGATGATGAACCAATAAAAGCACTGTCCACCATCTTTTTTTAAACTGATTTATTTACAAACAACAGTTAATATATACAGTAGATAATAATTTTCAATCGTTTAACAAATGGAACACAGAAAATAAAGAAAAAAAAGAATCAAAACCATCTTTGCAACTTCCTGTTGCCTGAAGTTCGTGAACTAAATATAATATGACGCTGTTTTCCTTCTTTTTTTTTTTTTTTGCAGTGTGGTGAACTTAAAATAATATTTATGCCTTTAAATTGACAAACAACAAATTAGTAATTGAACAATAACCAATCAGAAAAAATCAAAACATTTTTTGTTTTTAAAGTCCCACACTAATTTCAAACAAGTAAGCACATACAATAGATTCACTGTTCCTTTCGTCCATTCCTTTTTCACATTCACACGGTATGCCGGAGCTCCCAGTTTGTGGAGCTGCACTGCACTGGTTAACATAGGCCAGCTAGTTTACTGGCATATTTCCCGAGGCACTTCCTTTTCGTCGGACAAGTAAGAGCTTTCCGTATCCAGACACTCATATCCGAGAAGATATCTTCTTCACTACCAGGATTTGTACTGTGTAACACGCTTCATCTTGACTGATGTTCCATCCTCACACCACTGAGGACACAGTTCTGCTGGCTATAAATCAGCTTGAAGTTCAGATGTAAGATATAAGATGACACCACAGCATAGAGGCGTGATGATCACCCTATTTCCACTGAAATATCATTTTTCAAAAATTTGTTGGTTACATCCTTATTCCAGAGAGGTCTTCAATTATAGCATATTTCCCTTGACATTTTCCAGATTCCGTTGTTATTTTACCAGGGACGGATGAAACGTAATTTGACTTCACCTATATAAACATTACATATCTTCAACTGATACATTCATTAAGGTTTATCAAATAGTTTCCTTCACAAAGCTGTTACATTTGTCAGAAGACTAAATTACTTTCCACGTAGCTGTGTGTCATAAACTTGGTTATCATGCTATGTTTTAGTTTCGTTTTCTTGATTAAAAAGTTGTCTGAAGAAGGCGCTATTCCACTCACATCCCAGTGATAATACCATATTGCAGCAATCTGCTTCACTTTATGAGACCTGCGTGATAATACGCGACTGACGCTGAGGACTTTATGAGAAAGACGCCTTATCGCAGCTTCCGGACGCTTTACGGCATCAGTAAAATGTTCAGTTTGCCGACACACCGGGAGATACCGCTGTAAACACTGCACTTGGTCTAAAATGGTACATGTGAGAGTGGATGTGTCTGTGAATAGATTTCATTTCTCCCGTATACCTCATTATACTTCGTGAATTACTTACGAAACATCATAAGGTTTATCCGCCTCTTTCCTCTAGTTTTCTTTCTGTCTTTTTCACTACATTACTTCTGAAGAATAGAACAAAGTATTCAGTAAACTTTCATAACAACGAGACGACCGGGCGAGGTGGCCGTGTGGTTAGAGTCGCGCAGCTGTGAGCTTGCATCCAGGAGGTAATGGGTTCGAACCCCACTGTCGGCAGCCCAGAAGATGGTTTTCCGTAGTTTCTCATTTTCACACCAGACAAATACTGGGGCTGTACCTTAATTAAGGCCACGGCCGCTTTCTTCCCACTCCTAGGCCTTTCCTCTCCCACCGTCGCCATAATACCAAAAAAACACAGACGAATGGAAACACTTTCATAATTGGCCATAAACCTTTTTTTTTTTTTTTTTTGCGTTGCATAGTTGATTATACACTCGCCTCCTATGTTCCCGATAACGGATTCGCACCCCGACACTTCTTTTTCGAAACTCCTTATTTTGTTAGGCACCGAAGGTTTTTAGCCACCTTGCATATGCTTTCCTATGAGTCTCCGAAAATGTCTTTCCTCGTCTAGCCTCCAGCCTCTCTGACGCTATTCCTCCTATTCCAGCCTTGGGGCTGAAGGGGACGGCGGGCCTCCTAAACGATAACGCCGTCTCTCAAGGCCAGGGAGTTGTGATACGGTGAAGGAGATTTTCGGAGAAGGTGAGGGGGTTGGCGGCCGTGTCCCGGCATCCGCCTTAGTGCATGAGAATGGAAAACTACGGAAAACCATTCTCAGGACAACCAACGGTGATGACCAGCACCTTTCCGTCTCCCGAATGCAGAGGCGTAGAGCCACGGTAGAGCCGTGGCCATCCCTCCTCTGCTCGGTTGGCCGGTCAGAGTTCAGAGCTGTCAGACCACAAACCAGCCGTGGCAACTTGTGGACCGAAACCCACTCTGCATCCGCCGACCTCGTAAAATAGTCAATCCTGGACATGAAAACAAAGAGCTTTGGGAAAGATGTATGTAAATGATGCTGATGAGTATGAGTAATGATGAGTGATTTTCCTTAGCATTAAAATTTCGCTAGATGAATAATAATTATTATTATTGGACCACTGGGATAGGGAAGAAAAGAAAAAATGAGAACCTTTACAGACACACTGAAACGAATATTGAAATTCGACTGACATCTGCTGAGAATGGACGAGAACTAATGGACGAAGAAGTTACACCTACGACAGGTGTTATCAACAATAGAAAGGCGTTTAGAAGCCAAACTGATAACTTCAGGATATTCAAAGAGAAACTACCAAAAATGTAGGCCCACGTTGATAATTTCCGAGAAGCAGAGAAGGATCATACGTGAAAGAATGAAGAGGTTCTGGTAAGAGAAGAAGAGATTTACCACATAGCCTTAGGTTCTATACGATCCATAGTGGGTCAAATTCGGATTTAAGAGAAACATAATGTAGCGCATATTGGCAAGAAACAGTCATGATTTGTTGGCTAGAGTGAAGAAGAATCGGACTTACCTTCGCTATTTTGATTTTTGCAACAGAAGCACTTGCTAGAACCTCCGGATTTCAGCAAGCATTTATTCTCCTTTCCTTTTTTTCCTTTAGAATGTTCTGGAAATTCACGATGAAGTCGGAAAATGAGTATTAAGATTTAAACTCGCTTTAACCGTGTCAATATCTAGACCGTTTCTGCCAACGCACCAAAATGAAATCTTGAGCGAAAACCCACACTCAACTGAAGCATTAGCCCCAGGGAGACATGGAGCAAATTCAGCTACAGTCGCAAAAACTGACACTTCTCTTCATTGTTCTCAACAAATGTTCGAAAAATTGTTACCCACTTATCTTCGACTGTCAGATTATCAAATTAGCATTCCCATCTGAGAGAACTTCATTCTATACACGACACAATTCATACAACAGACATGTGAACAAAGGAATGGTAATATTTCTTTTACTGTGCCGTTGATTGAAGCAACTCCGATATATGCATTAGCAGTCTTGATGAGATCTGGGACATTCACTTGTCCTGAAAGCTCTTTGGGTACACTGGGACAGACGACTGTATTGCATTAGCAACCCAACTATACCAGCCCTAATTACTGATTCCATTTGGAAATGAACTCACATGGTGGTGTTCATGATATAAGTCTAGCTCCACTGTGCTCGGCTGTTATCGTTTTCTGGAAGGATTAAACTCTCAGTGCAATACAATAGTATTAGCTGCAGGAATGTTTTAAATATTTTCACTTTTGTCCCTTCCTTCCCAGATATCGTCCGACTGAAATGACAGTACACTTGATTTACTTTGCTTACCGAGCATCCCGTCCCGATTGTTATTTTGGAATGCTTTACTAAATAATTTACACTCTTCTTCTGTTTTAACTTCTTTCTCTTCTTAATTTTCTATTTATGGTATAATGACAGGTTTGTTATACAATAATGCATATTTGGGTAGACGGAATGTTCACAATATTCAAAGAAAGAATCGATCTGTTACATTTAGATATTGGGGATATTATATTTTGTATTGAGATTTCCAGATCATCTTTCCAAAAGATGATATCATTATTTTGTGATGATAATATAGCATCAAACCCAGGCAAAAGCTGGTGAGATGATACGTCTAGAAATTCTAAGTTCCCAAGGAGGGAATTCGATATTTTTCCACCAATAGAGCATGTCAAAAAACAGATCAGATGTAAGGCTTTTCAGGCGTTTGCTCTATTAACCAGCGTTTCGTCTTAGGTCTGACACATGGATGTGTGAAAAGCCTTACATCTGATCTGTTTTATGATACGTCTAGTCAACACTGCTTCATGAAGTATAGAACTGGACTGTCAAAACTTCCTCCATAAACAGACTAGAGGTATTTGAAATGTGGTTACATAAGAGAATACATGGAATAGTCTGTACAGGTTTTTTAATTAATAATTAAATGTTAAAGAGAGCCAGAGCTGAGCGTGAACTGGCATACACAATCAAAGCCAGGAAAACAGCTTATTCATGCCATGTTCTACGAGGTAGAAAGTACGGGCTTCTGCATCTCACATTACAATAAAAGACAGAAGACAAGCGAGGAGCTGGTAGACCACCGATGTCATGGCTCCAAAATATCGAAGACTGGACTTGTATTAACAACAACGAACAACTCTTCAGGTTAGCTAAAGAAAATGATATTTTTTCTACAATGTGATCACCAACGTCTGGGGGACCAGATATGGCATCTGAAGAGAAGAAGAAGTAGATTATTATTTCGTTCTTAACTTCATTCTTCAAAGTTTCGGACCTATTTCATTTTCCTTCTGATCAGTGTTTAAAGAGGTTAGTTGGCCAGTTGTACGTTATGTAATCATTACCACTTTCACTCAGTCGGATGTCCAGGACATACCGAGTGTGTTCTCCACATTTTCTATACAACTATATTTATATCAAGAAAATTCATAAAGTAATTTCATATTTATTGTTACTAATCACGTAAAACAAAGCACTTGAGGAAACAGCTCTCAGTATAAAGTTGTAAGTACAGTTTCGCCATTATTGAAAATGAAAACCTACAATCTGTTTTCCAGTCTTTGACCGGGTCGGGGATGTAATGAATGAACCAGATATAGGCTATTATTACAATGGGGTCGCCACTCCCAAGGTGATATTAATGACTGATAAATGCTATGAAATGAGAATGGAGTGTGTTGCTGGAACGAAAGATGACAGGGAAAATCGGAGTTCCCGGAGAAAAACCTGTCCCGCCTCCGCTTTGTCCAGCACAAATCTCACATGGAGTGACCGGGATTTGAACCACTGTATCCAGCGGTGAGAGGCCGACGCTGCCGTCTGAGCCACGGAGGCTCCTTCGCCATTATTATCCATCTTAAAAAGAAATGTGCATAGCATAAATGATTGGAAAATTCTGACATGAATAATTTTTAGATCGGACTAAAATTAATGGAAATATAGATCTACTTCCGTTCTTGAGTACTTTCGTGAAATTATGCTAAGCGGTTTCAAAGTGATGTCATAGAAAACAAACGGAAAGAAAAGAGATTCGGAAGAAATCCACCCGAAACCCATTTTCGAGTTTTGTGTACCGAAAACGATATAGATATGAACTTTGTGATAAGGGAGTTGAAACAAGTTTGTAAGTAATTCATGAGGGTTTCAGTTCTGACAACCAATAATCCAGAATTGCATTTGCATTATTTACAAGGCTTATCTTCGGATAATAATAGAACTACCGAAAGTAATATCTAATATTTGAAACTTCTGTTCAGCCATACAAAAGTTAGTCTGCCTATAAAAAGCAAAGCAAATTCATCTCCGTACGGGCCATGAAGGCCGTTGGTGGTGGAAGAGGTAATGATTTCCACTATCCGTAACCTCGGCACTTGGTGGGGTATAGTGGTCATCTCTACGCCCGGCCGTCTTTGCCCCTAGAAATTAACCTGGTACTCATTTTTGGTGTAGGTGAGGGAACGTCGGTCTATGTGCTCCTCCGGAAGTAGAAATGTCGTTTCTTTAATTTTTCTACAGTTCCTGAAGGGAATCGAACCCACGTCCTTCCGTAGCCTATTATACCCCTTATTAGTTTGTCTTTTCACAATGACTTAGATTTGTGACATCGTACTAACTCGAAAAGGTTTCCAGGGACAATGCCATGAGAAAAGGGCTAGGACCAAGAAAGACAGTGCCGTCGTCTTCATTACAACAGAGCCATTCAGCCAATAATAATAATAATAATAATAATAATAATAATAATAATAATAATAATAATAATAATAATAATAATAATAAGTTTCCTTGGCTGTACTTTCTGTACAGAGGGCTCTGAGTTGCACCGATACAGGGAGGTCTTCCTTTTTTTTTCTTTTCGTTTTTTGCTATTTGCTTTACGTCGCACCGCCACAGATAGATAGGTCTTATGGGACAGGAAAGTGCTAGGAGTGGAAAGGAAGTGGCCATGGCCGTAATTAAGGTACAGTCCCAGCATTTGCCTGGTGTGAAAATTGGAAACCATCTTCAGGGCTGCCGACAGTGGGGTTCGAACCAACTATCTCCCGGATGCAAGCTCACAGCTGCGCGCCCCTAACCGCACGGCCAACTCGCCCGGTCAGGGAGGTCGTATGGCGACGATGGGATATGGAAGGTCTAGGAGTGAGAAGGAAGTGACCGTGGCCTTAATTAAGATACAGCCCCAACATTTGCCTGGTGTGAAAATGGAAAACCACGGGAAAACATCTTCAAGGTTCGAACCCACTGCCCCCCGAAAGTAAGCTCACAACTGCGTGACTCTAACCGCACGTCCACTTGCTCGGTGGCTCCGGGTTCGATTCCCGATCAGATATTATTACCCTCATCTTCTTAAGTCCTTATGCTCGGGGACTGGGATTTATGTTCGTGTTAATGCACATCATTATTTACATACAATGCGTCGCACTACCAACCACCACAGGAACACATAACAGTACGGTTCTAACCGTAAAACTGGGCTTAATTCACATGTAGTGCCGACTGCAAGCAATTAGAAATAAGATGAGGAATAATATTTAAAATAATGTTGTTGTTTTTCTTGTTGTTGTTGCTGCTGTTGTTGTGGTTCTTGTTGTTGTTGTTGTTGTTCGAGTCACCAGTCCATACACTGGTATGTTGCAGCTTTCCGTGTCACCCGATCTTGTGCTAAACGTTTCGTTTCTACATAACTGCTACATCCTACATCGGCACTAATCTGCTTGCCATGTTCATACCTTTGTCTACCCCTACCGCTCTTACCGCCTTCACTTCTATTTTTTTTTAAAAAAGAATTAGTCCGGGGTCTCTTAAGATGTGCCCTATCATTCTATTTCTTCTCGTCAAATTTAGCCAAATCGATCTCCTCCAACCAATTCGATTCAGTATTTCTTAATTCGTGATTCGATCTATCGAACTCACCTTCAGCATTCTTCCATAACGCCACATTGCAAAAGCTTCTATTCTCTTCCTTGTTGAGCTAGTTATCGTCCATGTTTCACTTCCATACAATGCCACGCTCCACACAAAAGTCTTCCAAAACATCTTTTTAATTCCTATATCAATGTTCGAGGTGAACAAGTATTTTTTAAAATTTATTTTAAGAAAGGTCTTCCTTGCTTGTGCATTTTATATCCTCCTTACATCTGCCATTGTATATTGTTACTTGGGGAGAAAAATAGCTAACATCTACTTCCTTTAAGACTTCATTTCGTTATATACTGTAATATTACCTGCATCGCCTGACTTCGTCCGACTGCATTCCATTTTTTTTTTTTTTTTTTTTTTTGGACTCCGTCCATGCAATTCAGCAATTTTTCCAGATCTTCTGCATTCTCAGATAAAATAACAATATCGTCGACAAATCTTATGGTTTTGATTTCCTCTCCTTGGATTGTGATTCCCTTTCCAAATTCCTCTTTGATTTCCTTTAGTGCCTGTTCTATAATATGAAGTTATTTGTTTACGGCCCCTTCCGTTGGGGGACCGTGAGATATATAATTTTTATCCTGCCAGAGTTCTTTAAAATGTACCAGAAACCAGTGATTGTCATGTTTAAACAGCCTGAAATGAAACCATCCTCGGCCGGACTCTAACATGTCACCTCGGTAACAGAAGAAGAATGCTAACCGACTGAATCACTGAGATCAGTTTCCAGACATGCATCAGATAGTGTTTACCGTTAGGGAATAATTTGTGGGGTTTTTTTTTTTTTTTGCCTTATTTAACCATTTTTTCAATAGTAGGAAGCAGTGAAGTTTTATCAAGACTATAGAGACATTTCGTGTCTTTTAGTTGGCTGCACTGGAACCCACTAAGGAAATAACCGATCTCGACGAAGTTAAGCCATTAAAATAAGAGGAATACTTCATTCCCGACGCCCTCAAGCTCCACACCATTACAGGCTCCACGGTTCTGCGATGTTTCATCTCCAACACCGTCTCAACATGCTTCATTTCGCTCCTTATCTCTGCTATAACTCGCCTGCCTCCTGCAGTCGCGTCGAAATTTCGCAAAGCTGTAGAAGCAATCAGAACCCAAAGGAGTACAGTCTGCACTAAGAGTTAGTTACAGCTCTAAGACGTCACCCTACTGCGTTCACTGGCCCAGTTGATATCGAAACAGAGCAGAATACAGTGAGAGGGAAATCCTTTGCCTTGCGATGAAATTTTTAAAAGTACTTTAGTGGTGTACAATTTTATTTAGGATCTTCCACATACCCTTGTATGTGCAGTCACTAACCACTTAACAGTTGTAGTTTCATCTTTTGAACTCCTTCCTTTCATAAGCCTCGTACAGAAATAACGAGTTGGATCGAAAATTGTCAAATGTGGTCCAAGACAGGAAATAATAACTACTGTCGACCAAAATATTAACTGTAGGCCTACTCGAGTTTGGAGGTTGTTTATGAAATAACCAACAGGCTTACAGAAAACCCAATTACACCATCATTTTCCTCCTTTCATTTCATGTTAGCTTATGCCTTGTACGTTTCGGAATTTTATTTTTTTGTTTTCTTCTCCTCCCCCTCCTCATTATTATTATTATTATTATTATTATTATTATTATTATTATATAGTCCATCGATATTGTTAGAGCAATAGTAGTACTCGGCTGTGATCGCCTGTATATTTATCCCTATCCCGAACCGCATTTTGTGTCCGGCTCCACGGCTAAACGGTTAGCGAGCTGGCCTTTGGCCACAGGAGTCCCGGGTTCGATTCCTGGTAGGGTCGAGAATTTCAACCATCATTGGTTAATTTCGCTGGCACGAGGACTGGGTGTATGTGCCGTCTTCATCATTTCATCTTCATCACGACGCGCAGGTCGCCCACGGGAGTCAAATCAAAAGACCTGCATCTGGCGAGCCGAACATGCCCTCGGACACTCACGGCACTAAAAGCCATACGCCATTTCATTGCGTTTACCGCATTTTGTAATGGTTTTCACCCACAGTCATTAAACGAAAACGGAAATTTTCGTTAGTGTGAGAAATTTCTGGAATTAGACATTAAATTGTAAATAATAGTATGTTTATATATTATTATTATTATTATTATTATTATTATTATTATTATTATTATTATTATTATTATTATTATTGTTGTTGTTTGTAAGAGCCGTGCTAAGTGGCTCAGAGGGTTGAAGTGCTGGCCTTCTAGCCCCAACTTGGCAGGTTCGATTCTGGCACATTCTGACGTTATTTGAAGGTGCTCAAATACATCAGCCTCGTGTCAGTAGATTTACTTGCTCGAAAAAGAACTCCTGCAGGGCTAAATTCCGAAACATCGGCGTCTCTGAAAACCGTAAAAGTAGTTAGCGTGACGTAAAGCCAATAGCATTAGCATTATTATTATTATTATTATTATTATTATTATTATTATTATTATTATTATTATTATTATTATTATTATTATTATTGTAATTATTGTATTTTAATTTCTTCGTATGTATTATATTATCGTACTTGGCAGCAAAATATTAATTTATATTGTTTCGCCCCACTGTGCTAAGCCCAACGCATTAGTAGATGAAAGAGTGAGGGCCTGGCACAAGTAAGTGGAAGCAATGCCAGGACTCAGCTAAGGGTCTCATGGTCGCGAAGCCACGTTCCAAAGTTCAGAGCCCCTCGGGCCCCCTTATATTCGCCTCTTACGACAGGCACGGGATACCGTGGGTGTTATTCTACCGCCCCCACCCGCAGGGGTCTCGCAGGTTAGACAGTTGATGAAACATTTCATTCCACTTAATTTTAATTAAAATCGAAATATAATTCACCTCCTATGCAAATACACGCCTTGTGGATACCCACAAGAACATTACATCTACAAATTCAATTGCATCTGAGGAAAATGAAACGGGCGAGTTGGCCGTGCGGTTAGGGACGCGCTGCTGTGAGCTTGCATCCGGGAGATAGTGAGTTCGAACCCCACTGTCGGCAGCTCTGAGTATAGTTTTCTGTGGTTTCCCATTTTCATACCATGCAAATGCTAGGGCGGTACCTTAATTAAGACGATGGGCGCGTCCATGTCGGTCCTAGGCCTTTCATATCCCATCGTCACCATGAGACCTACCTGTGACGGTGCGACGTAAAAGAAAAAGGAGGGAAATGTACCCGCGAGGAAAGTTTACAACACCATGCGATCAAGCTGTCATTGAACGACTGTACATGACACACAGTAACATCCAATTACTTTGAAACCCGGCATGTTAATAAAAGTATCAAGCTTGCTATTTAAATCTCCCATGGAAAAATACTTTTAAAATAAAGTAATAAATACAAAGAATGAACGTCAGGTTGGGAACACAAAGCTAGATCATTTCAAGCATTTAGGATTATATTCTCACAGGATAGTAAGTGGAACTGAATCAAGGTGTGCAATAAAGCTAATGCAATGAGCTCGCAGTTGTGATTGACAGCATTCTGTAAGAAATAAGTCAGCTCCCTGTCTGTTTTCAGATCAACTTTGCTTCACGGAAATGAAAGCTGGGTGGACTCAGGATATCTTATTCATAAGTTAGAATTAACAGACATGAAAGTAGGGAGAACGCTCGCTGGTAAAAACAGGTGGGAACAATGACAGGAGGGTACTCGAAATAAGAAGATAAAGGCTAAGTTAGGGATGAACCCGATTGATGAAGCTGCACGCATAAGCCGACTTTCGTGGTGGGGTCATGTGAGGCGAATGGAGGAAGATAGATTACCTAGGAGAATGATGGACTCACAAGGGGGCATTCCCTACTCGTCATCACCAATTTCGCTCAAATTTATAGAACATGCAGGGCTTGGCTAGAAATGAAAGTACCCAAAGTGGGAACTCCAGCTGGCCAAGCGTGTAGAAAATAATAAAAATGTTGACGCGGCTCTCGCACCGTATAAGCCACTTGCGTTAATGCGCACGCCGAGCCGTAGTTGGCGTAGTGGTAAGAGCTTGGACTAGTAATTCGATGGTCGTGGGTTCGACTCCCCGTGTGGAGAATTTTTTTTTCAATTTTTATATGTTTCATTTTTTTCTAATTTATTTTATTTATTTGTATGCAAAAGGCATATAGGACGTCATTTTTGTAATGAGCGCACAAATGTAGAAAATTTGGAGTTGCGAACTTCCCCGACGTGTTCAAACAGAAAGTATTCTTTTTTCTCCTTTATTGGCTATCTCCCTCCTTGGCGAATGTGCCATAAATGTCAATAGTCGTTTCTGTGTAAGATTCTTTTTCACTTGACAAGTGAAGGTTGCTCCTGGCGCCTGTACACAAACAATAGATTCTTGGCGCAGGTAGAAAAAAGTCTGACAATTAAATCCCAATATTTTACCTTTTCTATGCCTTTTGAGTATAAATAAATAAATAAATAAATAAAAAATGAATTATTCACCTCTTTGCTTAACTGGAAAATGAATAATATAAAAGTTGACAGACAAAACCAGTCTCCACATGGGGAGTTGAACCCACGACCATCGAATTACCAGTCCAAGCTCTTACCGCTACATCAACCGCTGCTCGGCGTGCGCACTAATGTAAGTCGCTTATACAGTGCGAGAGCCACGTCAACATTTTATTTTTATTTTTATTTTCTATACGCTTGGCCATCTGGAGTTCCAACTTCGGGTACTTTCATTTCTTACCAAGCCCTGCATGTTCTATAAATTTGAGCGAAATCGGTGGTGACGAGTAGGGAATGCCCTCTTGTCAGTCTTGGAGGGTAAGAGAAATAAAGGGAGATATAAGCGAATGTATTTATACTCAGTTTCTAATGACTTAGAAATGAGAGGTATAGAAGTAAAAGAAGCCACAGAACTAATTAAAAATAGCGGAGTTTTGTAAATTCACAGAGGCTTGCTATTTAATTTTTGCTATTTGTTTTACGTCACGCCGACACAGATAGGTCTAATGGCGACGATGGGACAGGAAAGGCCTAGGAATGGGAAGGAAGCGGTCTTGGCCTTAAGGTACAGCCCCAGTATTTGCCTGGTGTGAAAATGGGAAACCACGGAAAACCATGTTCAGGGCTGCCGACAGTGGGGTTCGAACCCACTATCTCCTGGAAGCGAGATCACAGCTGAGCGCCCAGAGGCTTGCATACTGAACGCTGAAGGGCATAACATTCACATTTATGTGTCCCAACAACCTCAATCATCATCATCATCTGTTTACCCTCCAGGTTCGGGTTTTCCCTCGGACTCAGCGAGGGATCCCACCTCTACCGCCTCAAGGGCAGTGTCCTGGAGCTTCAGACTCTTCGTCGGGGTATACAACTGGGGAGAATGACCAGTACCTCGCCCAGGCGGCCTCACCTGCTATGCTGAACAGGGGCCTTGTGGAGGGATGGGAAGATTGGAAGGGATAGGCAAGGAAGAGGAAGGAAGCGGCCGTGGCTTTTAAGTTAGCTACCATCCCGGCATTCGCCTGGAGGAGAAGTGGGAAACCACGGAAAACCACTTCCAGGATAGCTGAGGTGGGAATCGAACCCACCTCTACTCAGTTGACCTCCCGAGGCTGAGTGGACCCCGTTCCAGCCCTCGTACCACTTTTCAAATTTTGTGGCAGAGCCGGGAATCGAACCCAGGCCTCCGGGGGTGGCAGCTAATCACGCTAACCACTACACCACAGAGGCGGACAACTTCAATCATCCAGATTTAAAGTGTCAAATTTAAGGCACTGTTTCTCCACCAGAATCCTTCTTCCGATCGAATTTAAATGTCAACGCTGGCAACCCGGGATGAGTTAGCTGGAAAATGTATAATGTCCAATAACGGATCATTTATATTGGTATTATGTATAGGATCATTATATAAAACATCCCAAATTTGCCTGTCACAAAGAAAGAACCATTGTACACGAAGAAGTGGTTGATATGAATGCCGAATGGGGCAGACCTACATATATGTATTTTTACATAACAAATGAAGATAATAAATTAAATTTGTAGAAATTTAGCTCTTCCCGTATATGCATTATTCCTCTGCGGATGTTCTAGACCTATTACCGTCAAGTGCTAGCGATTCTTCCCCAACCTGTACGTACTGCGAGCTGAGATAACCAGTGAATTGACAAATTATGCAGTTGGGCGGAATTGCCATCGTGTGGACTAGTATAAGCGGCCCGAGGCCGGTAAAGTTGGTAGGCGCGTTTCACGCCATCAGCATGTGCCGCTCCCGACTTTAGCGTCGTGTTGAAGTACTTGGCGCGCCCCCTCCGCACACTCCCCTTATTCCACCTTACATCTTCCCCATAATGCAGCAACTTGGTGGTCTCGGTTCTCTTACTGCAGAATCTACCACTTCGCTCAAAAGCGAATATACATAGGAAAAATCTACGCACGAACATATAATCCTTATTAATAGAAAAATCCGAATGTTCTCCGTTTGTCTTTCTGACTTTCTTCCACATAAAATCTAGAGATCGATCGAGTTCAATCTTGGCAAACTCAAAGCTGGTGCTTTCGGTTAACATGATACTTGCTACTTAGTATCACGATGTCACATGTGGAATGGAATTTATGAATTTTCGGTAAATTTCCGAGCAACTGCGTTGTAATTAAGTTATGCTATAAGAAACGAAATATTTTAAGACATTTTATACAAATTTCGTATTATCTTTGAGAGCCTCCGTGGCACAGGCGGCAGCGCGTCGGCCTCTCACCGCTGGGTTCCGTGGTTCAAATCCCGGTCACTCCATGTGAGATTTGTGCTGGACAGAGCAGAGGCGGGACTGGTTTTTCTCCGAGTACACCGATTTTTCCTATTATCCTTCATTCCAGCAACACACTCCAATATCATTTCATTTTATTTGTCAGTCATTAACCATTGCCCCGGAGGAGTGCGACAGGTTTCGGCAGCCGGTACAATTCCTATCCTCGCCACAAGATGGGGGCTTCATTCATTCCATCTTTGATCCGGTCACTTATTTGAAAACAAGTTGTAAGTTTTCATTTTCGTATTATCTTTATGCTATTACAATTTAATAATTATGTTGCGCTACTCATGTCTTTTTAATTGTATTTTTTCTTGTTTTAATGTATTCAGGCCTACTTCATTTTTATCCTACTTCTGTTCGATTCCCGGCCAGGTCAGGGATTTTTACCTGGACCTGAGGGCTGGTTCGAGGTCCACTCAGCCTACGTGATTAGAATTGAGGAGCTATCTGACGGTGAGATGGCGGCCCCGGTCTCGAAAGCCAAGAATAACGGCCGAGAGGATTCGTCGTGCTGACCACACGACACCTCGTAATCTGCAGGCTTTCCGGCTGAGCAGCGGTCGCTTGGTATGCCAAGGCCCTTCAAGGGCTGTTGTACCATGGGGTTTGGTTTTGTTATCGTAATATTTTAGTTTTATGGAATTTCTCAGTTCTTGTAATAGTTTTTTCATATTATTAATAAATATATATGGGTGAAATGTTCCAACAGAATGGGTTAGAAGAGGAAGCTATTAACGTCACGGTGTGGAAGTTAGACTCGGCATACCTTCTCAAGAAGAATACGTACAACAAAAGACAATGAGTATAGGAGCCAAGTTCAGGCACTGCAACACAGTTGTTGAAACGGAGGAATTGTATACATCAGAAATCTTAATTATGAACAGACAGGGAAAAGCCAGTCAACTGGGAAAAAGGCAATGAAGAATATTAAGGAAGATCCTACATAACATAGACTGGTTCGATGGGCAGGTACGATTCAGATTTAATGAAGAGGTGTACAGCAAAATAAAACCAATCCCAGCATCGATTAGGAATAAGACCTCTATTCTACGGACATTTCTTTTTGTACGTCAGATGACTATCAAAATTAATATGGAATTTCATCAAACTGAAGTCAACAAGGCCGAAATGGTTCCAGGAATGTGTAAAGGATCTGAGAAAGATCGGTATCTCAGAACGTAACATTAATGGCAGAATCAAATTTAGACAGATGGTCAAGAAGTATCAAGGTTTTAACATAAATCAAAGCCCAAAAGACGGAGAGGACTTCTACCCGAAGAGCACAAGTAGGTGCTGGCTAGAGGGACCATAGATAGATAGAAGATATTAAGAAAAAATTGGAAGTATGACGTTTTTTGTAAATGATTATCAAAATGATTGATACACTGGAACAACTGTTACTTAGTACTTGTAATTCCGTGGTAATTCCGCGGTAATTCCGCCTTAGGGAGTACTGGGAGGATGTCAAAGCTCAAAGAAGAACAAGATACAGTTACCAAATGAAACTGGTTGTCATCACGCAATACACAGAAGTTCAACTCGATACGCAATAATAATAATAATAATAATAATAATAATAATAATAATAATAATAATAATAATAATAATAATAATAATAATAATAATAATAATAATAATGGGGCCATGCAGCGAAAGAAAATGTGAAGCAAATCATAGGAAAACGTACACCTGGGATCTTTACATGTGAATAAGCTGCCTAAACGGTTAGTCCTTTTAAAAATAAACCATGCCAGGTGTATGCCCACTTAGAATTCACATTACTAGACATAGTTTATATGAATTCTCTTCATAACTCTAACGGTTTTAGAGGGGAAAATATTTTCTGTGTTTTGGCACAAGAACCCCACTCCCTGAGCTAACAGCATGCGCGTGGGAAGAACCGAGAGCAGCTAACTTCTAATAGTTTGTGGTGTAAAGAATAGATGGCGATATGGGCAGTCAAGACGCAAGCAAAGCCACAGCAATGTACCTGGCTGTTTATATTATTTTACAGAATTTGTTCGTACAGTTCGTTATTACATGTCAAAATAATGAATTTTGTTTCCTACGAATAACCTAATGAAATGAATATAAATAAACGTATTTACGTAGCACAAGGCGTTTGTATACAAGACAACTTATTTCCTGACCATATTCTAATTCACGGAATAGAACGAGACATTAGACACAATAAAACTGTTATAATGTTAAATCTGTTGAAATACGCGCCCCTTCACTAGTTGTAACTGAGAGTCGTGCAAGCAGCTGCTAGGCTGTACCTTCCGTCAGAGCGCATACTCTGCTCCTTCACCTGCTGAGCTAGAGCGCTGGCCATTGAGACGAAATGTGCCCAACCTTTGCTTTATCCGATGTGTACCCAGCTCTTCCCGCGCTCATAACAACAACAACAACAATTGTACTTCGAGGGGAAGAAATTGAAACGGATACCACAGAAACATACTAGAAATTAACATTCTACAATCCAAGGACTTCCTTTCGGTCTTCTTTCAATTCATCAAGCCATCTCTTTTGAAGTAACAAGCTCTCACTCTAGAAAAAACACTGAAGTTTGGCGTTACGAAAATCAGTGTATCTATCACGGGCTGTTCCTGGCAAACTCTAAGTGATATATTCGATATCGCCTCAGCTAAATAGCACTACAATAGATTTAGCGTGATTGCGCAATCTCTCCCCGTGGGACCTCGTGCTTTGAGTGTTCGAGTAGTCGCACTCATCTCACCTTGGAGCGCCGTAGCAAACAAACGTATTAGAATAATTTAAAAAATGATTGTCTCAATTTGTTCGCAAATAGACAAGCTACTAAATACAAGCGACATTATAGCGAATACAAGCACAGTTTGTGAATAAGTGAATGAGAACTTTGAATATGTACATCAAAGTTTAAAAAACGGCGAATTGCTAGTCTAAATACAGGGTGATTGGAAACAATGTGAACCGGGTATATAAACTTTAGAGGGTTCGTAATGCTAATAAATAATTTGAAAGAAATAACTCGATATCTCGCACCATTGTCATTTTATTAGTTGTCAATCAGAAATTAACCAGTCAGATCACTTCGCGGGCAAATTTAAATGTGCTTTGCGCGGCGGTGTTCCTAAATCTGCATGCGGCTTAAGAAATAAAATGGCATATGGCTTTTAGTGCCGGGAGTGTCCGAGGACAAGTTCGGTTCGATAGGTGCAGGTCTTTTGATTTGACATCCGTAGGCGACCTGCGCGTCGTCATGAGGTTGAAATTATGAAGACGACACACACACCCAGCTCCCGTGCCAGCGAAATTAACCAATGATGGTTAAAATTTTCGACCCTGCCTGGAATCGAACCCGGGATCCTTGTGACCGAAAGCCAACACGCTAACCATTTAGCCGTGGAGCCGGACGTGTCACCGTAGTGTACTTGCTATGGTGCGATCCTGTCAACTCCGAGGTCTGTATTCAAACCTCCCCCTGGCGAAGTCTTCGACTAGTGCTGCCATGCCCGTCTTATTTCACCTACAGTTTTAGCAACACCACCTTGCAAAGGCCATTTGAATTCGCCCGTGAAGTGATCGGATTGGCTGACATCAGCAGCTGATTATATGACAACGGTGCGAGATATCGAGTTATTTCTTTCAAATTATTTATCAGCATGGCCAACCTTCTAACGCTTATATACGCTGTTCACGTTGTTTCCGAGCACTCTGTATAAATTCTATTTACTTATGTGGGATACCATTAGAAATCTCTCACCGAGCTCGATAGCTGCAGTCGCTTAAGTGCAGCCAGTATCCAGTATTCGGGAGATAGTGGGTTCGAACCCCAATATTGGCAGTCCTGAAGATGGTTTTCCGTGGTTTCCCATTTTCACACCAGGCAAATACTGGAGCTGTACATTAATTAAGGCCACGGCCGCTTCCTTCCCATTCCTAGCCCCTTCCTGTCCCATCGTCGCCATAAGACCTATATGTGTCGGTGCGACGTAAAGCAACTTGCAAAAAAAAAAAAAAAAAAAAAAAAATGTCAATTTTGTAAATTACCAAACCTGTTCAACCAGAATATGCTCGAACTATGTAATTGAATCATGACTTGTAAAAGGGCGTAAGTCCATAGAACCTAATTTTAAGAGACATAAAGAAAACGTTATTTATCAACCGGTTAATTTTGTTCTTGTAAATTGCTCTATTCTCATGATTCAACCTGTAATGTATAACATGAAGGACATAAGTTATTTAATTGTAATACATTTTTACATACAGATTAAGGTGTTTAAAGTGCGTGGACTTAAGTCCTTTTAACAATTCATTCTTTAATATTGTTAGTATATGACATAGTCTGAAACGATGCGCATGTAAATAGTTTCATTACGCCTGTTTTATAATATTAATACCTACCACTGATGTGACAGACACACTTTCTTGCAGACTTGTGACAAATGGTTAAAGTACTTAATAGGTTCGTATAAAATGTTGTCATTTGCAAGGTTTTATGACATCAAAGTCCAACTACTTGAGAAGTCATGAGCGTGACAACATTATTTCATTAGTCTTCGTCACTAATCCTCTGTCTTCATTGTTCCACCGCAGAATCTCCTGGTAAAATATGTCTTCTTCTGTACCACAAGGAATGTACGGTGGCACCTGTTGAATATCATCTAGTGTTTTGTGTTGATGGAAACACTACCCTGTGGGTATGCTAAAGTCTTTGGAAGAACTATTGCTTGTACCCCTGGCTGTGCAAGTCTGAAAGTATGACAAAGAGGACTGCTGGTGTATGGAGAAATAACTACACAATCCTTCATATCTGCAGAGTATTTGAACTCTATGTACTCTGTAGGTTTGAAGTTTATCTTCTCAGAATGTGGGGCAGAACGTTTAATGGTTTCCAGTTATATTGTTGTTTTCTTAAATCCTATTAACACTTCATCTCGGTAAAACATCTTCAATATTATACTGTAGGATTCCAGGACTGATGGTATTTTAACAAAACATTGTGTATTGAGGTCTGTACGCCTTTTATTGATACTTAACTCAAAATCGCTAGGAACTGGACTTAAGCCCTTTTAACAAGTCAGGATTCAAACTATCCATCCGCGACGCTAGTCGACAATACAGACAAATTAGTTCGCAAACAGTAACATAAATTACATAACACCTGCAAAGATGAAATCAGTTATTTGGTTCTTATTTAATCAGTTAATTCATTTGTTTATTTACTTATTTATTTATGGAAAGAAATATATAAAGTATTTGGTACGTTTTGATATATGGTTGTGAAGAAGAATGGGAAAGTGAAGTGGACATATAGAGTGATAAGTGATGAAGTGCTAAGAAGAGTTGGAGAGAACAGACACCTGACGTAAACGATAAGGAAAATATCCTGATAGGGTCTCACACTACGTAGAAATTATTTCAACGGAGGGTGATGAGGTCAAAGTAGATTGAAGAGGAGGAAGAAGAAGGTTTGTAATGTTAACAGATGACAAGCAAGGTAGAAGCTATGAACAACAGCAACAAGATGCTCAGGGCAGAAAACCATGGAGAATGTCCAATTGATATCTGTCTCAAGATAGATTGACGGAAGAAGAAGAAGAATAAGAAGAAGAAGAAGAAGAAGAAGAAGAAGAAGAATTGACGTGACAATTGCCCACAACGATGTCGTTCATTTCTTACTGCACTTATTATCAGCCACTTATAAATAATCTTTTATTGAACTAACTCTCTAACGTGCCCTTAATTTCACCCAAAGTCGACTTGCACCCGACGTTGCCACAAAAACCCAGCAGGAAAATTCTTCCTTGTTTTCATCTGTAATTTTTGAATGTATACCGGCTCACTCTGGTGGTATTTGAAGGTACTCAATTAAAACAGCCTCGTCTCGGTAGATTTATTGGCAAAACAAAATTCCAGCTCCTGGATGTCTCTGAAAACCATTAAGTAGTTGAAGGGACGTAAAAACCAATGTTATTATTATTAATAGTATTAATATTATTTTTTATTGATTATTCTATCTCATCTTAACTTAATAATTCTGGAAAGAAGTACTTGGATTGCTAGATATCAAAACTAATTAACCGTAAACTGTACTACCTCCATAACGAGAAATTACACTGATTGTATCTGGGCTACGAGGATCGTTATTTTATTAACTTGGATGGATTCAAACATTCAGTTTTGTTACTTCTCTCTATAATAAGAACTCAGACATTCCAGAATCATTCTACTTTTCTAGAAATGGTGTAGTTCGATTGATAATCGTGAACTGCCCAGGATGAATATACAGTACTCAGTAACTGATCAGTCTTTAAGTTTATGAAATAGACTTTCAGCTTATTAGGTTGTACCAAGGACATAATTCCTCCTTTTTTTCGTCCCAACTGGACGGATATTAATTACAGAGTAAAAGTGGCCAACCAGGCAACCTGACAAGAGAACAACAAAGATCTCAATCGGGAGAGCATCGGACGTGAAATCAGAAAACGTCGGTGCGACATAAAGCAACTAGCAAAGAAAAAAGAAAAAAAAGAAAAAAAATCAGAAGGTTGTAGGTTCGGCTCCCATATCCCTTTGGCAGTTTACAGATTCATTGGTGGTTCCCCTCTTAGTAGCCGCTTACAACATGCAGGGAGTAGCCTACAGGGGAGACAAAGAGTTCCGATAAACCGAAAGAATTTGTATCCACAAACGAATGGTAAGGGTCATGGACTGTGATACCTCGTAGATATTATTATTATTATTATTATTATTATTATTGATAGTGGCTTTACGTCGCACCGACACAGATAGGTCTTATGGCGACGATAGGATAGGAAAGGCCTAGGAGTTGGAAGGAAGCGGCCGTGGCCTTAATAAAGGTACAGCCCCAGCATGTGCCTGCTTGGTGTGAAAATGGGAAACCACGGAAAACCATCTTCAGGGCTGCCGACAGTGGGATTCGAACCCACTATCTCCTGGATTCAAGGTCACAGCCGCGCACCCCTAACCGCACGGCCAACTCGCCCGGTATTTTTATTATTATTATTATTATTATTATTATTATTATTATTATTATTATTATTATTATTATTATTATTATCTAGCTCTGTGTTGTATAAGTAACGTGCCTGTCTCTTATTCCAAGGTCCTCGGTTCGTTTTCCGGACAGTTCAAGGTTTCTAGTTCTGGACTGAGGAGCAGAACGGGGTTCATTTGATACCAGAATTCCTCAAAATTTTAGTTACAAGAAGAAAGCGCACTGACCTAGTATACATAGAGGAACACTGGTTGTCATGGTTACAATGATGTCCGGAAATTAATGGTGTTAATGCCAGATAGACGCTCCAGCCCAGTCCAAGTTCAGGCCCCTGTGGCAAAGGAGGTGAGGCAGGGTGAAAAAAGAAAATAACCAAAATGACCCAGATTATGGATGTATGTGAGTGGATTATGTTCCAGCATTATTATTATTTATTATTATTTATTATTTATTATTTATTATTTATTATTTATTATTTATTATTTATTATTTATTATTTATTATTTATTTATTATTTATTTAATATCCGAAAACAATACAGGAACCCTATTTTTTTACCATACGTATATTAGGTTTATAGTTTAAAATAGCTGCATCAGTGGTAGAGTGTCGGTCTCCGGATCCCAAGATAGCGGGTTCAAACCCGGCAGAGGTAGTCGGATTTTTTAAGGGCGGAAAAAAGTCCATTCGACACTCCATGTCGTACGATGTCGGCATGTAAAAGATCTCTGGTGACACATTTGGTGTTTACCCAACAAAATTCATAAAATCTCAGCCATAGACGCCCAAGAGAGTTTCGGTTTACTCGGTCTGCCATCTAGTGGGCCTAGAGTAAAACGGAACGTCGAAATTGACGAGCAGACAGCCAGATGGCGTCAAATTGAAATGTCTGCACACGGTAGCTGAGGCCATATAGTTTAAAATCACAACAAAGAGATGTTCTTATTAACTTAGTTTACAGAAAATTTTGTTAATGAATGTGAGAAACTGCACATAACAACATTGTCTATTGATTACATTATAAAGTGGTTTAGAAAATTCCAGGTTACAACCATTCAGGTGAGATTGCAAAAAATATCAAATATCAAATGATGCACTGTCTGAACTGATCCACAAAAGCAAAAGTAGCCGTCAGTAACATTAAGTTTAAAGCGTTCTAAATACGATTAAATTTTTCCATGACCAGTTAAAAATTGAGTTAAAACAAAGTTCGGCACTTATGCTTTACACAATAGTCGATTTTGAACTTCCGGAAAAAATATTTATCGCGTAACAGATCCTTTAAAACTACATGTCCATAAAATATTCTAGTGATGTAAAATATATTGCCTGATTTGTCTTTGAACGTAACATATTGGAGATTTGTGGTATGCAATATCCAAAAGAGACTAGCAGCTGATTTAGCTAATGAGTCTGTTGTTTCATTACCAGTAAACCCAGTGTGACCTCTAATCCAAGATGTACAGATGTGAACAGTTGTCAACTAAACTTGGTAAAAATATTACTTTCCATTTGGAAAAAAATACTGTGGGAGTAAGTCATAGAATGGGCAAAACTTCAGGTATGGATACTTCATATGAATAAAAGGCAAAACGTTTTTATCAACAACGGGTCAGGAAATGCGTGGCTGAAAATTGCGAGGGATGTGTTACATGTCTTTGTAAAGAGCAATAGTATACGGATATGAATCACAACAGAAAAGAATTTAGAAGCCGAGTGGACAGCATCGAAACATTCCAGGAGAGAAAACATCAAAATGTAGACCCAAATTGGTCATAGCTGAGAAAGAAAGGAAAATCAGAAGTGAAAGGATGAATAGTTTCTGGGATGAGAAGAAGAATAAGAAGAAGCCAGAATGCGGTCCATAGGCGGCAAAATTCGGAAACAAGAAGAAGTGTATATAGTGTGAGTGGTGTAGGCCTGATCATCTTTACGCCTGCACAGGGATTCCAGTTCTGGCATTAAATGAGGTAAACACCAAAAAATATTTCCACCAGTCAACACCACAACCGACAACCTGGCATTTGCGGACCGCGTTGAGATAACTTTTTATTTTTCTTCCCTACATATGAGGAATCCATACCTGAAATTTAGCCCACTTATTTTCGTTACATCCTAAACAAGAATTAATAAGCCTGAAAATGGATCGAATCCGCCGCGCGGCTTCACTCACGTAGCCGTGAGCTTGCAATCTCCGAAGTTAAACAACATTGGGCGTGGTCAAGATTTGGATGGTTTGCCACGCGCTGTTGGTGGTGGTAAGGGGATGGAGGAGCGGAAAGGAACTGGCCACCCTACCGTACGTAAACTCCGGCCAAGGCACACCTCTGCGGAGGTTCGGACCTGCCTTCGGGCAGAATACACCCTTACCCTTTTTGACACACTAGTAGGTAAAGGTTTGCCATCCCTGGCATAGAGTGCCGTATAAGTTATTAGAGTGGGAGCAATTGCAAAAAGACCTCGACAATGTCGTGAAATGGACAGCAGGCAATGGTATGATGATAAACGGGGTTAAAAGTCGGGTTATGAGTTTCACTGATAGGAAAAGTCATCTCAGTTTTAATTACTACGTTGATGGGGTGAAAGTTGTAAGTACCTAGGTGTTAGTATAAGGGAAGATCTGCATTGAGGTAATCACATAAACGGGACTGTCAATAAAGGGTACAGATCTCTGCACATGGTTATGGTTATGAAGGTATTTAGGGGTTGCAGGAAGGATGTAAAGGAGAGGGAATATAAATATCTGGTAAGACCTCAACTAGAGTATGGTTCCAGTGTATGGGTCCTCACCAGGATTACTTGGTTCGAGTATTGGAAAAAGTTCAAAGGAAATCACCTCGATTTATTCTGGGTGATTTCCGACAAAACAGTAGCGTTACGAAAATATTGCAAAGTGTGGGCTGGGAAAGTTTGGGAAAAAGGAGACGAGTTGCTCGACTAAGTGATATGTTCCAAACTGTCAGTGGAGAGATGGTGGGGAATGACATTAGACGAATAAGTTTGTACGGTGCGCCGGCCCCGTGGTGTAGGGGTAGCGTGCCTGCCTCTTATCCGGAGGCCTCGGGTTCGATTCCCGGCTAGGTCAGAGATCTTTACCTGGACCTGAGGGCTGGTTCGAGGTCCACTCAGACTACGTGATTAGAATTGAGGAGCTATCTGACGGTGAGATAGCGGCCGCGGTCTAGAAAGTCAAGAATAACGGCCGCGAGGATTCGTCATGCTGACGACACAACACCTCGTAATCTGCAGGCCTTCGGGCTGAGCAGCGATCGCTTGGTAGGCCAAGGCCCTTCAAGGGCTGTAGTGCCATGGGGTTATAAGTTTGTACGGTGTTTTTAAAAGTAGGAAAGATCACTGTATGAAGAATAATTTGGAAGCAGAGGACAAATCGAGGTAAGTATTCGTTTATAGGAAGAGGAGTTCCAAATTCTTTGCAATTACTTAAGAACATGTAGTAAAGTTTACAGCAACGGGTATTTTTCTTTAAAAGTATTGGATAACGAAACCGGTCATAGTTACATAAAGGAAATACCAGAGGGAATTTGGTGTTCGCAATCGTCCAGTTCATGAACAGACGTTACCCTATACGGCTTTAGGACGGTCTTCTGCCACCTGAGCGATTGCCCTAAATGCAGATCAGTGATTGATTGATTGATTGATTGATTGATTGATTGATTGATTGATTGATTGATTGATTGATATTCACTTTAAACCTAAAAAAAAGTGCTGAGGGATATTTTTGAGGTATTAAAGAGGAAAGGATACACATATTGCGTCAATAAAGGAAGCTCCATTGAAGTAATCTCATTAGTTGGCAGTATACAGAGGGGGTCTGCTATAGGCTAAATACAGTAAAACATCATGGAACTGTATTTACTCTGATAGTTACTATTCGAATTATTAAATGTCAGGATTAATTGAATAAATTACGCATATGATATAAGGTTTCTTGAAAAACGTGTGAAAAGTAGCGGCCTCCACTTTTCGAAGTAACCTACCATACGTTGACCGAGCTTCGAGGATGAACAGAAGCAGTAAGGTTTCCAAATGTATATACTTCGTGGAGGGGAGTCAAACCTATGGCTATCCTACAGCCCTATCTTCCTCTCCCACCCGGGGTTAGGGAGTCCATAAATCGAAACTGAATTGTGTGTTTACGACACCCCGTATCTAACTGGTGGTGGTGATCTTTTGCTTTCAGAGGTAGTATAACCAGGTAACCATCGTCAAATATCTATCTATCTATTTAACACTCTCTTCCCCCTCTTTCGATTTTACTTCATCCTCATGAGCTTACTCTGCGGCATATGTGGACTTGCCTCCGTTTTACGTGTGGATGCTTTTTCCTAACAACAACCCTATGTGAAGGAATGTACGCCTATTCACCACTCCGTCTTTCTATATTAGTTGTTAGTATGGTGTATCGAGTGTATTGAGACAGATACAAAACTCATTTCCCGAGCCAGAGTAATTACCCCGGCCGGATATCGAACGCGGGACTCCCTGAAGTGAAGGCCACGACGCTGACTTTCGAACATGCAGCAGCACTATCTACCTATCTATATACAGAGTGATTCATATCGTCCGACTCGTTGGCTGAATGGTCAGCGTACTGGCCTTCGGTTCAGAGGGTCCCGGGTTCGATTCCCGGTCGGGTCGGGGATTTTAACCTTAATTGGTTAATTCCAATGGCCAGGGGGCTGGGTGTTTGTGCTGTCCCCACCATCCCTGCAACTCACACACCACACATAACACTATCCTCCACCACAATAACACGCAGTTACCTACAAATGGCAGATGCCGCCCACCCTCATCGGAGGGTCTGCCTTACAAGGGCTGCACTCGGCTAGAAATAGCCCCACGAAATTAAATTAAATTAAAGTGATTCATATTAAACTCATGATTATCTTTCGTCCATTAGGTATTTGAATAGCAATACGGTACACGGAAATGTTTCCTTTACCAATCAAATTACGCGGGAGGACTTGGGTAGTGTTTTGAATGCATGTCACTCGGGAGCTTCAGGCATTTATCAACAGATGGTGCAGTTGATTTACAACATACATTTGTTCATTTTCATTGCCGTTTGGTGGTGCTAGGTGCCATTATTGCTTTGACTCTGTCAGTAAAGATGTAGTACAATTTAGAGCAACGGGTATTTCTTCTTAAAATCTATGGGATAACGAAACCGGTCATAGTCACATAAAGGGTATACCAGAGGAAATTTGTTGTTCGCAATCGTCCAGTTCATGAACAGACTTTACCCTATACGGCTTTAAGCCGGTCTTCTTCGCATATCTCTGACACATCACGTATGAGTACCCGATCACCCGTGCCAGACGCCTGAACAACTTACGGAATTACCGCTGAAGTCACTCCTGAACGTCCACAGCAACACTCGAAAGTCGAGCCGAATCATCTTCAATCATGAGATCAATGCAAGCTGCAGCAACAATTTATTTTGCGTCGCGCAGACACAGATAGGCCTAGGTCTTATGGGAAGGAAGCGGCCATGGTCTTAATTAAGGTACAGCCCCCGCATTTGCCTGGTGTGAAAATGAGAAACAACGGAAAACCATCTTCAGGGCTGCCGACAGTAGGGTTCGGACCCCCTGTCTCCCGAATGGAAACTGGAGGATCATGCACCTTCAACTGAGTCATCAATCATCCTCAAAGCTGAGAACTGATCTGGCGAACTTCTGGCCAGTTGATTATGACAGTAGCCAGCAGACTTGTGCTGTGGTCTATCAAACTTTCTTTTAACCTTCTTAGTGCCACAGTCGTTGTGAGCGATCCTCACAAAGTGAAAAAAACTTGTCAGTGTCGCTCTGAGAGACGCTTCGTTTCCTTATTCTTTGATAGGCTTCTGGACTGAAAAATGGCGCCTAATCTTGACACGACCATTAAAGAGAGTTCAAGCCACCACGTTCTTTTGTTTTCTGCCTATCGATAATCTCGAGCGATATTTAAATTTCCTTGATTTGTTTAAGAGCGGCTCGTAAGAGCATGGCGTCCGAGTGTAAGAGAGGAGGAAATTAAAGAACGAATGAGTCCAGGAACTGTTGTGGAGCCTGTGCAGGATTGTCCTGGTCAATATTCCGTTCTTCCAGTAACTTTTGATATTACAACATCATTATCACTTGCTTGGTTATGTACAGTCACATTTCGCGCATGTAATTCATTGTATGAGGCAAAATCGGCACTTGATTCGTCACCAAGCTCCACTAAGTCCGAGAAGTTACCACTTGACTAGCCAGTCATCAGCTATAAGGCTGTTTATTTTCACTGTAATCATTTAATTTTGTTTACTTGCGTGATTGGAATTGTTGGTGTATTTTTTCAATGTGCTAGATTTTAGAATTTCGGTTTTTTGGCACCCCTGCAGATAATTTTAGAACAAACAAAATGAGTTTCTTGGTTCTTGTATTATGTATGTGTGCCCATCAGTGTTCATTTTTACTCATTTTGTAAGCGTGTGTTAATAGGAATAATCAAAGTTTCCAATTTTCATTTTCCTGAATAAATTATTTTAATGAATTAATTACGTGAGGAATAAATTCCATTTTTTTCGTGTGGCTATTTCTAGCCGGGTGCAGTCCTTGTAAGACAGACCCTCCGATGAGGGAGAGCGGCATCTGCCATGTGTAGGTAACTGCTCTTACTGTGGTGGAGGATAGTGTTATGTGTTGTGTGTGAGTTGCAGGGATGTTGGGGACAGCACGAACACCCAATCCCCGAGCCAAGGGAATTAACCATTTAAGATTAAAATCTCCGACCAGCCCGGGAATAGAGCCCGGGACCCTCTGGACCAAAGGCCAGCACGCTAACCATTTAGCCATGAAGTCGGAAAATTTCGGAATGATCTGAAAGTTATCCTGAATTTAGATGACTATGTTTTGCACTTCCCGATAAAGTTTCGCTTTCATATCTTTAAAATCAGAGGAGTTACATTCTTTTTTCTCAAACCATACATTTTCCATTTAAAACAGCCTTTAGACCGCACCTTTACATTTTCGCTTGGCGCTAAAAAGGTTAATGTCCTGTGTATATACTCCGAAGAATGAAAATCACCAACTCCGTCTGAGGTGTTATTAAATATCGAGGGATGGTGTTCTGCAGTACGGACTGCGCAGAGTTCTGCAAGACGCCGTTATAAGCTCTATAGAGTACTTCATCAAAAGAAGCACACCCTGCGGCCGCCCAACTTGCGAAAAGACTCAATTACGATAAAGGTTAATTCATATCTAATGTCGGCGTGGGAGTCACGGCGCGCGGAGAGCACAGCCGCGGGATATCGGGGTAATTACCAAGAGGGTTCTTCCTTCACTCTGGTCGAGTTAATGGTATCTTTAAAATATGCGTGACCATCGGGTGACAGAAATTTCAGTCTGCTATTGAAGTAGTAACTAATTCCCTGCTGCAACCAAGTACGATAATTCTTTTCTCGAAGCCTGTAGCCGTGACTGTGCAACCTTCCACACAAGTTGTCGTTTCAGTAGATATCACAGAGATGTGAATCTACTGAATCGATGATGCTTTCAATCTATAGGGATCCAAAATCCAAGTCATCGGCCCCTCATAATGGTACTTATCGGTAGGAAAGTAGAACCATGTTATTTGTCATGTTGCGATACTAATCAAAAGTAGCGTAGACTCGCGATATTCCACACATTATGGTACTACTCACAGGTAATGAAATTCGTACATGTAACACAGACCTATGATGTTTCGCACATTATGGCGCCATTTACAGGCAATGCAAACCTATGGTGTTCATCACATACGTGTACTAACGATAGGGACTCGTCCCGTGGTGTTCCTCATATAGTGGTTACTAATCATAGGCAAGCCAGAACCATGGTGTTGCTCACCCATGGTGACGCTCATATAGTGGTACTAATCGCAGGTACTGTAAAAGCCGGAAGCGCACTCTGTTGTTATTAATCACAAACCTATTGTCTATCTAACATAGCGGTACTACGCACAAGTAAAGAGACCAGTGGTGTTCCCCGCGTGGTGGTACTAATTACAAGTAGTCTCATGGTTCTAATTCGATCATCTCTTGGTCGCCCCTTTTAGTCGCATTTTACGACAGGCAGGGGATACCGTGGGTGTATTCTTCATCTGCGTCCCCCACCCACAAGGTGATTGATTGATTGATTGATTGATTGATTGATTGATTGATTGATTGATTGATTGATCGTTCTTAATTCTATCCAAGGCAACACGCACGCTCTCTCTTTTACCGCTCCTTCAGCTCACCGTGTATTCAATAGATAGGAATAACTCAAAATATATTGAAACGCGGCACTAAAAGGTAATATAATATAATATAAGTACTAGCATTACTTACGCATTCTTCGGTCTTCATCGGAACTAATTTTCTTTTCGCTAGCATCGTCACATATTGACAACAAAAGAATCTCTGCCGGGCTGAGAGGCTCGGAAAGTAGAGCGCTGGCCTTCTGAGCTAAACTTAGCAGGTTCGAACCTGGCTCAGTCCGGTGGTATTTGAACGTGCTCAAATACGTCAGCCTCGTGTCAGTAGTTTTACTGGAACTTAAAAGAACTCCTACAGGACAAAATTCCGGCACCTCGGCGTCTCCGAAAACCGTAAAATTAGTTAGTGGAACGTAATAGCCAACAACAGTATTTAAGGGATCTCTGACGTTGTCGTTCTTAGAATCGTGAACAATATATACACATTCAGTTTTCTTGTTGTGGTCAATGTAATGCATAATGCAACGCTGAGTTCATTCCACGAGAAGTAGACGTTAGACTTCTTCTTCTTCTTCTTCTTCTTCTTCTTCTTCTTCTTCTTCTTCTTCTTCTTCTTCTTCTATGTTCCCTGCCCAGTCTCCGGGACGTTGGCGATCAATGTGGAGAGTGTTTTTCTGTCTTCAGCAACACGGTACATCAGTGCTATTGGAGAATGAGGCAAATTAATGCTGCTTATTAGAGCGGTGAGAACAAACAGGTTCCGCAACTCCACTAATATTGCCACTTGCTTCGGCAAGCTAGTTGTTAACAAGATTTGAGCACCTACAATGGTTCTGTTTGAGTTGCGCCGAGAAAAATTTGCGCCGTGGAGATTCCTCACCGGGAGTAGAAGTGGTTTGACAGCTGTCTTAAGCATCTGCTATCGCGCTGCACCGCAGGGGGTTATTTCCAAGTTCAAGGAATGTCTGTGAATATCTGTAGTACTGAGATTTTGAAATTAATATATAAAAAATATTATTCACTCTATCTTTTCTTTTTGCTAGTTGTTTTACGTCGCACAGATAGGTCTTACGGCGACGATGGGACAGGAAAGGGCTAGGAGTGGGAAGGAAGCGGCCGTGGGCTTAGTTAAGGTACAGCCTGGTGTAAAAATGGGGAACCACGGAAAACCATTTTCAGGGCTGCCGACAGTGGAGTTCGAATCTACTATCTCCCGAATACTGGATACTGGCCGCACTTAAGCTATCGCGCTCGGTATTCTCTCTATCAATGTTGGTTTCTTGCACATTTAGAAAATCTGCAACGTATTTATATCAGTGGGGGAAATGTGTATAACTACGTAGTTTGACTTAATTTAAAAACCAACTGTGGAAACATGGAATCAATCTTTCAGTCTTATGAAGAATATACACGGCCTGTTTGTAGCTAACTGACAGGATCAGGAATAGAATGAATGGAGAATGAAATATCGCTAAATGAAGAAAATACTGCCGAATGCGAGATCTGACGTGCTTTTGCGGACAAAGATTAATGGATGGCAAATGGAATGTAGCGAATTTGTTGAATAAAGAATGACCAGTGAAAACAGAAAGAAAAAAAAACTGTCTCACCCTACGTTTCCCCGACATGCATCCCTTATGAAGTGATAGGGCTCAAGAATGAACCATAGCTACTGCCAAAGAAAGGAAATTGTGTGCCCTGGCGAGGCCTGTCGCATTCCCCTGGGTATAAAAAAATAAATAAATGACAAATGAAATTGTTTCAAACAGTGATGCTGATATAAATATGAAGAAATCAGAAATAATATTTTGAACGCCAGCTTTGTCCAGCATAAACGCTATCTAAAGTGATCGTAGATTTAGCCCCCGGAGCAGTGATGGGAAGCCTACGTTCCATCAGCGTCATGAAGAAGCTTTTTTAAGCTTAACAATAACTGAAATTTACAGTTTTCCGTCGCAAATGTTCATTCTATCAGCGTTGTCTCATTCCCTGTGGAATTCACAAACAAGACCTCTAGTTCCTAGAATGATTAATGACCACGGCGCAAGTTTTACTGATTTTAACACGGCGCAACTTTTACTCGGCGCAACTCATACGACACCCCTACAATGTCTACGCCGGTTCATCTGTAGCCATTTCTTGATAGACACGTAGCCAAGCCAGTAAGTATCTGCAATTTTGCTCTAATTGTGTTTAGGTTGGCTCTATAGCGTTGTGTGCTCACCAGCCGCTAGAAGGCACAGTTGTCTACGTCTGTGATAGTTTACAGCGTTATCAGATCAGTATAGTTTGCGCTGTTGTGACGTAAAGATGGCGTCACTCTATGTTTGCACCAAGGCAGAACAGCGTTTTGTAATCCGTTTTTTGTGGTCTGAGGGTGTACCAGGAGCGGAAATTCATAGAAGACTTTCAGCACAATACGGGGTCAATGTTTTGCCACAGCGAAGTGTTTAGCGGTTCAAAAAGGGTTGCACGAGCGTGAAGGATGAAGAAAAGATCCGGGCGTCCGTCTGCAGCCGTAACTGATGCCAATATTGAACAACTGCGTGACACGAGGTACGATCCTGAATAACAGACGAGTGACTGTTGTTGACGTGGCAAACCATATGGACATTGGCCATGGTGAAGGAAGCGGTTGCTCCACAACCAAAAACCTTTTTTGTAGAGATTGTGAAGATTGTGAAACGGTGGACCATGTGCAAAAATGGTATCAATACAAAGTGAGTACACTTTTGGTAATAAATTATAAAAATTGACTGCAGATACTTATTGACTTGCCCTCGTACAATTCTGTATTTTTTTGCATGTGTCTTGCCACATCATCATCATCATCAGTCGGTTTACTCATTCCTGAGCGTCGTGACCTCATATCCTCACTTCGTTAGTAACTGCATCCTTAACGAGATTTTTCCATGCTGAGCGGTCTTCAGCTCTTCTTAAGATATTGCGGAGAGGTAGGCCGGTGATCTTCTTTGCTTGGTCTAACCATCTACTTGTTGTTCTGCCTCTTGGTCTGGTGCCTTCAATTTTGCCGTGCAGAATGGTCTTTTCTAAATTGTCTCCTTCTCTCCTCAAAATGTGTCCCAGGAACTGGAGGTAACTTTCACTAACGCGGGAAGATAAACGTTTTGTGATGCTCAATTCTTCTATAATGGAGGCATTTGTTCTTCTTTCTGTCCATGGTATACGGAGCATTCTCCGCCAACACCACATCTCAAAGGCATCTATTCGGTTCTTGTCACTAGCCTTCACAGTCCAGGTCTCACAGCCGTATAGGAAAACAGAGAACACCAGTGATTCTTGCCACAGGTCATAGAAAATTGTAGCTTTCACTTAAGTCTCAGTGTCATTTGTGTCAGTGATGGTAAAGAAACTGCTGAAATATGAGATATACTGAGTGACGACCTAATGACGTTCAGAACACTAGTAGTGCGTCTGGATGCTATGAAAGGTGTTATTTGTATGATCAGTCTTGCTATAATAGGACGTTCTGCCTCGATGGGAAAAGCGATGGTGAACTAGCTCATTCCTCATCTTGCCTAGTTCACCTGATCGAGTTTTGAGGTTTCGTTATAAATACATACGTTGTTGTGATTTTGTTGGAGGATCCAATCACCTTCCGGGCTGTTGACTTACTACCTGGCTTTTCAAAGAAATGTGGCGTGGCCTTGCCAACACACAACCCTGCATATGGCAATTAATAATATCTGCAATTATATTCCACTCTTAAGTTATTTTATTCTGCGACCAACAATATATTAGTCGGCGCATGCTCATTCAGTGAATGTCGCTGAACTGTTTGAAATAATGGAGGTAGAGAGGCAGTCGGACTAGAAGTATCTGAACGTGAAACACTGCCAGAGGTAATATAACAACGTGACACGTATAAAGGGAGGATTTTTTTTTACGAAGAATGGCACAAGAAAAGGCGGGTCATAAAAATGGCGGTAGACGACGAGGGAAGAAGACTTCGCACCAACTTCTCTTGCCCGCTTTATTTGTTGTTGCAGTAATAAGCGCCGTGTATCAAAAAGAAAAGAGGGTTGCTGCGAGACGGTTCTTCGTCTTGTGAGGTAGACAGGCCCGCTCCTCTGCATGAGAAAGTGGATCCGCTCAGGGGTGCCCACATTCCAATATTAATATCCGCACCGGTGTCTAGGGGTTAGTAAAGTAGTTGCCGGCCAGAATGGTTCAGGTTCGATTGCCGGCTCTCACATATGGGGTTATTTAAAAGTCATAACATTTTAACGTATTGTTTAGATTGACGCTTTCACGGCCCGTAATTGTAGACATGATGATAAACTTTTGGTACCGGGCGAGTTGGCCGTACGGTTAGGATCGCGCAGCTGTGAGCTTGCATCTGGTAGATAGCGAGTTCGAGCCCCAGTGTCGGCAGCCCTGAAGATGGTTGTCCGTGGTTTCCCATTTTCACACCAGGCAAATGCTGGGGCTGTACCATAATTAAGGCCACGGCCGCTTCCTTCCAGCTCCTAGGTCTTTCTTATCCCATCGTCGCCGCAAGACCTATCTGTGTCGGTGCGACGTTAAGCCAATTGCAAGCTTTTGGTCTTGTGCCGTGTCCAGAAAACAAGGTGAAACTTTTTACGTTTCGCAGAGAACTTTTCCCCGCGTCTTCGGAAGAAAATCTCGACTGTTCACGAGGAAGGCTTCTCCAATAATGATTTGAATTTAAGAATTCTTTACATTTGGTCTTTAATAAATGGTACTATCATTCATTACCAGATGGCTCACTGTTAGCATTCCAAGTCAAGGTTTTGTATACACAGGTCAGGACACGAATGTTAGGACTACTTATGGAGCGGCCATTTTGGAACTCATTGTGAACGTTCCTTACAGCATTTCCATGTTCCATATAGGCAAGTTTCAGATTTAAAGAATGAAGTTTAGAACACAAAGCTGTTAAAACTAGTTTTATTTGCCTCGGATTACATACAATTAATAGTTTTCCTATAACCTGCGAATGATGAAATAATTATGCTTATTTTGTGATCTGTAAGAACTTGGGCTTCATACATTTCCTATCCCATCGTCGCCTTGAGTCCTATCTGTGTCGGCGCGACGTAAAGCGAATTTAAAGAAAATGTATACAGCAGTAATCCCATCTATCGGAGATGAGTGGCAACAGAGACACAAAGCACAGCACAACAAACAATGGCCAATGTAATGTTACTGTTGATCTATATTCTGAGCTATCTGTACTGTAGGCCTTCACATTCAATTTTCTTCCGACTCTGTAATATTAGGGCGCCTTATGAAATTAATTATAGCGTAGACTGTAGTTCCTTATTCCTCGACTTTACATATCGATTGTCATTAAATTCTGTTTACCCATTTTCTTGTGGCAGCGCTGATATAGACTTAGCAACAAAAATCCTAATTCATGAATATCTCCGTTATCATAGCCGGTACAGCAAAAATGTATAAGACATAAATAATCGGAAATTTAATAATATATAATTTAGTTATATACCATTTGTCAATAGGAGCTATAATAACACAAATATTTGATAATTCAAGTTTAGGCCTTCCTCGAAACTGCCATTTCACTCAACGTGAATAAAATTACTTATAGGCTGGATTGTAGCGACTTATTCTCCGACTTTGCATATCGATTTTCATTAATATAGGACAAATAATAACAAATATTTGAGACTTTAATTTTAGGCCTTCCCCTAAAGTACCATTTTTTCTCAGCGTGAATAAGGTTATTTATGGCCTAGATTGTAGCGACTTATTCCCGGACTTAACATACCGATTTTCATTAAGATAGGACTACTATTAACATACATATTTGAGAATTAAATTTTAGGCCTTCCCCTAAACTACCATTTCTCTCGGCATGAAAAAGATTATTTATAGCCTAGATTGTAGCGACTTATTCCTGGACTTTACATACCGATTTTCATTAAATTCTCTTCAGCCGTTTTCTCGTGATGCATGTACAGACAGACAGACAGACAGACAGACAGACAGACAGACAGACAGACAGACAGACAGACAGACAGACAGACAGACAGACAGACAGACAGACAGACATTACGAAAAAGTATAAAGTGCATTTCCTTGTTACTGTGGGTATGACCGATACAGAAATGCCATTCTTTTCTAATTCTGGCCATTGTACAGACAAAACTCTTATTTTATATATACAGATACAGATATTCTTTTACTGAGCTCGCAAATAGGAAACATAGTATGATAAATTAGAACAGAATTAGGTCTACTAGTATCCTGCATAAACCCGTTTACGTGGTAAGCGACATTAAGCGTATGCGGTAGTAGTTATTTTTTCATTTCATTTCTTACTACTGAGTAAGAGTAGGACAACATCCTTGGTATGGCGCCCTTGTCAGACTTTGGTGGTGTCCCCAAGATCTACTGTGCACACTTTAGGAACCTCTGATCTAATGGTGACAGAAAACTAAATATATGGCTCCTGGGAAAGTATGCAGGAGAACATAAGCCTCAGTAACTGTGGGCAATTACACCTTTGAGAGAGTTGAGGAGTTTAAATAGCCTATTTGGGATCGACTATCACCTACACAAATAATACCCCTATGAAATTAATCAGAGATTAATAGCAGTTACCAGAACCTATTTCTCTCCTACAAGACTTCTCTCCTTAAGGCTCTTGACT